>NC_136267.1:17437738-17540238 GCF_964187855.1 Myxine glutinosa
TGATGGAAATGAATGTAGAAGGAAGTAGAAGACGGGGAAGACCGAGAAAGACTTGGCTAAAGATGGTGGAAGAAGAAATGCGGGCAAGGGGGTTAACAAGGAGAGATGCAGAAAATAGGGCAAAATGGAGAAGATTGTCATGGGGACCGCAAGGCTAACCCCTGCTCTAGCAGGGAAAATGGCCTTTTAAAATGCATGTTGTTGTGTTGTTGTTGTATACGGGATTTGAACCAGAAATCCGAGCACCGTGAGTTACGTGCTCGGATAGAATTGCCAAAAACAAGCCCTTTCAGTGTTTTTTGTTTTTATTTTTTTGCTCCACCTTAGTCTTGTGCTTTGCCTGAGTGTTTGACATGATTAATTGCTGCACCTCACATTCCCAATCCAAGTTCCATGCTCCTATCTGAAGCATCAGTGCTACCGAAGCAGTTTCTAGGCAGGAATTTGAAATATTGCTAGGGTGCTGTTCCAGAGTCATTTTCACATTCAAGAGCCTCTTCTAGTGGAAAAGACACCGCAGGATGTTTAACATCCACCAGTGAATGCGATGGGACTGGACATCAAGTGTAACGTCCACCCGAAGGATGGCGCACTTATTGACGCAATGCCCTGTCCGTGAAGCATCCTGATGACAGTTCATAGTCAGGTGGGGAATTGTACGCAGACAGGTGAAAGGCGAGTAGGTTACCTCTGAGCTATCCTGTCAACCGAAACCTTACATTAACATCAACAATATGCCACACTTCATAATGCTCACCATCCTTCTCTTTCCTCATTTGTTGTCTTTCATTTTGTCTCCGCAAATGCGTAATGTGTAGTTAAATTAATCTGACAGTTCACTTGGACTTTCTTGTTGATGTAAATTACATTTTCAGACTTCAAATGTCTTTTTAGCAAAGTTGTCATCTCCAGTCTGAAACATGCACAGCATTCTCCTGTGATATGTACATTCCTCTTATTCTGTTTCATCGGGCTGCCATGATAGCCTAAAGGTATGCGCACTCACTCACCTCCGAGCTGTCTAGCCTGGGTTTGAATCTTGACACAGGTGTTTCACAGACATCAATCAAGGCATCAATGTGTGTTTCGTCCCTCGGGTTGACATTACACTGGGTATCCCACCTGCTGGCATCTTTGTAGATGTCAGAGATCCTCCGGTGTCCTTTGCCGAGAGTTGGCGACATCCAGAAAAAGTTACAAATTCCTGCCTTCCCTGCAGGTAGCAAGTGGTCTGGTCTTCTTGGAGGTTCCTTGACAGCAGGTTACCCTACCTGTTTGCTATATTTTGGAGTGTGGTTTCTGTCTGGGCAGCAACTTGCATACTCTAAACAAATTGACCATGAGGTCATTTAAATGTTTCATGTGAAGGGCATCCAAACCAAAAACTTATTCCGCTTGATAGGCCTGTACCATGAACAGTACTGGAGAGTTTTTAACAAAATCTTCACCCTTTCAAAACGACCCTTTTCATGGTGGAGGTCAATGTAAACCAGTTTTTATGCTGTTGAACACATTCAATTGGATGAAAAATGACGATTTTATAAATACTAGCAACGGTACCTGCCCTACGGGTGGGGCTTCAATTGGGAGGCCCAAATTAAAAGGCAAAATATCAGAAATTGAAGGCTTTATTTTATTTTAAACGATTCATATAAACATCCGTTAAATCATATCACACGCAAATCATCAAAATCTAAACAGTATTTGTATAATTTCAATAATAGCCACATCACTGTTCATATCGGTAAATATTATTCCATCGTGTTTGGAAAAACTGGAAAATTAGAAAATTGGAAAAATTGGAAAAAATTGGAAAAACAATATAACCTATTTTACTCCAGGGGGGCCCAGGATTACCCACCCAAAATTTTGTTGCGATCGGTTCAGCCTTTTTGCGGTACCTGGGAACAGACGGACAGACATTTGGTGAATTATAGTAAGACTAGCGGGGTCACCCGTGGGAATCCCACGGGCATGGATGTGTGTGTGTGTGTGTGTGTGTGTGTATGTGTATATGTGTGTGGGTGTATATATGTGTGTGTGTGTGTGTGTGTGTGTGTGTGTGTGTATATGTAAACATGGGCCGGTGTGTGTGTAAAGTGTGAGGAGGTATTGGAGAGGAAAATGCAGAGATATATATTTTAAAATCGCGCCATGATGATAAACGAAAATACACCGCCTAAAATAACAGTCGACATATATTTAAAATTCGTCACACACATCCATGCCCGTGGGATTCCCACATGGATGTGTGTGACATTTCGACATATTGAGTTAGATGCTGCGCCTGCACATTCAGTTATATAAAATGGTAACTGGCAATTGATCACATCCACAAATGATGTAATCCACACAATTTATGTACTTTACATAACGTTAATAGGAATACATGCCCGTGTAGATGGGAAATACAGTTTGTTTGAAATAAATCACAAATATCAGAAGAAAGTTTTTAAAATTTAGAACTATTCTCACTCAGAGTTAAACATCACCGCAATATTATGCGGTTGCTTCAACGTTTTCGGTGAATTATATGTCATTCCCATCTACACGGGCATGTATTCCTATTAACGTTACTAGGGCATTGCCCGTACTATATCTATATTTAAAATTATATCCCCCCCCCTCTATTTACATGAAATGGTTTGGTCCAAAGCGAACGGCTTGCGAGTACGGTGACAATCCCCCCCCTCTATTTACATGCAATGGTTTGGTCCAAAGCGAACGGCTTCCGGAGTTTGGTAAAGAAATCGCCATCGCGTGCACAAACGCGCAGGAAAGCGAATGAATCGCAAATTCGGTTTTATTAGTTTTAAAACATAGTTTAACGCCAACATAGTTTGCAAACGTGAAATAAATGAATACGCTCTCAAATGTGCCATCCGAGGCAGAGTGTGTCCTCCACGTTCGGCACACGCGATCGTTCGCTGCTCTCTGATTGGTTGAATCGTTTTTTGGACATAGCTCGGTAAGTAATTGTCCGATTAATATGAAACCTTGAAAAGGCACATCCTCGGGTCCCCAGCAATATACCTGGCAAGTTAAAAGTATATCGGACCCGTGGTTGTCGAGAAACAGCAGTCACAGACAAACAGACGTACAGACGTACAGAGATTACTGGAATTATAGATAGATGTAAAGTACATAAATTACCTACACAATACCGAAAATTCGGTTCGATTCCAACAACTTTGAAAATTTGACCTTTGTGACCTTCAAAGGTCAAAGGTCGAAGATTTTGAAATTTGTTGGAAAACTTGTATTTCATGATGTATGTGAGTAGTGTAATAATGTTGCTTCTGGGACACCTCCGTTTAACATGGGAAATCCCTATCTAATGTCATTTACCCCCTTGTCTTTTTCAAAAATCATAAACACCTCTATTTCTCCCACCCTCATCTTTATGAACCTTTTGTCTGTAGTACCTATCCTTAATGTTGTTCATTAGACCACTCAAACACTACAAATATTTGTTTTCTCTTATAGACCTATCATCCTTCTTCTACATATCATCTGGCAGATTAATCTTTGACCCATTCACTTCCATATTAATTCTTTCCCTCCCTCATTGCCCCTAAACACCTATATTTCTCTCACCCTGTTCTTTACGAACCTTCTAACCTTTTGACATGTTATCCTTATTCATTAGACCACTTAAACACCTGTGATCCTTCTGACCTTATGGACCTTTTAACCTTTTACTCTTAATATCATCTGGTGAATATAACCCACTCAAACAACGACCCTACAAATATTTGTTTATGTGTGGGAAATAATTTAATTCTCCTACAACTCTCCTCACCGTCTAATACATTAACAAAAAATATGTTTGAGTTTGGTTCTTTATTAAGATATTTTAACTGAGCTAAGATAAAATGGTAAACCTCCCTCAATGTTCTTGTTTGAGCACCTCCAGTGCCACATACCATTTTAAAATTAAAGTATATATTTTCCTGACAACCATCAAAGTTTTCCGTCCACTCAAAAATATTTCCATCTTTTTTACCCAATTCACCGGTATTTAAATTAATTCTCTTATTTGTTTTGTGAATTTTTTTACCAGTTGCCTTTTCAATTATACCTATTTGATATTTTTCACATTCATTATGTTTTCCATTTATATACCAAGGTTGATTACACCTCCACTCTTTAGTCTGGTTGATACTTGGTTCTATCATTTATATAATAGTAAAAAAGGCGGCGGTAGCCCATTAAAATCCCCAACCCCCCCTTTTTAACTTATCACTTATATATATCTTATCACTTATGTATATCTTATCACTTATATATATCTTATCACTTATATATATCTTATCACTTATATATATCTTATCACTTATATACTTATATAACCATAAGGGAGACTATCAATTCCATTTTCTAAAATAAACCTCTTATCATCAAAAGCCCCCAATGCTTTCTTATTCACCTCTTCTGAATATAATTGATGTTTATAACTTCTTATTCCATTAATCTTTCTAAACTCTTCTTTCTTTGTTGTTAAACAGTTATAATAATCCTTAAAGTTTATTGTTTCTTTAATGACATTTTTCTTTACACCTTTTAATTTCTTATCAGTTTTTTCAACGTTATTCACAATGTATTTATAAGCATAAGCCTTAGACCTCAATCCCACAAATTCACTCATGACATTTCCTCCTAATTCATCCTTGAACTTTCCAATCACCTTTTTATTTTTAGAAGAGAACAACTCACTCTCTGGACTGTAATTACTCGTGTCATAGATATTAATGTCTCTTTTCATGTCTGAATAAACATCGTTGGTATTAATTTTCAAAATAAAACTATCTGTATCCATATAAAGTAGATTAACATCATTTTGATATTTCTTCCTCAAGTTATTATAAAAGTAATCATACATTAATGACTTTGATAAATCAAGAATTGTTGTCCCAATATAAATAGGTTTGTTCATTTCAATACTCTCTTTAATCAAATGGATCGCACAAAAGTTCTCAGTAAAGACCTCAGCTCGAGTAAAACTCGGTCTATTAATTAATTTTGATGCTTGTTCCCAAGATGTTGATAATCTGATATTTTGTCTTTTCCTCACATTCTCCATAGTCTTACCAAAGACTGCATTATTCATCAATTTATAAAAGTCTTTCTCAAAATCTGTTTTTGACTCTGTTCTTCTTTGTGTATTAAAATCAATGTACCCCTTTAACCAATGACTTTGATTGAACTTTAGAACCCTATGGATCTTCTCTACTCTTAGACCTTTTGATAAATATTGTCGCAAATTTCTTTGGTGTAGAACATAATTTTTCTTGTTATATAATGTAGTAAGTAATTTTTCTGTTGATTCACCTATATCAAACGATCGTTGATAATCACTCAACCATTCTTTCTTTGGACTTTCTTTCTCACAAGCAAATGGGAGATCTTTGTGTAGGTTATGGAGTTCCTCTGGATATTTTAAATCAATTTCAAAATAATAACCAACTTTTTCTTCATCCAATTCTTTTTGTGTAGAGATACATACATCTTGTAAAACGTTTTTGTAGTCTTTTTCCTTTACCCATCTAAGTTTGCCATAAGGAAGAGCCTGAGACATTGCCCAGCCATACAGGTTGTTTGCGTCATAGTACATCAAGTAAGAACTCTCTTTCGTTGGATCATAATTTGGAAGATATTTGTTATTTGCTTTTGCGTATCTACTCGAGCAGACTTGTGAAATTCCACCTCTTTTTGCCTTTTCAATCATCAAAAGCATATCAACATCGGTTATCAAATCCAAACCTTGTTTTGTCATTTTCAACATCGCACTCCAGGCCAATCCAGGTGCTGTGTAGTAGTGAGCAGGATCCAATCCATATCCAGTGCGACAAACAGATCTAAAGGCTTCAAATACATCGGCCAATAAAAGCACATCAGTTTTGAGATACAAATCGTGATACTCGCCAAGATTCTTGATGTTATATTTTTCCCAAACATTTTGTGCGTGTACATAATCTTTATCAGATATATTACTGTTGTTTAATTTGTTATAGAAATTTTCTTTTGAAGGAAGTTGTGTTTCATTGAATCTCTCAAATGAGTCCATATAGTCATAGGGGTAAATTCCCTTTTGTGTTAGAAAATCTTTATCTAAAAAATACTCTGAAAGACATGGAAACTCTTTTAGATTTTGAACCAAGTTAACCAATGGACTTGCCATGAATTTAAATGTATCAAGAAATCTGATATGAGTAATAGGAGATGTGTGAATTGTTTTTGTGAATGAAATGTATTTCTGATCCGTGTTTGGAATTGCTGAGATACTTCCAGAAGTCTTTGAGAGTTCCTTGATAAATAGATGTGTATCATAATGAGCGTTGTTATGAAGAAAGACAGGAATGAAAGAGGGGAGTTGATAATTAATATTACAACTTTGATGAGCCGGACCTCTATATTTACCAGTGAGATGACAATGGTCTCTAACCTTTAGACCTTTACCAATTTTCTCCTCACAAATATGACAGACATTGTTTTTTATAAATTCCCTTTTTTCTTTACTTGTTAAGGACATTGGTTTATTGGTTTCTCTCATTATCTTGGTTAATCGAACACAGTCTTTTTCTAGTCGTTTCACAAACTCCTCTGGGGTATTTGAGCCTCTATACATCTCTAACTTGTTATATTTATCACCAACGGATGATTTGATATAATAACAAAAACCACAAGGAGTATGTTTTTGATATTTATTTGTGTATGATTCTTTTGGATCTGGAGAAGCAGTATCAATTTTTTCTAAAATACTTTCAAAATCAGCATATATAACAAATGGATGTTTGATCTTTTTATTTTCATCTTTGAATGTGATCTTTGAGCCTTCTTTAGGCATATTGATTACCGTTGATTTATGTTCGCCACAATAATTTGAATGTTTATCTAATCTTTCTTGTGAATTGAAGAAGTTAAGACAACGCAAACAAATATATATTTTATTTGTTCTCTTACAGACTTGTGGTTTTATTAATTTAGCAATATCTTTGATGTATGTATAATGTGAATTTTCGTCTGAATTAAAATATAGAAGATTAATATGAGTTTGTTTACAATTGTCAGAAAGCTTTAAAACCTGAATGTTGTTTGTTTCTGTTAGACCATAAACATTAACTGATAAATTATTCATCTTTTCAAATTTAGGAATATCATTTAAAGTCATCGGAAACTTTAGATCTTTCGTATTTAATGTATTCTCATATTTTTTATAATGAGATACTCTTTCATCATGAAAATGTGGAGGATGTAAGTGTGCTAAAATAGACCAGAGAAAACATTTATTGTCTTTATTTTTGATATTGATAACTGCTTTTCTATTTTTGATAACACTGGGTAAATCAATGTAAGAAGAAGCTTTTAGAGGATCTGATTTAAGAATATGAATGTCTATGTAAATAATTTTTCCTATATTGAATCCACTTCCTACGATTGAATTATCCACATCTTGCTCTTGTTTAATAAGTTCATCATAGACTCCTGATGTTTTAAAATCTTGATATGAAGATATAAAGTGTGGCTCAGTTCTCATGTATGGTGCATCTATAACTCCTTCATCCTTTGTCATTTCTAATTTTACTCCCATATAAAATTTAAGTGGTTTCATTTCCTTTAGTGTTTTTTCAATCAACGTTTGAACAGCAGGTTTAACTATTTCTACAGCATCAACTATAGACTCTGGTTCAGGAGGTTTGAAGTTAAAGACTCTTATTTTAATATGTCCTTTGAATGCTCCATCAGAGTTTTTAGTTGTGATAAAATTTGATAAATGTAGATTTGTTTTAAGATGTATTTTGAAGCCTTTCTTGAGGATATTTTTATTACATGTAGAACAGTGTTTTGTTTCAGGTGGAAGAGGGGAAAGTTTGTTTAAAATGTTGTATGTATGTTTTGCGGTGAGAATATGTTGTTTATAATATTTTACTTCCTTCTCGCAAGTATCACAATAAACCATATTTATAGCGTGAGAAAACGTGGTGTTTTATATATATCACTGTGCTTAAAATAAAACACTTTTGGGCTTTACAGCTCCGTTTTATATATATCGCTGTGCTTAAACTAAAACACTTTTTCACTCAGAATCATCTAAGTCATAACTATCACATGAATACTCAGAATCATACTCAGAGTCATCAATAAAGCTACTCTCATAACTATCATTTGAGCACAAACTATTAGTATCATAACTATCATCTGTGTTCAATGAAATACTATCATCACGTTCGTCCAAGTTCAATGAAATACTATCATCACTATCGTCCGAGTTCAATGAAATAGTAAAATCTTCACTGCTGTATTGACTCGTATTTAATTAGCAAGAAAAATATTCCCATCAATATCTATATACTTTCTTTCATTAACAGATTCAATCTCGACAATTTTTATATCAAAAGTTATCTTTAAATAATCTCTAACTATCATAGAACGAAATGACATTTCACCAGAAATATTAACATCATTCATTTTACTTAGATCTACACCCTTTGGATTATTAAAGAAAATACAAATGTCTCCTCTAGAATTATTAATGGTCTTATCATTCTTTTTCAAAGTATCGTGGTCAATCACTTTTTCAAGCTTTGAATAAATTGCCAGGAGTAGAGGAGAAACTTTTGTTAGATTTACTTTAATGGATGTCTTTCCAGGTATAGTTAGAGCTCTTCCTTTAAATGAAATAGAGGGGCTCATGTTATTTTCCATAACTGGTTTTACCCAAAAATTTCCATATTTATCTTTGTTCAATTTAACATCTTTGACATATTTTTCTATATCTTCCACCGAAGTAGAGATTGATTGAAATTTGTCTTTTGTGCTTTGAAACATTGTATTTATTAATGAATAAACTTGCGTTTAGTTTAAGTAAAAATTTACTATATAAATATGATAAGTTCTGAAGGATATTTAGAATTTCCAGACTCTCCATATGATAAATTAGAGAATTGTCCGGCTTGTGATAGAATAGGGCTTAATAATGAGGGTTCATATAAACAATGTTTATTCTGTGATTATATTCTAATTAATGATAATAAGAAATATAAAAAAACATATAACTCTTTTAAATTAGAACCAAAAATGAATTACTTTACAAGATTAATAAGAGAGATGAATGTTAAGCATTATGGTGATAATACACCATTTCTTACAAGGAAAGAGACTCTTTGTATTGAGGAAATGTATAAGGGTTTAATGATATTTATTATTCAAAATAATTTTAATGGAAATGTTAATACAAGATACTATATAAATAAAATAATGAATTATTTTGAAATTAAACCCGAACTCAGGATAAAATATAGAGTTTCTAAAATAGCTCAAAAAAAGTTAGATGACTTGTTTTCCAA
This sequence comes from Myxine glutinosa, assembly GCF_964187855.1. Taxonomy (NCBI): domain Eukaryota; kingdom Metazoa; phylum Chordata; class Myxini; order Myxiniformes; family Myxinidae; genus Myxine; species Myxine glutinosa. The sequence continues at coordinate 17,447,086 of NC_136267.1, forward strand.
ATATATAAATGAATGATTTTTTACCCGTTTGGGAAAATAAGATAAAGTTTAATAACCATAAAAACATTCCAAATTCATTGAGATGTCTAATAATTGGTTCAAGCGGATGTGGGAAAACCTGTTTACTTTTAAAGATGCTCCTTGGTCCTAATTTTTTAGATTATGATAATTTAATAATTTTTACAAAGTCAAGTTTTCAACCCGAGTATCAACTACTCTCACAGGGTTTTAATGCAGGTCTTAAAAAGGAAGACATTATCGGTTTATTTAAACTTCAAAACAAACTAAATGATTATAACATTGAGGATATAATACAACTATTTTGTGATACACAGAAATCAAAATCGAAACCCATAACTTGTATTCTCAGTGATAATACGGATGATATACCTTCACCTCAAGATTTAGATAAATCAAAAAAGAACCTCGTCATCTTTGATGATTGTGTTAATGAGAGAAACCAAACAGTAATGGATAGCTACTATACAAGAGGGAGACATTCTTCTTGTAATTGTATATATCTTAGTCAATCATATTTTCAACTCCCTCGACGCTCAATAAGAAACAATGCCAATACTTTTATTTTATTTAAGTTAAATTCAATAGATGTAAATAATTTTTGGAGAGATAATTGCTCTACGTTATGTAGTAAAAAAGAATTTGAAAATTATATGAAACACACGATTGGAAAATATAAATATATTGTTGTGAAACAAGATGAGATACTAAATGATATTTTTCAATAAATAAATACAGAAAATGAATACCGAAGAAAGAGAAAGAAAGTTTAAGGAACATCAACAATTAGTTTCAAAAGTTGTTAAACAACAGGAAGAGATAAAGAAGAAACGGAGACAGAAACTAACTGGTGAAGAAGCCTTTGAAAGAAAACAAGAGAAATTCTTTAAACCACTTTTGAAAACTCAACACTCACCTACAGTTCCCACGGTAGAATTTACTCCGAAAAAACTTCAAATGCTCAAAGATTTTAGTCAGATAACAAAACAAGAACTTGGTGAATTAGAATATGATGACGAGGGATTATTTCGGAAACTTGAGGAGGTAAATCAACCCCCTAATTATGTTGTGGAAGCTCTTCAAAACAATGAATATTCGGCGGGTTCAAAAACCAGTGCAGGTCTCATTCCAACAGAAGAACCAGCAGTGTTTCATCTTGTGGAAGAAAAGGTATTGATATTTAATGATGAATTGATGTTCTTGAGTTCTACTCAACCAAATGTTAAATTAACTCCAAGATTAATGTTTCTTCTAACAAACCCCGGATTCAGCGGTTCAAAATATTTTGAGGAACCACTTGATATGGAAAGAGAGGAAGATAGGGTATATATTGAGTTGCTAAATGCACTTGATTATGGAGTTTCTGTTGCTGGTAAAAGTAAGAAGAATGAGAAGGAGAAACATATTATTGATGCTTTAAGTAAGCTTGGTTCGGGTGTTAGTTTTCTTCCAAATGACCCATCACAATTAGTTAATAGGCTATTATTGTTGTTAGGTAGTAAGAAGGCTGGAAACAACAATTGTTTTAATGAATCCTCAGCCATTTTAGATCAGTTGATGAACATGAAAATAATTAATAAATGTCAATACAAAGATATTTTATTAGATATTAAATAAGATGAGAAGCACAATTCTTAGTTTTAATTTCACAACGAGCGATTACACAGCTTCATTCCCTTACCCACTACAACTTGACCCCCTTACCTCATATGAGGCATCTTTGTTGTCAATGGAAACTTACAATACCCTTTTTAATATCACAGAGAAAAACAACAAGTTTAGTTATAATCCAGGAAGTGGATATAAAACTATAACCGTTTCACCTGGAGCTTACGAGATTTCTCAAATATCTTCAGAAGTCTCTCGCCTTATGAAAGAAAAAGGTGATGAACCAAAAAATATTGTAATAGATATTCAAAAACACACTTCAAAATCAACTATTAAACTTAAAAATAATTATAAAGTTGATTTCACGATTGAAAATTCGTTTAGAGAGCTATTGGGTTTCTCTTCAAAAAAGATTGAAAATAACGGGACGTTTTACAGTGATAATGTTATCCAAATATCCTCCGGTATAAATTCAGTATTAATTCATTGTGATTTGATTGATGGTGCTTATAACGATGGAATAAGAACAAATACAATATTTTCATTCAGTGCATACTCAACCCCGATTGGTTATAAATTTAATATGGAACCAAAAAATCTTGTCTATTTACCTGTGTCAGGAAAAACCATATACAGAGTAAATTTTAGGATAACCGACCAAGATAATCGTATGATATCCTTTAATGATGAAATTATATCCATCAGAATTCACCTACGTGAAGTTTTTCAATAAATAAATAATGGTTATTGTGAGAAAACACGAGTTGGGAAAATATAAAATAATTACAGGGGAGGGCATGTTCCTTTCACCAGACTATACAAGGTATGTGGGTAGAGGATACTATAAACCTAAGAGACAACGAGGTGTAGGTCATCAATTTCGAAATAAAGGAGATGGGATAATTGATACTCTAATGGGTATTGGTTCAACCATCCTTAAACATAAAGACCTAATTGGTTCAACTGCTTCTGCCGTGGGCTCCGTTGCGGGTGCTATAAAGAGTATAAAAGATGCTCAAAAGGAGTCTCATAAATTACAAGCAATCAAAGAAATAAAAAAAGGTAAAACTCAACTATCTTCACAAGAACGACAAAAAATCATTAAAATACTTGGGTCAGGGTTTCAACAATTTTAATGCTATATAAATACAAGTATGGAAGCGATTGATAGTATCTATGATTTGGATGATACGATTATCATTTCAAACTCCACTAAAAAGGAAGACTATTTTAAGGTAAATGCTATAACAGGAACAGACTGGAATTCAAACGGAACAAAAAGTTTTGAAATAAATAATCAACAAACTTACTTGAATATAGCTGATAGTTTCTTGCTGTGTAAATTTAAATTCACTAAGGCTGCGAATAATACTAATGCTACACTCGTAAATGATTTCTTCTGGAAAATGTTTGACAGTGTCCGCCTGTATATTGGAACACAAGAGGTTGAAGCGGTTGATTATGTCTCTGCTACATCTGAAATGATGAAATTTACACTATATTCGTTTAGTGATAGAATGGGTAAGGGAGCTGTTGAGGGTTTTATTCCTGATATGTCAACGGGTACAAACGCAGACCCTGGTTATAGTCAAAGGAAGTCAATGTATAATGATGACGCAAAAGCTGAGAATAGTTTTACCGTAGCAGTACCTCTGAAAGGTATATTTGGATTTTGTGATTATGATAAAGTTTTGTATGGGCTTAAAATTAGATTTCAACTACAAAGGAATGATAATGTAAATAGATTGCTTTTTGGGGATGAAAATGCTTTTGGAGAAAATAATAAATTTGTTATTAATGATTTGTGTTGGTATATCAGTGAATATACTCCTAATCTTAAAACGGAAGAGATGTTAAATAGAAGACTTAACTCAAAGAAACCGCTAAATGTATCATACCTTAAAAGAAGATGTCAACACGTTAAACTGGAACACACTACCTACACTTGGAATTTAGGTGTTCTTCAAGGAAAGCCACGATACCTCTGGCTCATTTTTAAAAAACCAGATGGAGAGGACGGTACTAATAAGAATAATGCCCTGAGTGATAATGCAAAGGTGAAACAACTTCGGGTTTCTCTTGATGGCACATTTTATCCGCGAGATAGATTGGAAATTGATTGGGAAAAAAATGATTATGCGGAAGCCTACAAGTCCTACCAAAAGGTGTGTGAAAGTAATGGTAATAATGATCCTATTTTGGATATGGTTGCGTTTCAAAAACTTTATACAATCTACGCAATTGACCTGAGTTCTCAAAAGGAAACTATAAAGTCTAATCGAGTGGATACTTCTCTATACATTGAAAGAGGGGAGAGTGAAGAGGTTAATGCATATTGTTTGCTTTTGGAGGAAACAGAATTACAGATTAATACAGATAATGGTGTTATGATTAATATCACATAGGTTTTTTCTCATAAATAAATGGTTGGGGTATATGTTAATCAAATCAATCTTAATAAATTAACATCTTGTATTCAAAATCAAAAGCCTTGTATTATTAATGTTAATACAATTCAAAGAAAAGGAGCTGTAAGAATTGATGTTTTACTCACACACACACAAGTAAAAACACTAAATGATGTTGGATCACTTAAAATTAAAATGACGAAACCTATGTTAAAGAAATATTCAATAGACGAGTCAAGAGGAGGATTTCTCCCGTTTCTAATTCCTTTATTTGCTGGTTTAAGTGCGGCGGGAGCATTGACTGGTGGTATTTCAGCAGCGGTAAAAACTGCTAACGAAAGGAAGGCACAACTAAAAGCTCAAAAAGAATTGGAAAGACATAACAAGGAGTTGGAGAAACAAATTAGTGGAAGTGGTGTAATTGTAGATTTTGCTCAAAAACTTGAAAGTCTACCTGATAAAGCTAGATTGTTGGTTGGAGATATGCTTTCCTCTATCGCTCAAGCGGGTGTTAAACTAACTAAACGGGGTAATGGATTGTATCTTTCTCATAAATAAATGGATAAATGGTTTAAACAATTTGGAAAGAATACAACGTCAAATATAGAACTAGCTAAGTATTGTAAAACACTAAAAATTGATAATGTGGTTATTTGTATGAGAGATGAATTAATACATATAAATAAGAATACAAAGAATATTATTATGAATTTAGACACACAGAATGGTTCTCATTGGGTTTGTATTCATAATAGTCAGGATAAATATTATTTTGATAGTTATGGTATGCCACCACCTGTTGAAGTAATACAATTCTTACAGAATGGTGTTTATCAAACATTCCAAGTTCAAGAAATTAATTCTAAATGTTGTGGCCAATTATGTTTATATGTATTATTTCAACTCAACAATAATGAAAATTTTTATGATATCATTTTTTATCTAATATAAATGACCTATGTTGGAAAAGATGGTTCTATCTTTGGAAAATCCTCTCAGGATATTGATTTATCAAATTATTATACAAAGGCACAGGCTGAACGACAAAAATATAGTGTAAGTAAAAATATTAATATGAAGAATACTTATAAATTAATCAATTATCCAAACCCTACAGATGCGAATGACTTGATTAGATTCAGTGATTTATCACAATATATATCTTTAAAGAAAACAGCACGTTTTGTGAAACAAGTAAAATTTACAACCACAACACCTGGTTATACTGACCATACACCTTTCCTCATTGAATTTAACTACCTGCTTACAATTAAATTTTATAAAGAAGGACATTTAGTTAATATGCGAATTAATAAATGGGGGTATGATATGCCTGATTTAGGGTATAATTGGTCTTTTTCAATAAACATAGAAGACCTACATGATTTAAATCAGTCTCGTAAAGAAGAATATTATCCACTTGGTGAAGATAAGGATTTATGTGGAAGTACAATTAGTAAACAACAAATACGTGATTTTAAGAAAATAAAAATATATGATAGTATAGCGATGGTTCGCATGACAAAGAAGGAAGGTAATGAGATAAGGATAGAAAGCCGAGGAATACAAACCGATTTGGTAGTGGGAAGATGGGGTGGTATTACCTGTCATAATATTAATCTCACATATATTTCTGATACATAAATGGCAGGAAGAAGACTACAAGAGAATTATAATTTTTGTATTCAAGGATACCTACAAGAAAAGGGTGCTCGGTATTACATACCTTATGATTTGGAGCATATACATGGGAATTTTGTCATAAAAAACTGGCCTTATACTGATATTGTTAAACCCACAAATAGAGACTTGTTTAAAATATTAAATAAAAATGAACTTCTCAAAGTTATGAAATATAAAACTCTTTTAGAAATCGTCAACAAATCTTATTGGTATCCTATTATGAGAAAAATAATTATAGATACAAGAATATCTCAAAATCCAGATGAGTATATGTATAATATTCTTTGGGGTTCAAACTCAAGGGTAGCAAGGGATGAGGAAGGAGTTGAAGAAGAGAAGGAGGAAAGAGAGAAAAAGGAGAAGGAGGAAAGGGAGAGGGAGGAGAAGGAGGAGAGGGAGAAAAAGGAGAAGGAGGAAAGGGAGAAAAGGGAGAAGGAGGAAAGGGAGAAAAGGGAGAAAAAGGAGAAGGAGGAGAGGGAGAAAATGGAGGAGGAGGAGAGGGAGCAAAGAGAGAGGGAGGAAAAATATAAAAAGATGGAAATCACTGAGATTCATAAAAGATTGAGTGTATTAAAGCAAATAAATCAATCTCAACGCACCGAAGAGGAAATTAAAGAATTAACAACTCTTATGAAGATAATGGTTTCAAAAATAAGAACGTCAATGTCTTCAATTTCAGGGAGGAGATTTAAACGAGAAAGTGGTGAAGAAGAAGAAGAAGAAGAAGGAAAAGATTATGTGATTGATGATGTTGGTGTCATTGACTTTAGTTAGTTTTTATTTGTAAATAAATGGAGGAGAGAGTGAAGGCATTCCTTAGGATTCTTTATGTTTTAAAAATAAAGATTGAAATGTATATGTTGAAAACCAAAAAGGTTTTGATACTCTGTCGGAATTTTTCTGATAAATAAATATGAGTTATTGTCTCAAATGTAAAAAGAAAACTAAATCTAAAAATATCTCTTATGTTAAAGCTAAAAATAATAGAGTTTATCAAAAAGGAATATGTCAAGTATGTGGCTCTAAAAAGTGCCAATTCATCTCTCCTAAAAGAGGAGGAGACATACAAAAGTTTCTGTCAGGAAGTAAATTTACAACAACTGGAATTCCAGGGGAATTACACCTTCCAGGGTATTCTTTCTGTGGTCCAGGAACAAACTTGGATAAAAGATTAGATGAGGCTGACAATCCTAAACCTTGGTCTAAACCTACAAATAGGGTTGACGAAGTGTGTATGAAGCATGATATTGCTTATGGGAAAACCACTACATTGACTGAAAAACATAAAGCCGACAGCGAAATGTTGTATAATTTGTCTTTGATACAAAATCCAACGTTGAGAGAGAAAGTTGATAGGTTTATTGTGAGAAATTTGATAAATGCTAAATTGAAACTTGGTCTTGGTTATTCCTCAAAAAACTATTAGGCTCTAATGATGTCATCAAGACTGAGGAGCTTTTGGCTGAAGAATTACACAAACCTATAATCACAAAGTTTAAAAGAAGGAAGGTTTATTCTAAATACACCGACCACATATGGTCCGCTGATTTAATTGAATTGAATAATGACAGGGGATACAGGTATGCTTTAACCGTTATTGATTTGAGGAGTAGATTTGCCTGGGTTGTCCCTTTAAAAAATAAAAGGGGTGATACTTTAATGTTAGCCTTTAAGCTAATATTTGATCGGGATAAAAGGAAACCAAAGAAGTTATGGACTGATGAGGGAACAGAGTTCTATAACAAAATATTCATGAAATTTCTTAAGGGGAAGGGTATTAAATTATACAGCACCTTTAATGAAGGAAAGGCAGTTGTTATTGAGCGTTTTAATCGTACTTTAAAAGAGAAATTATATAAAAAATTCACACAACTCGGTTCTCAAAAATGGGTGTATTTAATTCAGGATATTGTAGATAATTACAATAATACAGTTCATTCATCAACAAAATCAAAACCATCAGAAACATTTACAAAATTAGAATATGAAAAGGAGATTAATTTGAGAAAGCCCAAGTTTAAAGTTGGTGATATTGTAAGAATATACAAATGGAAAAGTCATTTTGAGAAAGGTTATACACAAAAATGGACTCGTGAATTATTTAAAATCATTGATGTAATGGATACAGTCCCTTGGACCTACAAATTATATGATTTAAATGGAGAAGAAATCTTGGGTTCATTTTACTCGCAAGAATTACAAAAAACACAAGTAAGCAGAAAATACCCTTGAAAATAATAAATAAATAAATAAAATGTAATGGGGATACGTTTTTAAATCTGTGAACCCCAAACACAGAATCCCACAACTTTTTAGTTGGGGCTTAACTTTTGTGTGTGTATAATGGGGATACGTTTTTAAATCTGTGAACCCCAAACACAGAATCCCACAACTTTTCAGTTGGGGCTTAACTTTTGTGTGTGTATAATGGGGATACGTTTTTAAATCTGTGAACCCCAAACACAGAATCCCTCAACTTTCCAGTTGGGGCTTAACTTTTGTGTATGTGTGAGTGAGTCATAATAATATACAAACCCTAACCCAACCCCATCCCTAACCCAAACCCATCCCTAACCCAAACCCATCCCTAACCCAACCCCATCCCTAACCCAACCCATTCCCAACCCAACCCCATCCCTAACCCAACCCCATCCCTAACCCAACCCCATCCCTAACCCAACCCCATCCCTAACCCTCACATTCAAAATCCCAACCCTAACCCAACCCCATCCCTAACCCAACCCCAACCCATCCCTAACCCTCACATTCAAAATCCCAACCCTAACCCAATCCCATCCCTAACCCAACCCCAACCCTCACATTCAAAATCCCAACCCGAACCCAACCCCATCCCTAACCCAACCCCAACCCTAACCCTCACATTCAAAATCCCAACCCTAACCCAACCCCATCCCTAACCCAACCCCATCCCTAACCCTCACATTCAAAATCCCACCCAAACCCTAACATAATCTTTTTTTTCTTCTTTTTAAAAAATATGTATTTCATTTTTTTTTTTTCCTCTTCTTCCAATTCTGTCTTTCAAGGCTTTAAAGTTTGAAGAAGTAGAAATGGGAAGAAAGAATTTTCCAGCATTTTCTTCCTCGAACTTTCTTGATATTGCTTAAATCAAGCGTCATTAAACAAAGAACATTGTTCATTGCTTTAGAATCCAAAGAGTCTCCAAGATGGACCCCACAGGTAGAGTCTCCAAAATAAAACCAACTTTCCAAGTTCCCAAGGTATAACCACATTCCTGTTGAGCCTCCAAGATAGGTATCACATTCCGAGTCATCAAAACAAAACCCCCATTCCGAGTCTCCAAAAATATAACCATCTTTCCAAGTCCCCAAGGTAGAACCACAATTTTCAGAAATATTTGGGGTTTCCGTGATAAGTCTCACATAGTATAACTGCGGACCATCAGGGAAAACTTCCCTTTCCCAATTTTTTAGGGTTTCTATGATGTGTCTCACATAGTATAACTGCGGACCATCAGGGAGAACTCTCCTTGCCCAATTTTTTAGGGTTTCTATGATGTGTCTCACATAGTATAACTGCGGACCATCAGGGAGAATTCCCGTTTCCCAATTTTTTAGGGTTTCTATGATGTGTCTCACATAGTATAACTGCGGACCATCAGGGAGAACTCTCCTTGCCCAATTTTTTAGGGTTTCTATGATGTGTCTCACATAGTATAACTGCGGACCATCAGGGAGAATTCCCGTTTCCCAATTTTTTAGGGTTTCTATGATGTGTCTCACATAGTATAACTGCGGACCATCAGGGAGAACTCTCCTTGCCCAATTTTTTAGGGTTTCTATGATGTGTCTCACATAGTATAACTGCGGACCATCAGGGAGAATTCCCATTTCACAATTTTTTAGGGTTTCTATGATGTGTCTCACATAGTATAACTGCGGACCATCAGGGAGAACTCCCCTTTCCCAATTTTCAGAAATTTGTGGGTCTCCAATGTATGACTTGTATTCTGGCTCATCAAGGTAGAACTTGTTCAGTGGGTTTTGTTTTGATAACTCACAACAAGTATCATCATGGTAAAACTCTTTTTCAGGATTTTGTGGATCTCCAAGGTATAACTCTTTGGCTGGGTCATCAAGGTAGAACTCGTTCTGGGGGTCTTGGTTGTTCAAAATGTCTTCAAACAAAAAAATAACTTCATCCCAAGTTGTGTTAAAAGCAGAATTTTCATTTCGTATCTCAGATACAATTTCCTGTGAAAGAAAATAACAATGTATTAATTTAATACAATATTTTTATTTGTATAAATCAAGCTCTATGAATATTAAAATAAACTTTGTTAACTCTTACATGAGTCTCATCTAAAAAAAAAAAAAAAAAAAAAAAAAATTAAATAAATAAATAAATAAATAAACAAACTTACCTCCATTGATAAGAGGTTCGAGTCCAGTTCATCAATCTGAAGGTTGAGTTCTACACAGGTAGTAGGACTCCAAGGAATAGCAAAGTTATCCCATTCCATTTCGGCATAGGAGTCCATTCTCAAGTGAAGCAGAAAGCGTGTTTGAAAAAGCCTGTGTGGTCGGTGCCTTTTATAAGAAGGGCTGGGTGTGTGTCATTTCCTGTGGAAATTCCCTGGGCGTGTCTTAACTGGAAATGATGTGATGGAAATTCCCTGAAAATGATGTTATGTATTACCTGGAAATGATACAATGCTGAAGAGTTTATAAAGTGGGTGGGACTTAGCAAAAGTGGGCGGAGCTTAGCAAAAGGGGCGGGACATAGCAAAAAGTGGGCGTGGCTTAACAAAAAGTGGGCGGGGCTTAGTAAAAGGTGGGCGTGGCTTACCAAAAAGTGGGCGGGGTTTTTCCAAAAAGTGGACGGAGCTTAACAAAAGGTGGGCAGAGCCTACCAAAAAGTGTGTGGCACTGGAGGCGCTCAAATAAGAACATTGAGGGAGGTTTACCATTTTATCTTAGCTCAGTTAAAATATCTTAATAAAGAACCAAACTCAAACATATTTTTTGTTAATATATTAGATGGTGAAGAGAGTTGTAGGAGAATTAAATTATTTCCCACGCATAAACAAATATTTGTAGGGTCGTTGTTTGAGTGGGTTATATTCACCAGATGATATTAAGAGTAAAAGGTTAAAAGGTCCATAAGGTCAGAAGGATCACAGGTGTTTAAGTGGTCTAATGAATAAGGATAACATGTCAAAAGGTTAGAAGGTTCGTAAAGAACAGGGTGAGAGAAATATAGGTGTTTAGGGGCAATGAGGGAGGGAAAGAATTAATATGGAAGTGAATGGGTCAAAGATTAATCTGCTAGATGATATGTAGAAGAAGGATGATAGGTCTATAAGAGAAAACAAATATTTGTAGTGTTTGAGTGGTCTAATGAACAACATTAAGGATAGGTACTACAGACAAAAGGTTCATAAAGATGAGGGTGGGAGAAATAGAGGTGTTTATGATTTTTGAAAAAGACAAGGGGGTAAATGACATTAGATAGGGATTTCCCATGTTAAACGGAGGTGTCCCAGAAGCAACATTATTACACTACTTATGTGATAATATAAGATCATGTACGACATTTCACCCTATCAGGAAGCGATGTAATAAAACCATTAAAAAATCGACTTTTCTAAATTTCGTGACCTTGTGACCTTGACCTTGTGGCAAAAATGAAAAATCGAGCTCTGTGGGGCTAGACACATGACATTGGCCTAACCAAATACCGAAACTCCTGTCAGATTCCACCAAACCCCTCGGAGAAGTTGTAGCTTGAACTCGATTACCCCCTAAAAAGACATCTTCTTCGGGCGTGGCTCCACCCACAATAGGCGCAATAAGCCCACTCTCGGCAGGACACAACTAGATCATGATATCAACCTCCCACCCAAGTTTCATCAAGATCGAATGCTATCATCGGGTAGTTATGCTGCGGACAGACAGACAGACAGACAGACAGACAGACAGACAGACGCACACCCATGACGAATATAGCGGTCACTTGATAAATCGTGAACCAATAAAAGGTTGGAAGGGTGAAGGTATCGAAAGGTGTCTTGAGTATGGAAAGGGTTTTAAAGGTAAAAGTGGTCTTAAGGGTCTTGGGTTCTTCAGAATCTTGAGGTCTAATGGGGCTTAAGGGTCTTATGGGCCTTATAGGGTCTTCAGAGTATTTTCAGTCTTTGAAGTCTTCGTGGTCTTTTTGGTCGTCATGGTCATTAACCCTTTGAGTACAGATGATGTCCAGTGCCGCAACCCACGAAAAAGTTTTGTGTACGGATGATGTTACTACACGTCATCGACTATACCTATAAATAGATCGTCAGTACGTGGTTGCATTCCCGTACCAAAATGCCAAAATAATCCCGTACCGGGGGTATTTTTATAAAAAAAAAATCTCGTACTCAAAGGGTTGAGGGTATTTTAGGTATTTTGGGTCTCCGGGGTCTTTTGGGACTTCAGGGTCTTCACTGTGTTTTGGGCATTTTCGATCTTCGTGGTCTTTTGGGTCTTTAAGGGTATTCGGGGTATTTAAGGTCTTCATGGTGTTTTTGGTCTTCAGTGTCTTTTTGGCCTCTTGGGGTCTTTTGGGTATTTTCAATCTTCAGGGTTCTTTAGGGTCTTTGAAGTTTTTTGGGTCTTCGGGGTCTTTAGGGTCTTCGGGATATTTTGGGTCTTTAAGGGTTTCAGGGTCTTTGGGTATTTTGAATCTTTGTGGTCTTTTGGGTGTTCATGGTCTTTTGTGTCTTTGGGTTATTTTGGGTCCTCTGGGTCTTTGAGGTATTTTGGGGCTTTTGGGTCTTTTGAATATTTTGGGTCTTTTGGATCTTTCATGTATTTTGGGTCTTTGGGGTATTTTGTGTCTTTGGGGTCTTCCGGTTATTTTGGGTCCTCGAGGTCTTTTGAGTCTTTCAGGGTCATCGGGGTGCTTTGTGTATTTGTGGTCTTTCAGGGTCTTGGTGGTCTTAAGGATCGTGGGGACTTAAAGGGTCTTCAAAGGTCTAAGCTCTAAGGGATCTGAGCAGTTGAAAGATATATTCCAACACACGTAATTAATACACAGGATGCAACCGGCATTCAAACAGCCGGCGTTAAGAGACATATAAACACCAGTTTCATGGCTTCCCGGACATATGGACGTAGGGCTTAACGGACCATGTTTTTCAGTTTTATATTTACGAGTACACCTGCATACTACAGGAGCGGCAGGAAGGGTCATTCCTCTTTGGGGTATATAGATTACAGTCGATCTATGGTCGGGTCTCAAGAACATTGAGTGTGTGTTCATTTACCAAGTTTCATGTGGAGAGATCGCCAAGTGGTTTAAGCATTCGAGCAAGCACTCCATTCAAAACAGTCAAGGAACGGCTGGTATGGCAAGCGCTAGCTAGCTGCTTGGCTAATGAGCACAACGCAAGCTTCCTCCCTTTCAGTTTAGTGTTAAACAGCAGGAGCGAGTTTCAAAAGTTCGCTACAAAAAACGCCACGTTAGCAGGAGGAAGGGTTATGTTATTCCGGTTATGTTATTAACCCAACGCTTGTGGGGTATATAGAGTACAGTAGTTTTTCGCTCAGTTCTGCAAGTAAAACTTACCTCTCGCATGTCAGGATTGCTTCAAATTTCTTTGTTTAGTGTTATAAACAGCATTAGTTAAAAAAGCTAATCATACGTGTTTCTGGTTTATAATATTTTTACTACTGGTGGAGGCCGTTGGAACGTTGCTCCCAGGAAAACGCCATGATAAGCTATTTATAAACATTGACTCGATGTTTGTTAAATGAGGAAAAACGCCTTTGGTAGGTGGGATATTATTGGTATTAATATTGTTTTGTAATAACATGAATATTGTGCTATTATCGTTAGTTTTGTTATTAGAAGCGGCCTTGGAAAAACGCCACGATAAAGCTAACTTAACATGGATATACACCTCAACATGCAACCCATTGACGGGGAAGACCCGCTTGGGGGGGGGGGGGGGGGATGGGGTGGAAATGAATGTGCTACAACCTTCATTGTATAACCCTTAGTCATCCTGTCATGTTCGGTTGAGATTGGAGAAATAACGACGGAATGTATCACGGTCAAAAAAATCATCAAACAGACAGACAGACGCCAAATTGCATATTTTAGTATGATGATGATATATCTATATATATCTATATCTATCTATCTATCTATCTATCTATCTATCTATCTATATATATATATATATATATATATATATATATATATATATATATATATATATATATATATATATATAGATAGATAGATAGATATATATATATGCCGTTTCTGAAGATAATGGTGTGAGTTGTCGTTTTGACGAATCTCTTCCCTTTGTTGGCGTGCTCACAAAGCCATTGTGGGTTGCGCGATGGCTGTATAGTCCAATGCAGGACCCACAACATATACCACAAACATTGCAGGTATGTACTAGTCATTGCGGAGATGGACGTCCTTATATGGAGGAGTAGCGGCGTTCACATTCTGGAGATAGTCTTATAATTGAGAAGGAAGCTAAACAAACATCATTGTTCAGATTCAGTGTCCATTTCTCAGAGTGAGGAGCTAATAGATCTCCATCTATGAATGATAAATCAGCTGTAAAGGAGGCATGATTTTATCCATCCCCAAATCCACCATCGTACAGCATCCTTAACAATCATTCAGGCAGTTCATCGAAAAAGCACAACAGAATACTCGTCTCTGTCAAGGCATCAGAGGACAAAATAGGCAATAGATTGCATCCCCTAAAAGTTGATGAGTAAGTTTACGTTTCGAGCAGTATTTTTTGGTTTTTCCAAGATGGCGCCTGTACCACTTGGCCTATGCCGTCGTACTTATCAAATGTATTGGCAATCGGACCAACAATTGCCGAGAAAAGCACATTCACGTTCTGTACGGACAGACAGACAGACAAACAAGAAAGACGTCATGCAGACCACGATACTTGCAGAATCCACCCCACTACCCCCACACCCCCTCCCAAACCCCCCAAAAATTTGCCATGCCAATCTTAATCATAGCTCGGGTCAATCAGATGAAAATTGATGATTTTAGAGGTTTGACCTTGAATTGACCTTTGACCTTTTGACTTCAAAAAATACTTTCCCAATTCAGTGATGCACTATGTAATTGCTGTTTAATTTTCAAGTCAATCGGATGAAAATTATGGTTTTGACCTTAAATCGTCTTCAGTTGTCTTACCCTTCCTCCCGTCCATGGTACACTGAATCTTGTGGTGAGGCAGTTGACCTGAAACAACTTGCCTTTGCCTCTTGGAAGGCAAATCCAACTGAAGGCAGTCTCAGGTCCTTCCACCAAGCTCGGAACAAGTGTGTGTCTACCCTCAGGATTGCCTGTTCTGGCTGGAGTTCCCCAAGGTAGTGTTCTGGGCCCTGTGCTATTTCTGGTCTTCATCAATGATCTCTCCGACTCTCTGGAAAATCCTCTCTATCTCTTTGCTGATGACTCCACTATCTGCCGCTCCATTCCTCATCCCTCAGATCGGCAGTCTGCAGCCTCCTCACTCTCTGTAGACATGGACAAAATCACAGACTGGTCAAACAAGTGGAACATGTCTTTCAATCCTGACAAATCTCACACTCTTACTATGTCTCTCCGAAAAGACCGACTGGACAACCCTCCCATCTACTTTCTCAACAATCCTCTCCAAGAAGTTCTGTCGCTCAAGCTTTTGGGTCTCACTATCTGCCATGATCTTTCTTGGGAAAACCACATTTCCAAGCTGGCCTCCAAAGCCAGTCGTCGACTGGGCATCCTCCGTCGTGTGAAGTCCTTCCTTGGCACACCTGAGCTCATCACCACATACAAGGCTTTCATCCGCAGGTCAATGGAATACTGTTCTCCCCTCTCGGCCGGTGCTCCCGCCTCACACCTAGCTCGGCTTCACGCAGTAGAAACCAAAGCTTTCAGAATCATTGGAATCTCCCGCGATGAAGCTAACTCCGAGGGCCTTTCACTCACTCACCGCAGGCAGGTTGGTGGTCTTTCTGTCTTCAACCGACTCCTCTCCGGCATTGCTCCCCCAGCTCTCTCTGTGCTCTGTCCCCCAAATATTCCTACAGGTCGCACAAGATCTGCCAGCAACCCTCTTATGGTTAAACTGCCAAAATCTAGGCTCTCTGCTCACCTTCACTCCTTCATTCCCCTTTTCTCCCGCCTCTGGAACAAACTCCCGCACTCCCTTCAATCCCACTCCTCCCTCCAGGTCTTAAAAACAGCTGTTCACCACCATCTCTTAGCTTCCCCCATCCAAAACCTTGATCTTTTATACCCCCGCTAATTCACCCCAGATACACGTTTTTGAAATTCCAACTTCTTTCCTGGAAGTCCTTGCAGTGTCCATATGTTTTATACCTCTCCCATCTCCCCCAAGCCCTCTCCCTCCCACATTTCTCTCGATGTCCCTGCTCTCAAATGTTGTGTTTGTGTCCTTCCCCCTCTCTCCCCATCTTGTCTACCGCTCCCCTTATTTTGTGTTTTATGTGTCGGTTTGACTTTTTGTGTGAATAATGTTAGCTCTTTCACGAGCCTCGATCTTGTATACAAATATACAATATATATATATATATATATAGTTGGTTTCCCAATACAGTGATGCATGATGTAATTGCTGTTTAATTTTCAAGGTTTGAAAATTGACGATTTTTTAGATGAAAATTGATGATTTCAGAAGTTTGATCTTGAGTTGACCATTGATCTTTTGACCTCAAACATAGTTGGTTTCCCAATTCATGACTCAATATGCAAATGCTCAACTTTCACATCAATCGGATAAAAAATGATGATTTTTGAAACTTGACCTCAAGATGACCTTTGACCTCAAAATCAATAGGCTTCTCAGTTGTGACTACCTCTACAGCTTGGTAAAGTTTCATGATGATCAGTTTTGAATTGTGACCTGTAGATGATTGACATAGAAATAGACAGACAGGCAGAATAACGCACCAGACCAACCAATATACGATAAAAATATTCGATTTTCGCAAGTAACAAATGGACCCAAATGCAATACCATCTCCTCTGGCGAGGGCAACAAAGTTTAAAGATGGCAAAAAGTTCCACCGGAAATGACCCAATATCAAATTTAGAGTTTAAATGTTCCCCCCCCCCCCCATTTTGACCCCTGTGTCCTTCACCCACACCCTGGTACAGGGACCGGGAGTCAAATCGAAAAAATCGTTACATATGTCATGCATCGCCCAGTTGATTGCCTATACAAAGACCCATTTAAAAATGTGCCCGAAATTGCATTTTTTGCTATTTTATCTTTTGACCACACCTCAAAAAAAGAGCAATCAGAGATTGCAAACCCTCGTCAAGATGTATTTTCAGTGGTTTTTAAGGCTTTTGTGTTAAAACAAATATGGCGGCCGAACCACTTGACCAATGACGTCATCGTTATTGATTTTTTTTCTCCACCAATTTATGCCTACATGACGCTCAAGAAATTACATCTTGATCGGATGACGTTTTGTACTTGTCGAATTATGACGTCATAATGGAGGCACCTATGACATCATCATTAACTATTTTATTCCCCATGCAGAGTTCTTTACAATGAGCCATTTCTCAATTTTTTCTTTTCAGCGCTTTCGGAGATAGATGTGCAAAGTTTTTCGTTTTTTCCAAAATGGCGGCCGAACATCGTGACCTATGACGTCATAATTATCATTAAAAAAATTCTACATGTGGAGTTGCACCTATGGTGAAAATTTCCTGTCAATCGGACAAACGGTTGCAGAGAAAATCATATTTATTCTGTGCGGACAAACAGACAGACAGACAAACGGACTCAAATGCAATACCCTCTCCTCTGGCAAGGGTAATAATATTGCTCTTTCACCTTCTTGCCATGTGCTCATAACTACCAAGTTTGGTGAATTTCTGCAGAACCGTTTCGGAGGAGATAGTGTAACGGACAGACGGACGGACGGACAGACAGACGGAGCCTATTACAATGTCCTCCCGTTTTTTTCCCAAAAAGTGTGGGAATAATTAGGGAATAAAAACAAGTTGGCACAAACATTAAGGTCGAGCTCAGTGAGGTAGTGTTAATAATGAATGTGAAGGTAGTGTCCAGGAGTGAAGCGCTCGGTGTTACCTCCTTGAGTCCGTCTCTGCGAAGCTGCAGAACTCTGAGGCTGTAATTAGATCGCTGCCCTCGGCTGTCAAACTCCACCCGTCCTGTCAGCCCGTTATATTCCACCTGCCACAACAATGCCCAGGTAAACACATATGCCAGGTCTTTGTAACATTTTCATTGCAAATCCGTTTTGAGCACATCCAACGTGAGACTACTGTGGCGTCAGCATCTTTTATGTGAAAATGACTCATTGGTAAAATTTTGCCACAACTTTGTGAGTTGTTACATTTTCAGATACGAACGAAATTTTTACTTTGAAGATAAGTGAGTGGTTCAGAATTAGGAAGTTCCAAGTATCCTGTTGTGGGAACAAAACATTGCAATGACTTCACGAGAAGTAAAAATATAATTGGCTGATGTCGGGAGGCCATTAAAATGCTTTTGAAGAGGAGCAGATTAGGCCCGTCAGCCATCTTTGTTTCATTTGGACATTTATAATATTATTCTTTCTGATATCTTCATTTCACATTTTCAGAGACAGTTGTATTCCCGTCTCCCTCTCCTCTACCCACCCAGATACATTCTCCTTTACTTCCTCTGTTCCTCTGTCTCCCTCCTCAAAATATCTCCTCTAATTTACCTCGACCTTTTTACATTTCATTTTCTATGATATTCTTCTTCCTTCCTGTTTTTCGCCATTTTTTTTTTTTTTTACTGATCCCCCCCCCCCCCACCCCCCTCCCCCCACCAGAAGCGTAGCTAGATTTCTAAAATATTCAGGGATTGGGCCCCCTCAAACCCCAGATTCAGGTACCCCCAATAAAACATTTAGCACAGTGACACTTGTCGAAAGATAGCCTAATCGTCACGTTTCCAACGTTACATAAGTAATTAAATGTTTTTTGGTATTTTCAATAAGATGTTTTGCAACCTTTGTGAATTCTAACAATGAAAAAAAAAACTCTACTTGATTCTGTAAAAGCAGAAATTTAAATTTAATATCGACTATGAAACATTTTCTAATATATTGAACACAATGTCAGGTGTTTTATTGATTATTATAAGAAACCCTCACCACCCAGGCTTTTACAAAATATATTTGTAAACAGTCTACGTAAATTTAATTTTGGCAAGCGACATTGTGTACGGTCTGTTGTGGCATCTTTGCGAAGCGATCAATGAATAATGCCATCCTCCGACACACGCCTGTAATTAGCGCTTGTTCATGCGTCTGACTCCGATTCAAACTCTGATTTCAAAGCCATAAAGTGCCCTCTTGTAGCCAAAGCGTTAAAATAGATTCGAGCGCACAGTAAAAACATCCGGGGACGTGCCCCATGGCCCAGTGACAACTCGGCCCAAACGCCCTCTTACCCCCACCACCACATTCCTACCCTCCAACACATTTGTTTTGCACAATGTATACATATATACATATATATATATATATATAGTGGGCGGGGTATATTCAATTCGGATGGATTCAAGCTTACTTGGAGGCATTTCCAATTCAATGGCGGATCGATACACGAGCCGGGGGATTGGGGAGGATGCTGCGCTTACCTGACGGTCCGCTCAGTCTTCACCTGTAAATTATACCCCGCCCACTTTGCATATAAGGGGATGTTGAGATGATTTTATCACTCATGAGGAAGATTAACGGAGGCGTGTGGCTTTGTCACAGGTTGTTAATCGAAACGTTGAGTCATTGTTTGTTCAATTAAAGTTGGAGATCTTACCATGGAGATAATAGATATATATATTTATATATATATATATATATATATATATATATATATATATATATATATATATATATATATATACGTATATACGTTTTATATATATTATATATATATATATAATATATATCATCTATCTATATATATATATATATATATATATATATATATATATATATATATATATATATATATATAAATGTATATACAGTATATATATATATATATATATATATATATATATATATATATATTATATATATATATATTATATATATATTATATATATATATATATATATATATATATACATATTGCCGTGTGGCTGGCTCAGCTAACACCGAGCGTCCCGGATGGATTCAAGCTTACTTGGAGGCATTTCCAATTCAATGGCGGATCGATACACGAGCCGGGGGATTGGGGGAGGATGCTGCGCTTACCTGACGGTCCGCTCAGTCTTCACCTGTAAATTAATAAATCACGAACGAACACGGAATTTATGGTACCAAAATAAATATTTATTAAATGGAACCCCGATACAAAGAACGCGACAAAAGGACTAAGACCTAATTTGGGACGTCCCCACACCTCACTTCAAATACACACAATTGGAGAATGAATAAAAGAAACCGTTGTTTGTGGATGCATCTCATCTGTCTGGATGTGTGATGTCGGTCAGGCTCCGTCCGGCTCCGATGTTGGTGCGAAGCAGGCCTCGGTGCGCCCTTGTCCACGAGGCCTCGATAAGGCCCCCCTTCGCACACGGTTAGGCCACCGAGCCACTCGCTCACCCCGGTCGCGCCCACTCCAGCATCAAGCCTTGCTCGCACGTGAACGCCCGCGAAGTCCCGTGCGTGAACGCCGGGCAAGAGCATCGTCGGCGCTCCAACGTCCACCGTAACGCAATCAATTCGAGGTTCGCACAGTAAAAAGGTCCAAAACGGAGAGAAAGGGCAAAGACAGAAGGAGGTCCAGACAGGAGGGAACCAAGACGAGAAAGACAAAGGGATGAGGTCCTGGCAGGAAGGAACCAGGAACGAGAGGAAGCAAATGTCGGCTTGCCATTGGCTTTATCGATCGTCTTCTTGACGTCAGCGGCGCTTCTCCTCCAATCAGCTCATCGCTTGTTGCGTCATCCTTCGCGCCCTCCACACTGACTGGCCAAATTTTCGCGCCTTTTGGTGATCGTCATTTGTCGGTGGCAAGTCAGAGTGGCACGTCCTTCATCGTCTGCTCTCCAATCGGCGCTCGTTTTATGTGGTCCTTCTGTGAGTGTCTCTCGGCCTGCCTGCGCAATGTTTGCTTGCCATGGTGGCGTACTGCGTGGCCGCTGCCTGTTGGTTCCTCCGGCAGTCTTATCGTCTTGTGGCGGAGGGGGAATTAATTAATGTGTGCACTCATGGGGCTAACCAATGCATGTGATGTGTTGCCAAAAGGGACAAAGGAATGCTCACCAGGTCTGACACACTGAGGAATTAACTTAGTCCTTATTCTACCTATCACCGGATAATCCTCGTATGATCACAGGTAAACACTTAATCCGACAAACCGCCTAAACACAGAACTTATTACATCGAAACAGACGAAGCATGATACCTATGCAGAACTACCTAAATCTATATATGCCTAGCCCAAAATTCAAAACAATATATATTGTTGTGGTTGTGCCATAAAGGCAGACCCCCTATAGTCAATTGCACGACAACATGTAGCCTGCATTAGTCAGTTATGTCTTATTGAATGTAAAGATTAGCTCTTTCCGTTGGGTAGTAATAAAGACCAAATATGCGTTGAGTTAGGCAAGATGTCAAGCCTTCGTGGCTGGGAGAAGCCATTACTAATGTGCAGGAAGGCGTGGCCAGAAGCACAGGCCCACGTGACCAGTGAGGAAGCGGGAAAACCGAGCCAGGATGCGACAAGCCTCAGCCAATGGGAGGCTCTGGAACATTTTGAAGGGCGTGGGCGGGTCTGGTCAAAGCCTACGCGGAGCGCCTTATCATTCTCTTTTGCCGATGATTTCGCTGTGTACAGGCTGACCTCCATCTCTTTTCGATCTTGCCTTGCCATGGGATTTTTGCCACGTGGACGACACCCTGCTCTGGACTCTCTTGTTTTAGCTCCAACGACACGTGTTTTGGCCTTTGTTCTTCGTCAACACCAATCGCTTCTGCACCGAACTTTTGCGCCATCCGGCTGACCTGCAAGCTTGTCCAACCTGTGCTGAAGTTCGTCCGTACCAACCTTCGAGGCGGCGGTTCATCCTGCGGACCTGATCTCATCGAGCCGCGAACTGCGTACACCAGACCACGTGGCCAATTGCGAGGAATCCCAGCACGTACATCGGTACACCACCTTAAACAGTGCCTTTTTCCCTGTGAGTGTGTGTGTGTCAGAGTGTGAAGGCGCCAAGTCGGGGTTTATAGTAGGTAAGAGTTGTAAGCTGTATCTTCGTCTCTGTTTCTCTGTGCCTTCCAAATAAAAGGCTGCACATTTTGTTTTTAGTCTCCAACCTGTTCGGTACGTCTTTTCTCCATTGGCCGAGCATCATCCGGGACCGCATTTGGCTAGACTCAGGTCCATAAATCTCGTGGGGGTAACGCCGCTTTCTACACCATGCAAATCCGCTCGGCACGCAATTGAATAAGGTGTGTGAAAGCGAGGGTTCGATTGCGCGGTTCTTCGGCACGTGCGTGCACCTTGATCCGTGCACCTTGAAGGTATTCGTGATTCTCCGGTATTAACCGAGGTGTATTTCACGCAAAAAAAATTGTTGTGCAAGAAGGGGGTTTTGAACCCAGCCACCGCAAACAGAATTGTTGTCAGGAGTGGGATTTGAAATACCCAACAATATATATATATATATATGTATATATATATATATAATATATATATATATATATATAGTATATATATATATAGTATATATATAATATATATATATATATATATATATATATATATATATATAATATATATATAATATATATATAATATATATATATATATATATATATATATATATATACATGCTACATATATATATATGTATATACATATACACACACACACACACACACACACACACACACACACACACACACACATACAGTCACGTGAAAAAGTAAGTACATCCCATGTAAAGATTTGACTTTTTCAACATATTTCAACATACAGCTATTTGATCTTCATTTCAACAATATTGATAGATAAAGGTGATATAATATAACAAATATCATGAAACAATTACATTTTGTAGTCCATTGTATAATTTAAAAAAACATAAATGCAAATTTTGCATGTGGAAAAAGTAAGTACACCCCATGAAATGTTTTTTTATCCTTTTAACATATGTGGACATATCAATATTTGATCTTCATTTAAACAGTATCTATATATATAAAGCAGTAAAGTATGTTTGTTTGTCCTCTTATAACTCGAGAACGACTCATCGCAGAGCAAAACCAAAGGCATATTCGGAATCAGTACGTCTCAAAGCAACTACAGCACACCTTAAAATTAAAAAAACTTCGCGTTTTAAAATTATGACGTCATCAGCGTATTTCGGAACGTTAATTTTTCAACTTCATCCGATTGACATGGGACCAACGGCATGTGACAGAGAGTGAAACATACATGCTACATTTATTTGACGACAATGACTTCCGACTTCCGGGTTCGGAATGCGGGACCAATGCCATTTGACAGGGAATAAGAAATAAATGCGACATTCAATTGACGACAATGACTTCCGACTTGACTCCCCCCTCCACTCTCACCCCTCCCCCTCCCCCCTCCCCTCCCCCCTCCCCTCTCTCCCCCTCCCCTCTACCCCCCCCTCCACCCTCCCCCTTCCCCTCCCATCCCTCCACCTCCCCATCCCCCCCTCTTCTCCCCTCTCCCCCTCCCCCCTCTTCTCCCCTCCCCCCCTATTCTCCCCTCCCCACCCTCTCCTCCCCTCCCCCCCCATTCCCCTACCCTCCCCTTCCCCCGCCCGGCAATGCCGGGTACTTCTGCTAGTCTATAAATAAAGGTGATCTAATTGAACAAAAAACAATGAAAAATTGACTTTGCAATAATTTATTCAACAAAAAATTAACAGTGATGCCATTTCCTTCTGTGAAAAAAGTAAGTACACCCTTGGCTCTCATAGGTGGTATTGCCCCCTTTGGCAGAAACAACCTCAAGGAGGCGTTTCTTATAACTGTCCACCAGTCTCTGACATCGACTGGGAGAAATTTCTGCCCACTCCTCCATGCAGAATTCTTTCAACTGTGCGATGTTTGAGGGGTTTCTTGCATGCACAGCTCGTTTCAAATCCCCCCGCAACATCTCGATGGGATTTAGATCCAGGCTTTGACTTGGCCATTCCAGAACCCTCCATTTCTTTCTTTTCAGCCATTCCTTGGTGGATTTACTGGTATGTTTAGGGTCATTGTCATGTTGCAAGGTCCATCTTCGGTTGAGCTTCAACTTTCCGACAGATGGCCTCACATTATCCTCAAGCACCCTCTGGTACAATGAAGAATTCATAGTGGATTCTATGATGGTGAGCTGCCCAGGCCCTGATGCAGCAAAGCTGCCACAAACCATAATATTTCCACCACCATGCTTTACAGTTGGTATCAGGTTCTTGTGGCCAAATGCTGTCTTTGGTTTTCGCCAAACATGTCTTCTGGTACTGTGGCCAAATAGCTCTACCTTTGACTCATCTGTCCAGAGCACATTGTTCCAGAAGTACTGGTCTTTGCCGAGGTGATCATTGGCAAACGTTAGTCTTGCCCTGATGTTCTTTCTGTACAGCAAAGGTTTCCTCCTGGCACACCTCCCATGTAGATCAAATTTGTGCAGCCTCTTTCTAATGGTAGACTCGTGCACTTTGACATCAACAGTGGCAAGAGCTATCTGTAGG
This sequence comes from Myxine glutinosa, assembly GCF_964187855.1. Lineage (NCBI taxonomy): Eukaryota > Metazoa > Chordata > Myxini > Myxiniformes > Myxinidae > Myxine > Myxine glutinosa. The sequence continues at coordinate 17,471,563 of NC_136267.1, forward strand.
TCCCATGATGACATTCTGGGGTTCTTAGAGACTTCTTTCAGAATCTTGTGGTCTGCTCTCGGGCTGAACTTGCTGGGGCGGCCTGGCCTGAACAAGATGGCAGGTGTTGGAATCTTCTCCACTTGTAGATGATCTTCCGGACAGTCGAATGATTGATTTCAAATTGTTTGGAGATCTTTGTAAATCCTTTCCCAGACTCGTAGGCATCTATAACCTTCTTTCTGAAGGCCTCAGAGAGCTCTTTTGATCTAGGCATGGTGACGCCGCACACTTCAACAACAAAGAGCAAACCAAACTAAATGTCTGAGGTTTAAATAAGACTGGTTCCTCCAAGATCCTCTCTAACGATGTTCTAATCATTTGCACCTGAACTGCTGCACCTGATTCTAATTTTAGGTATTTGAAGTAGTGATAAATGTTGGGGTGTACTTACTTTTTCCACATGCAAAATTTGCATTGATGTTTATTTAAATTATACAATGGATGACAAAATGTAAATGTTTAATGATATTTGTTATATTATATCACCTTTATCTATCAATATTGTTGAAATGAAGATCAAATAGCTGCATGTTGAAATATGTTGAAAAAGTCAAAACTTTACATGGGGTGTACTTACTTTTTAATTTAATATTTTTTAATTTCGTGGTGGTGAGGTGTTTTTATTACATGTTTTATGGCTGTGAGGTGTTTTTAATTTCGTGTCGTGAGGTGTTTTTATTACGTGTTTTATGGCTGAGGTGTTTTTAATTTTGTGGTGGTGTGTTTTTATTACGTGTTTTATGGCTGTGAGGTGTTTTTATTACGTGTTTTATGGCTGTGAGGTGTTTTTATTCCGTGTTTTATGGCTGTGAGGTGTTTTTAATTTCGTGGTGGTGAGGTGTTTTTATTACGTGTTTTATGGCTGTGAGGTGTTTTTAATTTTGTGGTGGTGAGGTGTTTTTATTACGTGTTTTATCGCTGTGAGGTGTTTTTATTACGTGTTTTATGGCTGTGAGGTGTTTTTAATTTCGTGGTGGTGAGGTGTTTTTAATTTTGTGGTGCTGAGGTATTTTTATTACGTGTTTTATGGCTGTGAGGTGTTTTTAATTTCGTGGTGGTGGTGTGTTTTATTACGTGTTTTTATGGCTGTGAGGTGTTTTTATTACGTGTTTTATGGCTGTGAAGTGTTTTTAATTTCGTGGTGGTGAGGTGTTTTTAATTTTGTGGTGGTGAGGTGTTTTCATTACATATTTTATGGCTGTGAGGTGTTTTTATTACGTGTTTTATGGCTGTGAGGTGTTTGTATTACATGTTTGATGGCTGTGAAGTGTTTTCAATTTCGTAGTGGTGAGGTGTTTTTAATTTTGTGGTGGTGAGGTGTTTTCATTACGTGTTTTATGGCTGTGAGGTGTTTTAAATTACTTGGTGGTGAGGTGTTTTGAATTACTTGGTGGTGAGGTGTTTTGAATTACTTGGTGGCGAGGTGTTTTGAATTACGTGGTGGTGAGATGTAATCGTCCCAAACTTCCAGTCTGTACCTACCCTTCCACAATGTATGTGCTAGGGGGTTCTTTCTTGCAAAAAAAACATTCAACCTAAATCTTCAACCTAAATTGCCAATAAAAATGTAATATCACAAACACAACAAATACATTTGTGCAAAGTAATTGTTTGTATTATGATTGGTGTAAATCATGACAACACAGCAACGCAGGTACAGTCATTAGCCTCAGCTAAAAAAGCCCGTTCCTGAGTAACGATGCATGGTGAGGCGAGCGTAGCGAGCCGAGCTAAGCTAGCATATATATATATATATCTGTATATGTATATATATATATATATATATATATATATATATATATATATGTATAATGTATATATATATATATATATATATATTGTTACGGTCCGCGGATAAGGATGTTGTTTGCCGAGCGGAGGCACCGCGGCCGAACAGTTACCCCAATTAACCCTTCCCGAACGTTGGCTGGATCGCGCCACAGATATTCAATGGGGAAAAGACAAAAGCGACACGGATGTGAAGAAGAAGAAGAAGACGAAAAAAAGGTTGAAAATACTACTAAATTTATTCCTTCTATATACAGGCTCCAAAAAACCAAGGAGAAGGAAAGATAATAAAATAATATACAGAAGGTATTAGAGACACAGTGAAAATTAGTAGCTTAACTATACAAGCTTAACTTATTCCCTGGACAGAACAAACAGAACAAACTCACGTACACGGGGAATTGCAGAGTGGATTGGCTGGAAGGAGGTGTGTGGCTGGAGGGGGAGGACGGCACAGAGCTGGCTGGAGCTTGATCCCACACGGGACGTCGGGCTGGACCTCGACGGCCGCTGATGCCACCGATCCTGTCGTGTGCGCGGGATCACGGGTCGGAGCTGCTTGGTGGAGCCGACGCGCTAGTGGGGGGTCTGGCGTGATGGGTTCTCTCCTCTCTTTCTTGGTCCAACCACTCTTTCTCTCTCTCTTGGCCCAATCACTCCTCACCACCGACAACTCGACGCAACCACTGACCATCACTGATGACCAACCCCCGCTCTGACCAAAACCACACAACTCAGCTCTTGTCATGGACCTCCTTGCAACTTCTTGCGCGCGCGCCTTTATAGCGCCTCCGGCGATTAAGCCGCCGGCTTTTAGGACACGCCCATCGGTGTGCTCACCTCGGCCCTGGTTGGTCGCGTGACCCTCTGGCTCCGCCCTTGATGACGACGGGCGGGCATGCCTTTCTTCCCCGACCCGAGCACATGTTCAATGGTGGCTTAGGGGCGAAAACAACCCACAGCTGTAACAAACTGGCAAACTGCCCAGTGCAGTTGGCAATGCAGACTTAGAGGGGATGTAGCTGGAAATTGAGGCTTGGCAATGGAGGTTTTGGGAGTGGGAATGGGGAATGAAGGGAATCTATCTATTTCACTTGGTGCAATGGAGTGTCATTTTAATGGAAGACAAAGCCTTAACCTGATACACAGAATAAGGATATAAGCTACTGAACAAGGGTATTATAGTGTCCTTCAATGTATGCTTTATGGAATTAACTACCGGAACGCCCTTTGACCTTTATACACACTGGAGCAAGGAGGGCTCAGACTAAACAATAATTCATAACAATTTACAATACAATACAACACAATAAAAAAACACAATCCTCATTGCCGCAACACTGCACCCTCCTCCTCTTAGGCACGTCCCGGGCCTATCACTTTAATTTAGTGTGACACGTAGGTGTAGTTCCCTCTACTTTTAACCTGACCCTGAGTGCGACAGTCTTAAAACATAAATAAATATGTCCCGCTGCTCCATTGCACCCTACCTAACAGACTCACGCCCACAGCTAACCGAATTGCGGAATGGTCTTCAAACTACACACTGACGGTGGGGAGCATTATTTACAATTGACGCTACTTTATTTACAAAACGCAACCCAGGACCTGTGATTGTTCTTTCTGGGGGGGAGACAGTCTGCTCTGCATCGACGCACCATGAAAGCACCCAAAACGCACCAACACACCCTCAAGCACCAATCGGTGCACAGTCATCACTGTTCACTGAATAAAAATAAATCAACAACCCCTAACCCTGCAGGTGGTCTCTTGCTCTTCGGCTCCCTCTGCTGGCTATTATTATTTCTTCCTGATGTTGTCATCTTCTTTGTTGGCGGCCTATTTGTATTAAAATAAAATGCACCCAACGTGTCCATTGGTATTTATTTATGGCCCACAGGGCCGACTAGTGTGGTTCACCTGTGGGGCATCAATGCCCTGTGATCAAGGTACACCAGCAAGATTTCGGACCTTCCTGGCCGGTTCCAGCAGAGGGGCCATGCCCCAACCCATGGGGTCCATCAGTAGTGCCCGGCCACAGACATGTGGTCCGTAATGTGGTGCATCGATGCAGACAGCTGGTTCTGGGAGTTCCGGGCGCACAATGGCGGACTCACGCACGCTCCCCTCGGCGCCCAGTGGCGCTCAGGTCCTCATGTGGGAGACAAAGGGGGGAAGACAGATGAGCGAGGGGTAAGGTCACAAGGGTACACATCAATAAGGCAATGGAAGGCGAAGTGCGTACGGAGAGCGAAGTGAGAAAAGCTCGTCCCTACCGTACGTCACCCCCCTGTCACCTACACTACCCTTGCCCTTACCCCATATTTACAAAAATCTACACATTTACAAATTCGTCGCGACTGTCACGTCTTCCCCATATTTCCCCTATTCCAAATTCGTCTCCACAATCCCTCTATCCAAAATTTGCCATCACCAAATTCATCATCAATCCTCATAAGGAGGAAGAGATGGAACATCAAGCACAATGTCTCACCCACGTCATGATGCGTCTCACAATCCAAAACATTTGCACAATAAAAATAACAAAACATGGCATGGTGTGGAGTTACATCACCTCAGGTGAGTGGATGCAGATGGTGCGAGGAGACTTCAATCCTAACTATTCTCTAAATGACATTAACACACTTTACACTACCCGGGGTCTTTCCCTGCCAATCCATTGGCCAACTTACACTATGGGTTCTAAAAACCAAATTCCCATTGACCAAACTGTGGTGCTTCTCAATTTGGGGTCTCACTCCCCCGATGCAACTCCCTGTGCCCTTGCACAATTTCTGGGCTGGTTCGTGCAGCTCTCCCAGCAGGTCTACCCACCTGCACACCTCCACCACTGCAGTTGCCACCCGAGCTTACCTAGCTCCTCACCCTAACCTATCTAACTGGGGAAGGCCCCTCCTGGCTCTGTCACCCCACTCGGTGCCCTCTGGCACTGGGCTACCCGGGTCCGTCCTCCGGATCCTCGGGCCCCATCCACAACAACTCTACCGGCTCCCAGAGCCCACCTGCGGCCTCACCTGGCCGACATCCTCACAGTGGTGGAGTGCCCAAACCAACTACACACACTAACAGGCTACACGCCCAGCCATTTCCACAACACTAATGCACCCATCCAAATACCATTCTTTCACCCGCACCACAGATGCCAATATCCAACCACAATTTACCTATACCCTCTACCTAACACTTACACTACCCTCCCCGGGTATTCGTGATGGGGGTCCACTCTTCCCCCATTCACACCTTCGCACCATCCACTCCACTCCATAGTTTCCACCATACTCACTCCACGACCATCCATTCCAATACTCCATATATTCCACACTCCATGTATTCCACACAACCATTCTCCATTCACCTGTAGTTGCACACCTGTGCAATCATACCTGGTGCCACCTGCACCCTCCTTCCTTCCTGGACCATTTGGTCAACACAACACACATCACCATCACTCCCTCACACACTGCTCCATACACCTGTTCAGTTGCACACCTGTGCAATCACACTGCAACTCACAATCATTTACTCATACCCTGCTCAATACACTTCCAATCCTCAAACACACGGCATCATCTGCACTACCTGTTGCCCTGCTAACTTAGTGCTCCCCGTCTTCCCTTTAAACTAAGCACATACCACGTCATTATCATCCACTCTAATCTACCTGCGTCCCCACTACAGGTATCATTGTCACCAACTAACCTTACCGTTACCTAAGGTCATCTTCTAGGTCCCTACACATTACCCAAACCCTCCCGGGCTAGTTTTCACTGCCAAACCCCATAACTAGTGCTCCTTTGCCCCTGCTGTGAGGGATGGTGGATTGGCCATCCCACCACATCGGGCATCTCCCACTACCAATTTGGCTCGTCCAAATCCAACAAATCAAAAATTTGCCAATCACTCTACCAATCATCACTCTGCCAATCCTTTGCCAATTCCATTCACTTTTCTAAATTTCGGATCAAAACCACCATCACTATTATCATCATCACAGTCCGCTATATCCTAGCCTCGGTGCGTCATGACATCATTAAACTCGGCTTCGTAAAGCCGGGCAATGAATTCGGGTGGTTTGGTCGCCCGCAGGTTGAATCCGTCCGGCTTTCGGTTCAAGGGAGGTGGTTTGGTCGGGCCGAGATTCCACGCACCATCTCGGCGCAGTACCTTGCGGTCCCGGGCCCGATGACTGAGGCTCGCTCGTTCGGAACCCCGTCCCCGCGAGGGGGCACCGTTCCGCTTCCTCCCACTCGCCCTTGAACCGGACCGGACGCCTCGCCCGACAAGGCCCGGACTCGACCGTGCAGGGCGGGGCCAAGCCCGAATCGGCAACGACGCTTCGAAGAGAAGCGATGCCGCATCGATCCGCGCCGGGCCTCGCATCCAACAAAGCACACCGCGCCCCGAGTGCTCGCATCGGCTATCCGTCGCTCTAACCGCTAACCCGGTTACCGTCGATGCTTCGCCTGCATGCTCACACGCATACGCGACCCTTTTGACACTCACAAAACCCGGCGTTCCAACGCCGTCCGTCCATTCCACCAACGCACTCCCTGTTACACACCACACCTCTCGCGCACACTCGCCGTTCGCACACTTCGCTCCACACCTCTCCTCCGTTACGTCCTCCATAACACTCACCATGGGCGTGCACTCTTGCATCCACCCACTACCGTGCTCCGATGTGCTCCCTCGCACTCGCGCTACTACCAACTCAGGTGTGCTTTCTCGCACACCCTTGCCGTTCATCCCATACATGCATCCTCGCACCCGCTCCACCACCAACTCACTCCTCGTGTCACACTCCGTACACCCCGACGTGCATTCTCGCTCGCACTCGGTTTCACTCCCACACTTTATAACACACCCACTCGCCGACGCACACTTTTATTTCGCACGCGTGCCATTTCCACTCACACGGGACCCTTCACCAACGCCCGGATGCTTCCTCGATCCCAAGCGCGCAAAAATTCTTTTGTCGCCAAACATCCTCTTACAAAATCTCCCCGCACAATACACAGCACGACTCACCTGGGGGATTCCCTTCTCCACGCGCACCTGCAAATCTTCATTTGGGTTATTAAGTACAGCATCGTGATGTGAGCAGGGACTTTGAGCATTTTCCATTTCTCCCTGCAATTCCCGGGCTACCTCCGTCATCTCTTCAATTTTAATTCCCAGCCCTGCTTTTTCTTTATCCACCTCAACGACCGCTGGCTTTAATAAAACACCCTCTTCTTCTTCAGTGGTCGCCGGCTGCTCCAAACCCCGTGTCGCGATTTCTACCCCTGCCATTGTACCCGCGCTTTCCTCCGCTTCGCTCAACCAGCGCTTCTCGACCCGCGTTACCTCCTCGTGCACCCTTGGGACCTTCTCGCCCACCATGCAATCCATGGTCTCCCCACATTTTTGCATGCGGTCACCCATTCTGTCCGCAATTTTGCCGATTCGCTCCATTTTGCTTCCTACCCTCTCAAATTTATTGTCGAAACGTTCACTGGTACCCCTCGCTTCATCCCTCATTGCCCCCATTTGGCCCTCTAATCGCTCACTATCAGCCCTCGCTCCGTCCCTCATTCGCTCACCCTGAGCCTCCATCTTGTTATTTAGCTTCTCCAATCTCTTCATGATTTGCGCCATGAGGGCTTGCATGTCGAAGCCCGCCGGTACAGTGGGCTCGGCCACCGCGGCTACGTGCGCGGCGCAATTTGGTGCTGCTACAACCACGTGCGCGAGCACGCCATTTTGCGCGCCTGAAACCTCCTCAACCACATTGCCAATGTTCTCCTCCTCTCTTTCCTCCACATACATTTCCCCGAGGTCCTGGGTCGATTCTACCCCGTCTATCTCTCCCACCGGCATCCCGTCGCCTTGACCAGCCATGGCGCGATTTCAAAATTCGGGTTTTGTAAAACAAAAGCAATTTCGGTAGTTTGTAATTTTGAGCGCGTTAAGCGCTTCAGGTCCGAATCCGACACTTCTGACACCAATTGTTACGGTCCGCGGTTAAGGATGTTATGTTTGCCGAGCGGATGGCACCGCAACCTAACAGTTTCCCCGATTCACCCGAACGTTGGCCGTATCGCGCCACAGATATTCAAAATGGAAAACTCTAAAGCGACCGAATGTAAAGAGGAAGAAGAAGACGTACAGAAGAGTAACGGGATTTATTATTTACACACACAACCAAAAGGAGCAGTCACGGTTATGTACAGGGAACATTGAAAAAGCAGGTGACACAGTGAAAATTACAAGCTTATCCTATGCAGTCTTAATTTATTCCCAGGGACAAAACAAACAGAACAAACTCACGTACACGAATGGGGAAATTGCAGGCAGGATTGGCTGGAAGGAGGTGTGTGGCTGGAGCTTGATCCCGCACGGGACGTCGGGCTGGACCTCGACGGCCGCTGATGCCACCGATCCTGTCTTGTGCGCGGGATCACGGGTCGGAGCTGCTTGGTGGAGCCGACGCGCTGGTGGGGGGTCTGGCGTGACGGGTTCTCTCCTCTCTCTTTCTTGGTCCAACTCTTCCTCTTGGTTCAATCACTCCTCACCACCAACAACTCAACGCAACCACTTGACTCAACCACTGACCACCACTGACGACCAACACTGACCAAAACCACACAACTCAGCTCTTGTCATGGACCTCCTCGCAACTTCTTGCGCGCGCGCCTTTATAGCGCCTCCGGCGATTAAGCCGCCGGCTTTTAGGACACGCCCATCGGTGTGCTCACCTCGGCCCTGGTTGGTCGCGCGACCCTCTGGCTCCGCCCTTGATGACGACGGGCGGGCACGCCTTTCTTCCCCGACCCGAGCACATGTTCAATGGTGGCTTTGGGGCGAAAACAACCCACAGCTGTAACAAACTGGCAAACTGCCCAGTGCAGTTGGCAATGGAGACTTGGAGGGGATGTAGCTGGAAATTGAGGCTTGGCAATGGAAGTTTTGGGAGTGGGAATGGGGAATGAAGGGAATCTATCTATTTCACTTGGTGCAATGGAGTGTCATTTTAATGGAAGACAAAGCCTTAACCTGATACACAGAATAAGGATATAAGCTACTGAACAAGGGTATTATAGTGTCCTTCAATGTATGCTTTATGGAATTAACTACCGGAACGCCCTTTGACCTTTATACACACAGGAGCAAGGAGGGCTCAGACTAAGCAATAATTCATAACAATTTACAATACAATACAACACAATCAAAAAACACAATCCTCATTTCCGCAACACTATATACATATACATATCTGTATATATATATACATATATATGTATATATATATACATACAGACTTGGCATTTAATAATAATAATAATAATTCATTTATTTTGTATAGCGCTTTTCCAGAAGCCCAAAGGCGCTTTGACAGAGTGGCAAACATAATGCATAACAATACATGAAAACAACAATTGCAAAAAGACAAGAATCAATAGGGAAATATTTAAAGCAAAAGGAGGGAGAAGGAGAAGAGATAGTCAGGGGTTAAATGCTGTGGGTTGAATGTTGAATGCAGTGTTGAACAGGTGGGTCTTTAGTGATGTTTTGAATGTGGTGAGTGAGGAGGAGTCTCTGATGGTGTGAGGTAGTGAGTTCCAGAGGGTGGGAGCAGCGATGGAGAAGGCCCTGTCCCCCCAGGATCTGAATTTGGTCCGGATGGAGGGGGTCAGGAGGTTGGTACCAGCAGAGCGGAGGTTGCGGGTGGGAGTGTGTCTGGAGAGGAGGTCAGCCAGGTAGGATGGGGCCAGGTTATGGAGGGCTTTGTATGTCAAGAGGAGGATTTTGTACTGGATTCTCTGGGGGATGGGGAGCCAGTGAAGCTTGTAAAGGACGGGGGTGATGTGGTCACGGGTCCGGGAATGGGTGAGTAGACGGGCAGCGGAGTTCTGAATGTATTGGAGTTTATTGGTGATTTTTGAGGGTGAACCATAGAGGAGGCTATTGCAGTAGTCCAGACGGGAGGTGATGAAGGCGTGGATGAGGGTTTCTGCAGCCGTGGAGGAGAGGGATGAGCGGAGACGGGCAATGTTTTTCAGGTGAAAGAAGGCTGACTTTGTGATCTGTTTAGTGTATTTGTCGAAGGAAAGGGTTTGGTCAAAGATGACGCCAAGATTCCGGATGTGAGGGGAGGTGGATACTGGGATACCGTCGATGTTGAGGGCAAAGTTATGGGTGGATTTTGTGAGCGTTTTTGGGCCAATGATGATTATTTCAGATTTATCACAGTTAAGCTTGAGGAAGTTGATTTGAAGCCAGGATTTTATTTCAGTGATGCAGTTTGTCAGGATAGAGTGGGTGTCGGTGGAGACGGACTTGGTGGAGATGAAAAGCTGGATGTCATCGGCGAAGCAGTGGAATTGGAGACCATGACGGCGGATTAAGTGACCGAGCGGGGACAGGTAAAGGATGAAGAGGAGGGGGCCAAGAACTGAACCTTGGGGGACACCTTGGGGGAGGGGAGCAGTGGGGGATTTGCAGTTATTGATGGAGATGAACTGGCATCTGTCAGAGAGGTATGATTTAATCCAAGAGCGGGCAGTGCCGGTAACGTTAAAGGTGGATTCAAGTCGGGTGAGGAGGATGGTGTGATCGATGGTGTCAAAGGTAGCGCTGAGGTCGAGGAGGACGAGAATGTTGAGGTTGCCAGCGTCAGAGGAGAGGAGAAGGTCGTTGGTGATTTTGAGGAGAGCAGTTTCAGTACTGTGGTTGGACCAGAATCCGGATTGGAATGTTTCATACAGGTTATTGGCAGAGAGATGATGTTTGAGTTGAGTGGCTACAGCGCGTTCCAAAACTTTTGACAGAAAGGGTAGGTTGGAGATGGGTCTGAAGTTGTTTAGGGTGTCAGGGTTTAGACCAGGTTTTTTTAGAATGGGGGTAACAGCAGCAATTTTGAGGGAAGGTGGGACGATGCCTGTAGACAGGGAGGAGTTTATTGTTGCAATGATAAGTGGAGAGAGAGCAGGGAGGGAGGCTTTGACAAAGCTGGAGGGGATGGGGTCAAGAGTGCAGGTGGCAGTTTTCATTCCTATGAGGAGTTCAGAGAGGTCAGTAGGGGAGATTGGGGAGAACCGAGACAGGGGATGGCAGGACAAGGGGGGGCAGGTGGTTGGAGGGGGAGCGGGTGCGGCGGTGGTCAAGCTGTTGTAGATGTTGTCAATTTTGCGTTGGAAGAAAGAGAGGAAGGAGATGCAGTTGTCTACTGTGAATGACTGGGTGGTGGTGTTCAGGGGGCGGAGGAGTTTGTTTATTGTCGAGAAGAGTGCTTTTGGGTTTCCGGAGCCAGAGTGGATAATTTGAGAGTAGTAGGCAGAGCGGGCGCGGGAGAGGGCATCTTTGTAGTGTTGTAGGTGGTCCTTGTAGGCTTGGGAGTGAACTGTGAGACCCGTTTTATTGTGGAGTCTTTCAAGTTGGCGAGCACGAGTTTTCATCAGGTGGAGTTCAGGGGTAAACCAGGGAGCAGAATGGGTGAAAGAAACTGTTTTGGTTTTTACAGGCGCAAGCTGGTCAAGGCAGGAGGAGAGAGTGTGGTTGTAGTAGTCAGTGAGGTCGGAAGGGGTGTGGAGGTCAATGAAGGGAGAAGTGGACATTTTTTCAGAGAGGGTGGATGAGAATGAGGTAGGTGAAAGAGCGTTTAGCTTACGGAAGTTGATTGTGCGATAATGCCTTGGTGTTGGGGCGGGGATGTTGATGGTCAGAGTGATGGCTAAGTGGTCAGAGAGGGTGAGGTCGGAGCCATAGAGATGGTGCAAATTTAATCCAGTGGAGCAGACAAGATCCAAAATGTGACCACGGATATGGGTAGGAAAGTCGACATGTTGAGTGAGGTTAAAGCAGGTGAGTAAATCAGTGAAGTCAGTGGTTATTGTGGAGTCAGTGGAGTCCATGTGGATATTGAAATCACCAAGGAGGAGGATTGAGGGGGAGAGGGAACATAGCTGGGTCAGAAAGTAGGAGAAGTCAGACAGGAATGATGGGTGTGGTTTGGGAGGGCGGTAGACGACAGCCATGACTGACTGCGTGCGACCAGAGAGTTTTAAAGCCAGGTGTTCAAATGATGGAGCAGATGAGATGGAGATGAGGTTGGTCTTGATGTCTTGTCGGTGGATAACGGCAATTCCACCACCTCGGCCCTCCGAGCGTGGTTTATTGACGTAGGAATATCCATTGGGTGTGGTGAGGTTAAGTGTGTAGCAGTCCAGAGGTTGTTGCCAGGTTTCGGTGAGACAGAGAAAGTCCAGTTTGTTATCCAGGATGTATTCGTTCAGGATGAGGCATTTGTTGTTGAGGGACCGGGTGTTGAACAGGGTGAGCTTGATGTTGTTTTGAACAGCAGGGATGAATTCAGGTGATTTAGCCAGGGTTCGTAGGCAGGAGGTGCGATCGTGTGCGTTGCTGTGACCAGGTGCGCTGGGACGAAGAGTGAGAGTGCGCTGAGCCGACCAGAGGACGGGGATGGAGTGACCTGATTGCAAATAAACAAACTTACGACCGGAGCCACGGTGAATGTACCTGGGTCGTCGGAGGAGTCCATTTGATTTGATGGCAGAGATGCATGATGGGGTGGAGCGGGTATTGAGCAGAAGAAGCCTTGCGGCGGAGTACCTCAGAGCCATGCCAGGCAGGAGCGAAGGGACGAGTACGATGCCAAGGTCGAGGAGGCAATGCGGCAAACGCAGCGGCAAACGACTGCAGCCGCTAATCAAGACCACAGCGGCAAACAGCCACCGCCGCAAACAACGGGAGCGGGCCTGAGGAAACAGTGGAGGAGCCGGGCAGGCGAAGCCAGGAGCAGAGCCGGGACCGAGCAGAGGGCAGACCCAACGGTCAAAAATCCGCCACGACCACCAGAAAAGCAAACTATGTACAATGGCCCAGTCGGAGAAGCGGCGAACAAGTAACGCCAGCGTCCTCTCCAGACCGGACCGGAAGCGGATTTTCAATTTCAATTTAATATGGAGTATTCTTTTTTTCTTGACTTGGGTTTACTTTCTTAACTCAGTATATCAATCTGGTGAGTTTCTTTTACACTTTGGTGATTTATTTGTTAAAAGAACCATGTCACTGATTGTCTGTCGCAGCAAGAAGTCAACAACAGGATTATATCACAGGTGGCGTGGCAAAATGTACGGACAGGTGCATTTGATGATTGGCTTCACAGTCAGGTATACAAGGGTTGTTGCGTTCTGTATTAGTGGAAAACAACTGCTGCACGTCTTCAAAAGTTATTGCCGCTTCCTCTGGAGATGGTCCGTCAACTCGACAATGCTGTTTGTCATGGAGTGGTGGCTTTACGAAATTACGGCATGAAACAGCGTGCTATTGCTCGGCAGTATGGCATCACTCAAGGTCAGGTGTCAAAGATCCTGAAACGAAATGCTCAGAGGGGTGTCCCTACTCCAATACCGAGGCCAGGACATCCCCACAGAACCACAAGGAGGGATGATCGCCAGCTGTACCGGTTAGTCCGCAATGGCGAAACCAAGTCAGCTAATCGGCTTAGGGCTGAGTGGCAGCAACTGACAAATGTGCCTGTATCCAGAAGGCTAGTCAACCAACGACTGGTTCAAGCAGGCTATCGTGCCAGGCATCCCCTGAGAAAGCCACGCCTGACCAGACAACACCGCCAGCGCCGATTGCAGTGGGCCAGAGAGCACCGTCAATGGCAGCCAGGACACTGGAATCAGGTGATCTTTAGTGACGAGTCTAGATTTATGGTCTATCGTCAAGATGGCCGTGTCCGAGTGCGCAGTCAAGTGCATGAAGCCTACAACGAAGATTGTATAGTGCCAAGAGTCCAAGCTGGAGGTGGTGGGGTGACCGTTTGGGCTGCTTTTCATGCAGGGGGAAAACTGACCTGGTTGTTCTGAATGGAAACCTGAACCAGTTCAAGTACAGGGCCATTCTGGAAGAAACATTGCTTCCATTTGCTCGTGCAGCCTTTCGAGGAAACTTTGTCTTCCAAGATGACAATGCATGGCCTCATCGTGCTCGCATGATCCAATACTTTCTTGCTGACCGTGGTGTGGAGCATATGGAGTGGCCTGCCATGTCCCCGGATATGAATCCGATAGAGAACTTGTCGGCAGAATTAATGTGTCAAATCGACCACTTGGACCAGCAGCCGACCTCTGTGCGTGAATTGCAGCAGGCTATTGTCACTGCATGGCAAGCGATTCCTGTCCAAACCTTGGCAAATCTCTTGAACAGCATGCCTCAACGTGTATGTGGCTCTCCTGAATGCTCGTGGGGGTTACCCGAAGTACTGAACTGTAATTTTACTGTCCGTAATCCCAGTCATAATTTAACTTTTGTTAAAAAAACAAATTGGGCTAATGTGCAAAATAAAGAGATACTTCTGGAAAACGTACAGAAGTTTAACACAGTACTGTCCAGGAATTGAGTTCGATATCAGTTTCCATCACTTTCAAGGATCAATTTATTTGTTTCGAAATGTCAAATGTGGTTTTTGTTTCTTTTAAAGGTCACATTAACAAAATCTAGAATAATTTCAACATAATTACAATGAACTTCTGGTTCTAAGACATCTTGAAAAGTAAGTTCACCCCCACACAAAAAATATTTCATATTAAATGCCAAGTCTGTGTATATGTGTGTATGTGTGTGTGTGTGTGTGTGTGTGTGTGTGTGTGTGTGTGTGTGTGTGTGTGTGTGGTGTGTATATATATATATATATATATATATATATATATATATATATATATATATTATATATATATATATATATTGTTACAGACGCGGGTTTTAGATGTTATATTGACCGAGCGGTGGTGTATTTAACCGCGTCCGAACAGTTACTCCCCGATTAAAACCCGATTCCACCCGACGTTGACCAGATCGCCCCACAGATATTCAATCGGGAAATCTCTAAAGCTACCGAAAGAGAGTGAAAAAGAAGAAGAAGAAGAATACGGAGGAAGAACAGATTTTATTATACACACACAAGCAATGGATGGAAGAAGCAGTAACACAGCGAATCGTTAACTTACACTATTCATTTTTACTTAGCCCCAAGACAACGAGCAGGACAGGACGTTCACACTTACACAGGGGATAATGCGGGCAGGTAAGGCTTGAGATGGATTGCTTGAGAGGGAGGCAAGGTCGGGAGGCCGCAGTTCGCAATTCCTCGCGGTTTTGGCGGGAAACCCTCCGTCGTGTCTCCACTGCGGTAGACGTCACGCGCTGGATCGGCACACCTGCTCCTTTTCTTGGGGTGGGGCCGTCTCCCTCCTTTCAGCGCGTCTCTCCAAAGCTGGTTTCCTTGCCGAGTACCTCTCCTCTTTGGCTTGGAGCGTTTCGCATCTCACCGCTCCTTTTGGTGCAGCCTCTTTGCTCCTCTCCCAGGGTCATCTCTCAAGGCCTCTGGTAAAGCAGTCCCTTACAGTCGCTTTTATCACCTCGAGCGAAATCAAGCCGCCGACTCCGAGGGCACGCCTACCGGGGCACTCACCGCGGTGTTGATTGGCTGTTAGGGCTGGTTCACTCCTTCCCTCTTATGACGAGGTGGAGACACGCCTTTCTTCCCCAACCCTACCTCGTGGCCAATGGTGGTTTGAAGAAAACCGGCCAAAATGCGGAAGGCAATTGGAAGGGAGGTTTTGGGGAAATTGGAAGGGCCTACGCTTATTTTGTTTGATACAATGCAAAGTCAATCTAGTGGGAAACACATATTTAGCCTACATGGAATAAGGAAATACACTATTTAAAAGATATATCGTGACCTGCGTGTAAGTTTCATGGAATTAACTAGGACGCCGACTGCGACCATTATTTACATTAACAGGGTGTTACCGTACTTTTGTAACGTTCACATTGTAACGTTTCCACATTCGTTACAATATATATATATATATATATATATATATATATATATATATATATATATATATATATATATACATACAGTGTGTGTGTGTGTGTGTGTGTGTGTGTATATATACATACATACATACATACATACATATATATATATATATATATATATATATATATATATATATATATATATATATATATATACATATAAATATATATATATATATATATATACATATAAATATATATATATATATATATATACATATAAATATATATATATATATATATATATATATATATATATATATACATATAAATATATATATATATATATATATATATATATATATATATATATATATATATATGTATATATATATATATATATATATATATATATATATATATATATATATATATATATATATATATATATATATATATATATATATATATATATATATATATATATATATATACCACCTTCTGACCTAAATAGCCATACCACCATGCCCCTGGTGGTTTAAAGTAGAGGCTTTCTTCTTCTTTCCCAATTTCAAAGTTTGCTTTTTCCTTCTCCTGTAGGTCCTATATATATACAGACTTGGCATTTAATATGGAATATTTTTTTTGTGGGGGTGAACTTACTTTTCAAGATGACTTCGAGCCAAAAGTTCATTGGAATTATGTTGGAATTATTCTAGATTTTGTTAATGTGACCTTTAAAAGAAACAAAAACCACATTTGACATTTCGAAGCAAATAAATTGATCCTTGAAAGTGATGTCAACTGATATCGAACTCAATTCACGGACAGAACTGTGTTAAACTTCTGTACGTTTTCCAGAAGTATCTCTTTATTTTGCACATGAGCTAAAAAATTTTTTTTACAAAAACAAAAGTTAAATTACGACTGGGCTTGCGGACAGTAAAATTACAGTTCAGTACTTCGTGTAACCCCCACGAGCATTCAGGAGAGCACGTACACGTTGAGGCATGCTGTTCACGAGATTTGCCAAGGTTTGGACAGGAATCGCTTGCCATGCAGTGACAATAGTCTGCTGCAATTCACACACAGAGGCAGGCTGCTGGTCCAAGTTGTCGATTTGACGCGTTAATTCTGCCCACAAGTTCTCCATCGGATTCATATCCAGGGACATGGCAGGCTACTCCATATGCTCTACACCACGGTCAGCAAGAAAGTGTTGGATCATGCGAGCACGATGAGGCCGTGCATTGTCATCTTGGAAGACAAAGTTTCCTCGAAAGGCTGCACGAACAAATGGAAGCAATGTTTCTTCCAGAATGGCCCTGTGCTTGAACTGGCTCAGGTTTCAATTCAGAACAACCAGGTCAGTTTTGCCCCCTGCATGAAAAGCAGCCCAAACGGTCACTGGTCAAACAAGTGGAACATGTCTTTCAATCCTGACAAATCTCACACTCTTACTATGTCTCTCCGAAAAGATCGACTGGACAACCCTCCCATCTACTTTCTCAACAATCCTCTCCAAGAAATTCTGTCGCTCAAGCTTTTGGGTCTCACTATCTGCCATGATCTTTCTTGGGAAAACCACATTTCCAAGCTGGCCTCCAAAGCCAGTCGCCGACTGGGCATCCTCCGTCGTGCGAAGTCCTTCCTCGGCACACCTGAGCTCCTCACCACATACAAGGCGTTCATCCGCAGCTCAATGGAATACTGTTCTCCCCTATGGACCGGTGCTCCTGCCTCACACCTAGCTCGGCTTCACGCTGTTGAAACCAAAGCTTTCAGAATTATTGGAATCTCCCGCGATGAAGCTATCTCTGAGGGCCTTTTACTCACTCACCGCAGGCAGGTAGGTGGTCTTTATGTCTTCTACCGACTCCTCTCCGGCCTTGCACCCCCAGCTCTCTCTGTGCTCTGTCCCCCAAATATTCCTGCAGGTCGCACAAGATCTGCCAGCAACCCACTGATGGTTAAACTGCCGAAATCTCGGCTCTCTGCTCACCTTCACTCTTTCATTCCTCTTTTCAGCCGCCTCTGGAACAAACTCCCTCACTCCCTTCAATCCCACTCCTCCCTCCAGGTCTTTAAAACAGCTGTTCACCACCATCTCTTATCTTCCCCCATCCAACACCTTGATCTTTTCTACCCCCGCTAATTCACCCCAGATCCACCTTGTTTGAAATTCCAACTTCTTTCCTTGAAGTCCTGGCAGTGTCCATATGTTTATACCTCTCCCAGCCCCCCCCCCCCTTCCCATGCCCGCCCCCCCAAAGCCCTCGCCCTCTCTCAGATCTCTCGATGTCTCCATGTCTCTCGGTCCCTGCTCTCAAATGTTGTGTTTGTGTCCTTCCCCCTCTCTCCCCATCTTGTCTACCGCTCCCGATGTTATATGTTTTATGTGTCGGTTTGTCTTTCTGTGTGATTAATGTTCGCTCCTACACGAGCCTCGATCTTGTATACAAAAAAACCCAAAAAAAAAACCCCACCACCTCCAGCTTGGACTATTGGCACGATACCATCTTCGTTGTAGGCTTCATGCACTTGTCTGCGCACTCGGACGCGGCCATATTGATGATAGACCAGAAATCTAGACTCGTCACTGAAGATCACGTGATTCCAGTGTCCTGGCTGCTATTGACGGTGCTCTCTGGCCCACTGCAATCGGCGCTGGCGGTGTTCTCTGGTCAGACGTGGCTTTCTCAGGGGACGCCTGGCACGATAGCCTGCTTGAACCAGTCGTTGGTTGACTAGCCTTCTAGATTCAGGCACATTTGTCAGTTGCTGCCACTCAGCCCTAAGCCGATTCGCTGACTTGGTTCGGCCATTGCGGACTAACCGGTGCAGCTGGCGATCATCCCTCCTTATGGTTCTGCGGGGATGTCCTGGCCTCGGTATTGGAGTAGGGACACCCCTCTGAGCATTTCGTTTCAGGATCTTTGACACCTGACCTTGAGTGATGCCATACTGCCGAGCAATAGCACGCTGTTTCATGCCGGAATTTCGTAAAGCCACCACTAAATGACAAACAGCATTGTCAAGTTGACGGACCATCTCCAGAGGAAGCGGCAATAACTTTTGTAGACGTGGAGCAGTTGTTTTCCACGAATACAGAACGCAACAACCCTTTTATACCCGATTGTGAAGCCAATCGTCAAATGTACCTGTCCGTACGTTTTGTTATGCCACCTGTGATATAATCCTGTTATTGACTTCTTGCTGCGACAGACAATGAGTGACATGGTTCTTTTAACAAAGAAATCACCGAAGCATAAAAGAAACTCACCAGATTGATATACCGAGTTCAGAAAGTAAACCCAAGTCAAGAAAAAGAAAGAAATTCCATATTAAATGCCAAGTCTGTATATATATATGCGTCGTGGAGGAAATTATATATATATATTTATATATATATATATATATGTGGATTTATTATATATATATATATATATATATATATATAAATACTATCAGTGGTGAACCGCCATTAAGGTATCCCATCCAGCTATATATAAATATACATATATATATACATATATATATATATATATGTATATATATATATATATATATATATATATATATATATATATATATATATATATATATATATATATATATATATATATATATATATATATATGTAATTAGGGTGGTCCTCAAATGTAAACATTAACTTTTCTAAAGTGATTTTACATTTTTTTATTACACCTGTAGAGAGAACAAATTGGGTAAAATTTCATTTCATTTTGAAAACTTTTACCACTGTCACATGGCCCCTGCTAATCTGCTAATCAGCACGATACAGAAATTATTTCGGTTTGTTTCAGTTATGATGGCGAGTGCAAGTACTTCAAGAAAAGCAACCAGAAAAAGAACCATGTGTGGCTGATAGGCTGCCATATTGAAAAACTACCAGAAACTCGGCTCCCATCTTGGCAAGAGATTCTGCAGCGATACTTTAAGCAACATCATGCTGAGAAATTGAACATAAGCAGTGCCGCAATAACTGTTGTTCGTGAGACATTATGCATCTGGGAGAAAGCACGGATCCCCACTGCAGATGAGCGGAATATCATTGCAAAACTAGAGAGAAAAGTAGAACAATACAGATCCATCCTGAAAGGAAAGAGCCGGCGATCTGTCCCTCAGATAAAGAAAGAAGAGCAGTTTCAAACCGGTCTACGTGACTTATTTGACATTGCTCATGTTGATGTCTTTGATCTGATCAAAATATCAGAGGACCGTGAATTCCTTGAGGCACAACGGGAGCCAGGTCGACGGGGCTTTATGGTTGGTGTTGACAAGGTGCTAGCAGGAAAAGAGGAGCGGACACATCAACGCGACAAGGTGTTGACTGAAAGAGAGCAGCATGAAAAAGAGAAGCAAGCAGCCCGAGAGGAGACTCTTGAGCTCGCATCATCAACAGACAGCAGTGCTGAAGCCAGTGATCATGACGACTCTGCTGTTCTATCTGCTTCAAAGAGGCAGAGCCGAAAGCGTGCAAGTAGCATTGTTACACCGGACCTAACAGCAGCTCTCGACCGCACCAAGGTTAGCGATCGATCAGCTGTTCACATCTTGTCAGCAGCAGCCTCTGCTCTGGGACACGACCCTTCAGAGTTGGCCATCAACTGCACATTGATCAGGAAATCCAGGCGGATCCAACAGAAGGCAATTGCAGGTGACATCCAGGCTTCCTATGCTCCAAACACAAGGCTGGTGGTTCATTGGGATGGCAAGCTCCTTCCAGACGATGGGACTAAAAAGTTGATCGCCTTCCTGTCGTTGTCAGTGACCCTCAAGGAACTGGAAAGCTTCTGGGTGTGCCAAAGCTGCCAGCAGGAACTGGACTAGCAACAGCTGCTGCTGTTATGCAATGCCTCGAAGAATGGCATTTGCCAGACATGGTGGCAGGTATGAGCTTTCACACGACAGCCAGCAACACTGGTTCAGCACTTGGTGCATGCACTATTTTGCAGCAAAAGCTTGGATGACCACTATTACATTTTGCATGCCGGCATCACATTCTGAAACTAGTGGTAGAGGCAGCAATGGCATCATTCAAACCATTTCTTGGTCCATCAAAAGGACCTGAGATAGCCGTCTTCAAGCGTTTCCAGTCAAACTGGATTTCCATTGACCAAAGCAAGTTTAAGCCAATGATGCCTGATGACCTGGACTCTGTAGTTTCAGGTGTATTTTTAAGTTGCAAAGAAGATGTCGTTTCATTCTGCATCCAGAAACTGGTATCGGGCCAACTCCGAGATGACTACCATGAACTTCTTGAGTTGACTATTATTCTGTTTGGTGAGCATCCTCCGAGAGGATTCAGGTTCATGCAGCCAGGAGCCATGCATCGGGCAAGATGGATGCCCCGTGTGATTTATGGAATCAAGATCTACTTGTTCCGTGATCAGTTTCGACAGACCCCAAAGGAACTCACTGGCATAAAGCATTTTACAGCACTTGTTGGAGCAGTGTATACCAAAGCCTGGTTCAGCGCTCCATCTGCCATTGACGCTCCCGCTGGAGACCTAGCTCTCTTAAAAGCACTCATTTTCTATCCTGATTCAGTGATTGCCGAAACCACCAGCAAAAAGCTTTCCAATCACTTGTGGGACCTCAGCGAAGAACTGGCAGGACTTGCTCTGTTTGACGATAGTGTTGAGCTTGATGTCAAGCGAATGATAGTGGCTGCTCTTAAAGAAGAATGCCAAGAGAATCCTCAACCACGGGTACATGTGGATCTTACAGCAAAAGAAGCCATCGCTGCCAAGACTGTTGCAGATTTTGTTACTTCTGCCTCACTGCGAATTTTTACTGCATTCAAAGTCAATACTGACTTCCTAGAAAAGGACCCTGGTGAGTGGGCCGATGACCCATCATTTCAGTCATCACAGCAAGTCTTGTGTGGTATTGCCACTGTCAACGACTTTGCAGAACGTGGTGTAGCATTAATACAGGACGACAATCAAGTCTTGACAAAGGATGAACAGCAGCGCCAGTACCTGTTGCAAGTTGTTGAGTGGCATCGCCATCAGTTCCCCGACGCAAAGAAGATAAGGAGGAAATAATTTACCACAGAACTTATTAATGAGGAATCAATGGTCTGGAGGACTCTTACTCTGTGTGTTTATGATGATTGTCATACATTCTTACTGATTTGGGATTACATCTGAGTGTTAGTTTATTAAAAACAATTTTGTGTGTCGATACTGAAACATTGTAATTTTCAACCCATGTGTGACAGTCGTAAATAAAGTCGTGCAGAAACCATCTTTGGCACATTTCATTTTTTCACAACAAGGAACAATTTTAGCAACAAGCACATGAAAAAAGTCCAATTTTATTTTTTGGTGTACATTTGAGGACCACCCTAATATATATATATATATATATATATATATATATATATATATATATATATATATATATATATATATATTCATATATTCACTTATGGTGAATACTTAAAAGGCCACTTAAATTGTGATTACCAACAGCAAAGGTGGCCAAAGGTTATGTTTTCACCCCTGTCTGCTTGTCTGTGAGCAGGATGTCTCAAAGCGTTATGGATGGATTCGGACGAAAGTTGGTGGACAGGTTGGGTGTCTGATAAGGAAGAATCAAGTAGATTTCGGTGAAGATCCGGTCCGGCTACTATAATTTTAAAAGTTATTCTTTATAATTGAGAGATCGGGCCAAAAAACATTTATAGCATTATATTTCAGAAGTTAGTGGACGGATTCCGACTAAACTTGGTGGACAGGTTGGGTGTGTGACAAGGAAGAATTGTTTCGACTTTGTTGATTATCTGAATTCGGATAAGAGAGTTTTCAACAATGTAAACATCATTAATTATATTCAGGGAAAATGCAACTATGTAACTTTATAGGGTGGGCCATACTTTTTTTTTTTTGTAAATCAATCGAGAGGGGTGTTCATATTACGTATTTTGGTGTGTAGAACACAAATCTGAGGTTTTTAAAAATTCTGATAACCCTAACCTACATCAATTTGCAGTTGATTATTATTACATTTTTGATTATTTTGCTATTCTTCTGGAAAAAAAGAGACATTTTTTATTTTGAAGTTAGGGCTTTTATTTTGGTAACTTCCTGTTGGGACGGCAGTTGTAGCCATCTTGTTGCTGAAAGCTCGATGTTGAGGAGGTTGGCAATCCTTATCCATCCGTCTTCTCTTCTCTTCTTATGGCAATGCCAGTAAGTACGTTTTTGATTAGGAACCTGAGGAACAAATAGATAATAATTTTAGATGTAAATTACCTTGTTTTATATTATATTTGTTAATTGATTTGTGTACTTACCTATTGCTAGCCTGAGTTACATGTGAAGGAAAATAGTGACCTGTGAAGTGAATATTTTGACGGATTTCTGTAATACCTGTGTAATACCTTAATATCTGTCTGTAGTGGATACTTACCTGTGTATTATTGTTTTTATTTCAGTGTGAACTACTAAAAATGGCTCAAGTCAGAACAAGGATGAAATCAACTCATTTAAGTAATCTTGTTGGCACTGGGCAGGAGCTGTTGGTGTCTGAACTGCCAACTGTGAGGGATATCCTGAGGTATGGCATCTACTTGAGGGAGAAAAGTGAAGATGACAGGAGGAACTACCCAGTGGACCAGCTCGTGTCTGACATCTACCCTGGTCTGATTTGCCAGTGGAGCAAAGCTAATGCTCTTTTCAAGCCTCCTGTTATCAATGAAAAGGTGACCATCATGTCCAAGCTCAAGGAGGTCTGGAATCAGGCAGTGAAGTTTTCTCTTGGGAAGGGCAAACTTGATGCCAAAGAGAGGTTCATTGTCAAGTTAGACAAGTTATTTGATATTTTGACTTGCAAGTGTCAGATTACCAGTTGTGAGGGGGGAGGCTGTGAGGCCGGTGAGGGCTGTGTGATCCAAGCCCACATTAACTGTTCCTGCAGCAGAGAGAAAATGATTCCTGTGTAAGATCTTGCCTACATCAAGGGACAGAAAGAGAAGGTTGGAAGTAAAGGACCCCACCAAATGGGGAGCCCTGATCTGCCAGAGCACAAGAGACAGGTGAGGACATTGGAAAGGCAGGAAAAGAAAAAGAATGCAGAGAAAAGGAGAAGGAGCAAGGACGAAAATGCTGCAGCAGCAGAGAAGGCAGCCAGGAAGGATGTTGAGAGATTTTTGTCAGATGGTGATGAAGATCTGGAATTGGAGAGAAGTGGTGCTGAAGATGAGTTTGTCACTGAAGTTGAGCTCTTCCCTGAAACTGACACTGAGCCTGCAGCTTCAGCAAAGGTCCAGAAAAACTATGATGAGATTCCAAACATTGCCCTTGCTCGTGTAAGGTATGGCATAGGGCTGAGGCCAACTGCAGCGATAGCAACTGCAGCTCTGATTGATGCAGGATTCATCACAGAAGACAATACAAGTAAAGTGATTGATAAGAACAAGGTCAATAGAGCACAGGAGAAGTTGATGACAGAGCTGGGGGAAGAGTTTGATGAGAAGTGCAGGGAGGAGGGGGGGATCTCCTGCATCCTCTTTGATGGGTGGATTGACCTGACCAATGTGATGATGGAAGCTGAGGGCAGTGACCAATCTTTTCCTGCAAAGATCAAGGAAGAACACTATAGTGTTGTTAGTGAGCCTGGTAGCTACTATCTGTTCCACTTTACCCCAGAGAAAGCAACTCAAGAGGAGTCACATGCGGAGCAGATTGCTAAGGTCCTGTTTGCCTGGCTGAAAGAGAGGGGTTTTGATAAGACCTTGTGGGCCATTGGAGGAGACTCAACAAATGTCAACACTGGTGGTGTGAAAGCTGGAGTAATGCGGAAGCTGGAGCTGCACCTGGGGAGAAAGCTGGTCTGGTTGGTGTGCAACCTGCACACTGGTGAACTTCCCCTGCGCCATCTCATTGTTCACCTTGATGGCCCTACTCTGTCAGACAACACATTTTCCGGGCCAATAGGAAAGCTCCTTGCTTCTGCTACAGACTTGGATATCAATCCAAACTTCACCCGGATCTTTGTTGGCCCTTCACTGATCAAGCTGTCTGACAAGGCCATTGAAGATCTCTCAACTGATCAACACTATGGCTATAAAATTGTCTGTGCAATCAGGGATGGAGTGCTTCCTGCAAGGCTGGCTCTAGTGGAGATTGGACCAGTAAACCACAGCCGCTGGCTCACCACAGCGAACAGACTCCTCAGGCTCTGGGTGTCAAAGCATGGACTGAAAGGAAAGAACTGGAAGAATCTGCAATTCATTGTGGAATTCATCATTGGAGTGTATTATCCATGTTGGTTCAACGTGAAAGTCAAGCACTCCTGGATCGAAGGGCCTAGGCACATCTTGTTTCAGCTGGACTGCCTCAAGTCCCAGAGGAAGGAGGTGCTGGACCTTGTGATGCCGACTGTGAGAAGATCTGCTTGGTATGCCCACAGTGAAGCCATCCTCCAAACACTGCTGTGCTCTGAGGATCAGAAGGAGAGGACTGAAGGGGTGGAGAGAATCCTGGCCATCAGGGAAGAGGGGGACCCAGACACTCAGCTGGGGGACTCCTCTGTCAGGACCAGAAAGACACCTGACATCAACTGTGATGCTTCCAGCATTGGTAACTTGATCAGCTGGTCAGAAGGTGTGTCAAAGCCACCTCTCACCTGCTCCCTAAGCACCTCGGAGGTGAAGAACTTCATCAACACCCCCATGGAGGTGCTCAACTGGCCTTGCCACACACAAAGCATTGAGAGGGCTGTTAAAATGGTGACTGAGGCTTCTGCTAAGTACTTCTCACAGGAAAAGAGGGATGGAGGCATCAGGGCTCAGGAGACCAGCAGGAGGCTGATGTCCAAGAATGAGTCAAAGCAGGACTTGTGCAACCTGGTAAAGTTCAAGAAGTAAGGAGATTGATCTTTGTAATTGTAACCAGTGATATACATGCAGTTCACCTGTTAATAAATATGTACATTTGATTTGGCTGTGTCAATATGAATGATTTCCCTTTTATCTTTTAATCTCTATATATAAAGGAGGAGTGTCTGTCTGTCTGTCTTGATGTCCGCTTATAACTCAAGAACTACACA
The DNA here is from genome assembly GCF_964187855.1 of Myxine glutinosa. Taxonomy (NCBI): domain Eukaryota; kingdom Metazoa; phylum Chordata; class Myxini; order Myxiniformes; family Myxinidae; genus Myxine; species Myxine glutinosa. Next base: position 17,497,330 of record NC_136267.1, read on the forward strand.
TCGGAGAAAAGTTTTAGACACAGATTCGGAATCAGCATAAAATCCCGGTGGTTATAGGCGACTTTTTATTTTAATATCAATGGTGTAAAAAACCGCGCCAGCTGCAAGTCCGTGGTGTAGTTTGTGGCGGCGCTATTGCCCCTTTCCGATCCCATGATGCATTGCAGTTCCGATTCGCGATGAGGTCTATGCTATCACCGACACTTTTCCACCTTTTCCATACCTTTTAATCAGATTTACCTTATCGTCCATCGTAACCACATTACGCTTGGAAACACTAGCATTATCCTTCTTCGGACCCATGGCTAACACAGACCAATCCCCTCTCTGTTTAACACTAAAGGAATACTGTACGTCGCCTCTGTTTTGAATGAGAATCGGCAGTTGCGCGTACGTACAGTATACTGTACGTACATATTTATATATTTTTAATGTGCTTTTTACCTGATTACATTTTGGTTTTAAATTGTTTTTTAGCTTCTTTTATTGTTAATTTATGTACTATTTTATTTATTTTAAATATATTTTTAAGGAAAACAAATGTTTTCACGTCCGTAGGAGTGACGTAAAGTCGCACATAATGACAAAATGCGCGCCATTTCTTCGCGCCAAGAACGAATAAACGGTTTTTTTTTTTAGTTGAGATTTTATTCGAATTCGAATTCCATTAAATTTCAACTGTTGGAAACAATAATTATTTCAACTGTTGGAAATATTTTTTTGGTTAACCAACGACGGTCGATTTAATCTCGACCTTCCCCAAATGCGGAAGAGTGCGGCGCTGCAGGAGCGCAGGTGAAACCCAGGAAATGCACGTTGGTGTTCACAATGGAAATGCCCATGGACGGCATCGTGGTTAACGGCATCGTGGTTAACGGCATCGTGGTTAACGGCATCGTGGTTAACGGCATTGCTACGAATTCCTTCTGGGAATCTGACCCGTCACAATCTCCCAAACCCATATCCGTGCAAGTCCTTCTCTCCCAGACACGGTAATGACTAACGTACCCTCCGACCTCCCCTCATGCTGCTTCCATTCCAGGCCCTGGGCTCCTCTGGCTTTGCCGATTGTGAGAGTCCAAAGCTTTTTAGCTCCAGTCAGAGCTGACTTGGTGCTGCAAAGTCTGCCATTTCAATCGTTGTGGGACGGGTCGGGTGTTGTGGGACGGGTCGGGTGTTGTGGGCCGGGTCGGGTGTTGTGGGACGGGTCGGGTGTTGTGGGACGGGTCGGGTGTTGTGGGACGGGTCGGGTGTTGTGGGACTGGTCGGGTGTTGTGGGACGGGTCGGGTGTTGTGGGACTGGTCGGGTGTTGTGGGACGGGTCGGGTATTGTGGGACGGGTCGGGTACTGTGGGACGGGTCGGGTACTGTGGGACGGGTCGGGTACGTGGGACGGGTCGGGTGTTGTGGGACGGGTCGGGTGTTGTGGGACGGGTCGGGTGTTGTGGGACGGGTCGGGTGTTGTGGGATGGGTCGGGTGTTGTGGGACTGGTCGGGTGTTGTGGGACGGGTCGGGTGTTGTGGGACGGGTCGGGTGTTGTGGGACTGGTCGGGTATTGTGGGACGGGTCGGGTATTGTGGGACGGGTCGGGTATTGTGGGACGGGTCGGGTACTGTGGGACGGGTCGGGTACTGTGGGACGGGTCGGGTACTGTGGGACGGGTCAGGTACTGTGGGACGGGCCGGGTAATGTGGGACGGCTCGGGTACTGTGGGACAGGTCGGGTATTGTGGGACGGGTGATGTTGAAGCGATCGTCAGAACGATGTTGTATCGAGACCAAAATCCCGCTCCGTTGACAGTCACACTGCCAAAGATAGGCAAAAGTGTCCTCAAGAGGTGGCTGGGAAATCACACCTTCGGGTATGGACGTTCAACGGCTCCCAATCGACGAACCGCAAATTCCCACTCAAAATCCACGTTACACACACACACCAGATTCACGTCTGGATGGTTGTGAAAATGGTTGAAGCGAGGTGAAGAACCTGGAGCGATGCGAAATCAGGCGCGAGACAAAATGGCCCGTTCTCGAGACGTAACGGCACTCTAATGATTCTCTTTGGAATCAACCGCAAAACCTGTCACGCAGGTTTATCTGTCACAGCGATAACAACTCTGTCACAGGAATCCCCTTTCCCAGGAAACCCCAAAGTTAACCAGAAATGTTGTATACCAAGAGGTTTTGAGAAATTGAAAATTGACAAAACGTCATGTAGGCAATGTACTGTGATATTGCTCTAAAATATACATGTTCTTTTCATCATATATTTGTCTTATTCTTATTCAACCCGGGCGAAGCCGGGTACCTCAGCGAGTATCTTATAAAGGGGTTCGAAAGGGTAAAATTGGCAATTTAGAAATACAAATTGATGTAGGTTAGAGTTATCCTATCCAAAAAATAAACTCATATTTGAATTCCCCATAAAAAAACACATGGTATAGACACCCCTCATGTTAGAATTTCCTTCAGATTCATTTTGGCACCTGAGTATGACCCGCCGCGGCCATAAGAAGAGAAGAATGCCATAAGAAGAGAAGAGAAGACGGATGGATAAGGATTGCCAACCTCCTCAACATCGAGCTTTCAGCAACAAGATGGCTACAACTGCCGCCCCAACAGGAAGTTACCAAAATAAAAGCCCTAACTTCAAAATAAAAAGCGTCTCTTTTTTCCAGAAGAATAGCAAAATAATAAAAAAATTAATAATAATCAACTGCAAATTGATGTAGGTTAGGGTTATCAGAATTTTTAAAAAACGTCAGATTTGTGTTCTACACACCAAAATACGTAATATGAACACCCCTCTCGATTGATTTACAAAAAAAAAAAAGTATGGCCCGCCCTAAATTGTAACAATGACTGCAAATTAAAATTTTCCATCAACCTCTTTAAACCTCTGCACTGTGAATTCCAACTGCCTCTGTTTACCTCCATGTTCTTGCAACCATGACATTCAAATTCAAGGTTTGGACTTCCACGTGATATTTAAAAGTTCTTCTTCCCCTCCAACTGTTCTTTCTTACTGTTGTACGGTCCATCAATTATGACCTCAGAGCTGCTGAGTTGACTACCTTTTCCCATCAGAAAAAGGTTAACTTTATTCCTGGGATGATTGAACTATATGGCCATTTTATGCCTGATCATTTTATGCAGTAAAATGGAAGAAAAAATGAAGAAACTTTGTGGTTCAGCAAAAAGAAAGAGGAAATTATTTTTCGGGCTTTGGCTTTGGTGCAAATGGCGTCCATGTCGATTAGTACTGCAATTTGGTGTGGAGTATTTTGCGAAGAATGCAAGGTGCAAGTGAAGCTTTATTTGGCCTGCCGGGTGATGCTTGCCATGCGGAGGTAGTTCAACAAGCTGGTGCCATGATACCAGACGCGTGTCGAGGAGCAAGAAAGTGGTTGCACGGCAAGTGCCTGGCTCCTGTTGAGTGCTCGTGCTGCCCTCACCACTCCATGCAACGCGTCAAACAACAATCCTGCCTTCAGCTAAAGGAAGGAAGGGGAAGAGAGAAGAGTAGGAGACTGTTTATTATTTTATTAGGAAGACCAGGAAAACAACATACAATGAAGTCACAAAGAAAAACCACTATATATATATATATATGTATATATACCATATAAAACACAATGTCAGTTTGTGAGTTTGTACAGAAGTCTGTCCCCCTTCATCAGGGTAGGTTTTAAAAGCCAATCTTTGAACACGAATGTGTATTCACTGCAGGCTATTTTTGAGAATATAACAAACTCGAAAAACATTATTCATGAAAGTGTAATTATTATTTCTCTTATTTTGGAATTGTAGACTGTGGCTTGCAAATCGAGCCTCAAGGGCGGTGTACAGAATACTTTTTTTATGTAACAATAAACACCTGGTGCAGGGAGTTTAAATTCGCTGCACGTGATGTGCAATGTGCGCAGAGTAAAGCGAGTGTTAATTTACGTCCATAGGATGTGTAATAAATAAAGCAGATAAAACCACACCTGACACTAGGCCGAGGCTTCAGACATTGGCACGCTCACAAGACTGCATGGTCAAATATAGTTTCTTCCAGCCTGTCATTCTTGACGGACTATTTACTAGTACATATCACACAAAAGTACATACCCAATCTGGAGTGTGCCATTGTCGCTGCTCGTCTTGTGTTGCCCTCTGTGGTATAACTTAAAAAGCCCTTTAAATTTATAATTAAATAATTGTCTGACTTAATTTTTTTTCTCACTGATCCCATGTGTTTTATTTACACATGTTGGTGGAATTTTCAGTTTCAACCGATTCATCAAAACAGAAAGTTCCTTGTAAGGGACGTCATATTATAATTATCATCCCATCCCCTGTGTAGCAGGAGACGGGGTTTTGCAATCACTTCTGTGTGTCTATCTGTCTCTGTGTGTGTCTGTCAGGGACGTAACTTTTTACCATTTGGGCAATTGTCATCAAATTTTCACCAAAGCTTTATTAGGATAATATGGAGAAGGCAAATTAATAATTTTGTCCCAAGGTCAAAAGGTTAAAGGTCAGCGTCACATAAAATCATCGATTTTCATCCAATTGACCTGAAATTTAAATTTACCATTTAAGTTTTGTCATCAAATTTTCAAACCATTATTATGATAATACGGAGAAGACAAATTAATAATTTTGTTGAAAGGTCATAAGGTCAAAGGTCAGCGTCACATAAAATCATCAATTTTCATCCGATTGACCTGAAATTTTAGGAATTTGCATATTGGGTCACTGAATCGGTTGAGCAATCAAAAGCTAGAAGTTGATTGTTGTTATTTTTAGATCAAAAGGTCAAAGGTCAAGGTTGCATAAAATCACCAATTTTCACGTAATCGACCTGAAATTTAAAAAAAATTGCATATTGGGATACAGAATTGGCTCACCAATCAAAAGCTAGAAGCTGATTTTTTTTTAGATCCAACGCGCAAAGGTCAAGGCTGCCTAAAATCATTTCTCATTTTGCATTTTTTTTTTTACTGTTTTCGTTATTTTGAGGATACACAAGACGAAGAAGACATCGAAAAACAAACGGACGTGGATGGGCTATGCATTTTCAGATGTTTTCTAGTTATTATATGATTATGAAAACCGAATACCCAACTCAGGTGAATGAGTAAGCCTCCAGGCAACAACTTCTTGTATGTGGAAAAAAAAATGAAGACAGTTCATCTTTTGCTTGATGACTCGAGGACTTGTAGTTTTAGTACCAAATATGAACAAGCACAGGGAATTCTGATAAACACCACGGAGCAATCAAAATAAAAAAGGAGACGAATACACTCAACATATGCATAAAAAAAAGATACCACCTCTCATAAATATTCTCAGAGTTACCACATATCAGAGATACGACATCTCATGAATACCACATCTCAAAGAGACCACATGTCAGAAATACTACATCTCATAAATACCACATTTGATAAATACCACAACTCATAAATATCACATTTCAAAGATGCCACATCTCATAGATAAGATACTGCATCTCAGAAATACCACATCTCAAATACATCTCAGAGATACCACATCTCATAAATACCATTTCTCAGAGCTACCACATCTCATGAATACCACATCTCAGATATCACATCTGAGAGATACATTTCCTAAATACCACATCTCATAAATACCACATGTCAGAGATACCACATCTCATAGATACATCTCCAGAAATACCACATGCCAGGAATACCACATCCCAAAAATACCACATGCCAGGAATACCACATCTCATAAATACCACATCTCATAGATACCCATCTCATAAATGCCACATCTTAGAGACACCACATCTCACAAATACTCTCAGAGATGCCACATCTCATAAATACCAAATCTCAAAGATACCACATCTCAGAAAAACCACATCTCATCAATACCACATCTCAGAGATACCTAATCTCATATATCACATCTGACAGAGACATCTCCTAAATATCACATCACATAAATACCACATCTCATATATGTCACATCTTCAGAAATACATTATAGGAATACCACATCTCAGAAATACCACATCCCAGGAATATCACATCTCAGAAATACCACATCTCAGAAAGACTGCACCTCAGAAATACCACATCTCAAATAACACATCTCATAGACACCTCATAGATAGCCCTGGTGTTGGGCTAGCGGCTAGGGTGCCAGCTTAGGATCCAAGGATCCTGGGTTCGAATCCCGGTCGATCGCTGAATTAACGCCAGGGGGGTTGACTCAGCCTGTCATCCTTCCGAGGTCGGCTAATTGAGTACCAGCTCACTGGTAATTCCCTGTTTGTCGTAAAAGGCGACAAAAAGGGTTGGCGGCAGGAAGGGCATCCGGCCGTAAAACATTGCTTCAAAAAGGGGACCGAAAAACACCAACAACCACGGTCCCCGAAAAAGGCCAACCCCCGCTTGCGGGGGAAAATGGCCTCTAAAGGTGGTTTATAGACACCACATCTCATAGATAAGATACCACATGTAATAGATACCACATTAAAAAAACTACCACATCTCAGAAATACCATATTCCAGGAATACCACATTTCAGAGATACATGTAATAGATATCACATCTCATATAAATATCACATTCAGAAATGCCACATCACAGGAATACCAAATCCCAGAAATACCACATATCAGAGATACCACTTGTCGGAGATACCACATCTCATAAATACCACATATCCAGAAATACCACAACCCAGGAATACCACATCTCAGAAATACCATATCTCAGAAATACTACATCTCAAATAACACATCTCATAGACACCACATCTCATAGATAAGATACCACATGTAATAGATAAGATACCACATGTAATAGATACCACATTTAAAAACTACCACATCTCAGAAATACCATATTCCAGGAATACCACATTTCAGAGATACAACATGTAATAGCTACCACATCTCATAAATACCACACTCAGAAATGCCACATCACAGGAACACTACATCCCAGAAATGCCACATCTCAGAGATACCACATCTCATAAATACTTAATCTCATAGATGCCACATCTCAGAGATACCATATCTCAGAAATACCACATCTCATAGATACCACATATCATAGATAACATACCACATCTGATAGATACCACATCTGATAGATACCACATCTGATAGATACCATATCTCAGAGATACCACATCTCAGAGATATCACATCTCAGAAATACCAGATCTCATAAATACATCTCAGGGATTCCACATCTCATAAATATCACATCTCAGTGATACCACATACCAGAGATAACACATCTCATAAATACCACATGTCAAAGATACCACATCTCATATACACCAAATATCCTGAAATACCATATCCTAGGAATACCACATCTCAGAAATACCACATATCAAATAACACATCTCATAGATAAGATACCACATGTAATAGAAACCACATTTCATAAATACCACATCCCAGGAATACCATATCTCATAAATACCACATCTCATAGATACCACATCTAAGAAATACCACATCTCATAAATACCACATCTCATAGATACCACATCTCACAGATAACAGACCACATCCAATAGATACCACATCCGACAGATACCACATCTCAGAAATACCACAACTCAAATAAACTACATCTCAGAAATACAACATCTCAGAGATTCCACATCTCATAAATACCACATCTCAGAAATACCACATCTCAGAAATACCACATTTCAGAAATACCACATCTCAGAAATATCACATCTTAGATACCACATCTGATAGATACATCTCCTAAATACCACATCATATATATACCACATCTCACAGATACCACATCTAAGAAATACCACAACTCAAATAAACCACATCTCAAAGATGCCACATCTCGGAAATACCAGATCTCAGAAATACAACATCTCATCAATACCACATCGCAGAGGCACCATTTCTCAGAGATACCACATCTCACAGATAACAGACCACATCCGATAGATACCACATCCGATAGATACCACATCTCAGAAATACCACAACTCAAATAAACTACATCTCAGAAATACAACATCTCAGAAATACAACATCTCAGAGATTCCACATCTCATAAATACCACATCTCAGCAATACCACATCTCAACAATACCACATCTCAGCAATACCACATCTCAGAAATACCACATCTCAGAAATACCACATCTCAGAAATACCACATCTCAGAAATATCACATCTTAGATACCACATTTTAGATACCACATCTGATAGATACATCTCCTAAATACCACATCACATATATACCACATCTTACAGATACCACATCTAAGAAATACCACATCTCAGAAAAACCAGATCTCAGAAACACAACATCTCATCAATACCACATCACAGAGGCACCATTTCTCAGAGATACCACATCTCATATATATCACATCGCATAAACACCACATCTCAGTTATCACATATGATAGATACATCTCCTAAATACGACATATCCGAAATACCACATCTACTAAATACCACATCTCAAAAATACTACACTTCAGAGATACCAGATCTCAGAGATACCACAGAAATGACATATCTAAAATGGAATCTAAACAACTGACCCCCTACCGCCTACCGGTGTGATATTTTCTAAGTTCAAAAAGGGCATAACTTTGTGAAAACTTGATGAAACGCCGTGAACTCTATCCTGTTGTGTAACTTGTCATAAGAAAGCCACATACCAAGTTGCAGTTGAATATATGGTTATGTTTTTAGGGTAGAGATGAAATACCTTAGTCAGGATAAAATTGTGTAGGTTTAGAGTGCTCGGTATGCCGCGCAGCCACCTCGATGTAAATTAAGTTAGGCCGATTGTCCAGGTAAGATGGTATAGGTGTCTCCACACGGAGTGGAGTTGTGCTAATTAATTATGGGGTCTGTAAGGTTAAATTCCCCTGTACGTGATTGCCTCCCTGTGGTTTTTCCCCAATGTTCTTATTACATTCGGCCAGCCAGGAAATCAAAGGGCCGCCACAATAACACCAACGATCGCATTGCAAATGGACTCATTCACTCACAACGCCGCCAGGGCTAACAAGCACCAGCACATTTGCCGATCGGCAAGTAAGCCCAGCCTCACGGCCTTCGATGTCATCCGAATATTCCTGAAGCGAGATTACACTTCGCCCTCCCTTTCTCCCCCCATGTATCTTAATGGGGAGGCCATGCCCCGGCCACCTGATTGAGTAGCGATCGGTGATTGGACAGAGTGTGACATGAGCGTGGAACATTTGGGAGAAGGAAAAAGATGCGTCTCGCCATATTTCTCTCTTTCGTTCTGGCTCTTGTCGCACGTGGATGCTGTGATTTCGGGTGCGCTGGTGAGGAGACGTGTCGGGGCTATTGGGACTGTTTGCAGCGTGGAAGGAGGTGGTGTTGGTTGACAGGTGCCATGTGGGGAAGGAGAGGGTCGCAAGCGAAACAAAGAGGGATCTTGTCTGCTTGCCTCACACCGGCGGCTGGCTGCAGGCGCGATTCTGCGCCATTTTGTGCGTTTCCAGCGCGGTGGTTCAAGGCAACGACCAGCACCCTTACCAGCCATTTGGGGACGCAACGCCGAGTTCGGCCGGTTATAAAAGGGACTTTATTTTTTACTTTCGTTTTCCCCTTGTTTGGATAAGAGTCTGACTGGAGACGTCTCAATTTAGGAATTTTACTTTTACCTCACCTTTCGTTGTTACTTGCATTTATTTTCATTAAATCAGCATTTGTCGAATCTTACTTTTCTTGTGTTGTGGATTTTACTGTCCAGTCTCCGTGTCTGTGGGGGATCGGATAACCCCTGCATGTGTTCCCGATCAGTTAAGACCTCAAACCTTCCCGTGCGTGTCACGACCGTCAAGTTGGGTATATGCCTCGGAGTTAAAGCTCGTTTTGGCCATTCGTCCTCTTGGGGTCTTAACCCCGGGGACACGACAATATTAAAGAGCAAGGGTGGGAAGTCTGGAAGACCACAGGTGAGACGGACGGGAAGACAGACAGACAGATGGAGAGCAAACCTATAGTTCTCTCCGGTGAAACGGGTCGGGTAGGGGACTAATAAGATTTAACCAAATTAGGATGGATGGGGGACTTCGTTTATTGGAATGGTAATAACCCATCTCCAAACCTGTAACTTCTAGGGATATATCACAAATTAATTTCATGCAAATTTGATATAAAGCTTTTCGGTCATTTCCTGACAAGATCGCAGAGGTCCTCAATATAATGGTAGTCAAACTGTCAAATAAAAATCTGAATCATCTTTCCTCGGAATAATAAGCCTCATATTGGGGGGGAAAGCCTCATAGCCTGGTGTTGGCTTAGCGGTTTGGGTGCCGGCTTGGGATCCTAGGATCCTGGGTTCGAATCCCGGTCGATCGCTGAATTAACACCGGGGGGGTTGACTCAGCCTGTCATCCTTCCGAGGTCGGCAAATTGAGTAACAATTCACTGGTAATTCCCTGTGTGCCACAAGAGGCGACTAAAAGGGTTGGTGGTAGGAAGGGCATCCGGCCGTAAAACATTGCTTCAAAAAGGGGACCACGGTGCCCGAAAAAGGCCAACCCCCGCTCTGCGGGGAACACGGCCTCTAAAGGTGGTCTCATATTGGGGGATACTCGAACTAAGTCGGTGCATCAGTCGCATTACGATACGGTTCCCAGAATAGTTTTAGGCCTCGAAAAGCATTTGCAAGTACCCATAATACCTGGGAAACATGCTGCCCTGATTGAAATCCTGCCACATGAGCGAGTGAAGCAACAAAGTCCCAATAACTCATACTGGGTACTAAATCAGTCATTATATGGATTTTTTTTTTGTCCACTAAAAAGTGTGCAATAAAGGTGTGGTTAAATAATTCAAGGCAATCTGCATTGTGAAAGATGCATAGATTCAGCTTATTACAAAAGTCTCCTCGGCATTCAATATGTTAATTAATTAACTCAACGGTTTGGAACATCCAGGGTTCTGTATTAATTAAACTAGTCGTAAAGCCCTGACGTGTTGAAACAGTTTATTTGACAGTACAGGCTCGTGAGAGTGGCAAAGTCTGAAGACTGAATCTAACGAATTTTTGTGTCCTCTGGGTCAACAATACCCACGACCGCCCCACACACCTCACCCCCTCCACCATCCCCTCACAATCCCCCATCAACCGTCACCCTAGCTAACAATACTCATGATCATGCCCCCCTCCCCTCCACCACCCCTCACAATCCCCCATCCACCATCACCCTAGCTAACAATACTCATGACCACCCAACCCCCCCCCCCCCCCACCTCACCCCCCCCAACCCCCAACTCCCTTTCATCATACCCAATCAGTATCTGAATCCGAAGTCGCAATGCACTGTTTCTCTGCTGGCATCATCAAGGTGAGTTGACAATGTGACGTCACTGCATATCTCCAAAATCGACAATCTAGGGCTTTTATCAGCACTTTGTGAATGGCAAATAAATAAAAAATCCCTTCAATGGTTTTCAGAAAGAAGAAAAAAATTGCGTTTGGGTTCCCCTTTAAGGGTCTTTTGGGACTTTTCAGTCTTTTGGGTGTTCAGGGTCTTTTCAGTCTTCAGGGTGTTTTGGTCTTTAAGGGTCTTTTCATTCCTCGCGTGTTTTTGGGACTTTAAGGATCTTTGGGGTCTTTTGTGTCTTTTCTGTATTCGAGGCCTTTTTGGTCTTTGGGCTGTCTTGGGCCTTCGGGTCTTTTCGACCTTTAAGGGTCTTTGTATTTTTGGTCTTTTGAGTTTTCAAGGATCTTTGTGGTATTTCAGGGTCTTTGGAGTATTTTTGGTCCTCTGGGTACTTCAGGTTAAGTATTTCAGGTTACAATTGTGGGTGGAATCAGGTCAACTGTCCAACCAATGGGTGAAGAGTGGACATACAAATATACATACATACATAATGAGAAACACTTGCTCTATTATATATAGATAACTCTGAAATGGTTTAGAACATCCAGGGTTCTGTATTAATTAATTAACTCTGACAATGGTTTAGAACATCCTGTGTTCTGTATTAATTAATTAACTCTGACAATGGTTTGGAACACCCTGGGTTCTGTATTAATTAATTAACTCTGACAATTGTTTGGAACATCCAGGGTTCTGTATTAATTAATTAACTCTGACAATGATTTGGAACATCCAGGGTTCTGTATTAATTAATTAACTCTGACAATGGTTTGGAACATCCAGGGTTCTGTATTAATTAATTAACTCTGACAATGGTTTGGAACATCCAGGGTTCTGTATTAATTAATTAACTCTGACAATGGTTTGGAACATCCAGGGTTCTGTATTAATTAATTAACTCTGACAATGGTTTGGAACATCTTGGGTTCTGTATTAATTAATTAACTCTGACAATGGTTTGGAACATCTTGGGTTCTGTATTAATTAATTAACTCTGACAATGGTTTGGAACATCTTGGGTTCTGTATTAATTAATTAACTCTGACAATGGTTTGGAACACCCTGGGTTCTGTATTAATTAATTAACTCTGACAATGATTTGGAACATCCAGGGTTCTGTATTAATTAATTAACTCTGACAATGGTTTGGAACATCCAGGGTTCTGTATTAATTAATTAACTCTGACAATGGTTTGGAACATCCAGGGTTCTGTATTAATTAATTAACTCTGACAATGGTTTGGAACATCCAGGGTTCTGTATTAATTAATTAACTCTGACAATGGTTTGGAACATCTTGGGTTCTGTATTAATTAATTAACTCTGACAATGGTTTGGAACATCCAGGGTTCTGTATTAATTAATTAACTCTGACAATGATTTGGAACATCCAGGGTTCTGTATTAATTAATTAACTCTGACAATGGTTTGGAACATCTTGGGTTCTGTATTAATTAATTAACTCTGACAATGGTTTGGAACATCCAGGGTTCTGTATTAATTAATTAACTCTGACAATGGTTTGGAACATCCAGGGTTCTGTATTAATTAATTAACTCTGACAATGGTTTGGAACATCCAGGGTTCTGTATTAATTAATTAACTCTGACAATTGTTTGGAACATCCAGGGTTCTGTATTAATTAATTAACTCTGACAATGGTTTGGAACATCCTGGGTTCTGTATTAATTAATCAACTCTGACAATGGTTTGGAATATATCTATCAAGGGTTCTGCTCTGCACTATTCCAGTCTGGGTTAGAATTCAAGGGGCAATTCAAATCACCATCAATTATATTAAAATTCCACAAGTCAATACTACATGTCAGTACACAGACATAAACTCCTCATATCTGTCTTTATTCATACCTGGAATATAAACATTAAAGTATAGCTATGATTATCCATCATGAGTCAAAATATGTGAAATGTTTTGGCACAATATCTGTAAAAACAATGGCGGAAACCCAAAGAGCAGAAACAATATAAAGAGCAATCCCTTTAGGATTTGAAACCTTATCTACGTTTCTGAAATTTGGAACATATTACCTCAACGTACAAAGCATTTACTTCTGAAAATTGCAGTCGATTTCGTCCAGTCGAAGCCGACAAACGAATTTTCAGTCCCCATGTTAAAGTTGCATGATAGGGAAACGATCCCACATGTAAAGAGAAACCACTTTGCGCCTTCCTTGATATTTAAAATCAATGTGTATTTATTTCTGTCATGGAGGAAATGACCTACGTGCACGGCCGCAAGTAAATTAAAGTGACGTCGTGACTGCCTCCGCCCCATTGGTTGGACAGCTTGCACGATCAAAATCATGCCACCATCTTGTGAAGCAGCATAGGCCAGAGGCGTTAGGCGTCGAGTGTCAGTACATGGCCCAGTGCAATTAGAATATCCCAGGGAAATAACCACGATATTGAAGTGCGGTGCTACGCACACAACTTGTTTGCCAAAAAGGGAAGCCACAACGCGTACGATCAAAACCAAAAGAGTCTTTATTGTAAAGCTCAAACTGTAGCACTGACTTGCTCGGGGCTGCGAGCCCCGTGTATATCCCGAGGCCACGCCTACCCCTCAGGCGTGGCCGACACCCCATTGGTGCGCGGAATGATGTCACCGCGCCAGCGAGCCATCGTGCCCGCCACACGCCCCCCCCCTCCCCCCAGAATTCCCGCGCACCTGAAGGGTCAGTTTGCGGGGCAAACGGATGACCCGGCCGAAGCGCCCTCTGGCGGCTGGCAGCGTTTGGGATGCCGGGATGTGGTGAGGGCGATCGGTGCATCGGGCGCCGGGTGCGCGAGCATGGTGGCGTTAGCCAAGGCGAGCTTCGCGCCCGCGAACGCCGCGTCCATCGGCTCGGTCCAAGCAACGTCACCTTTGCCTCGTGCAGGGGGCACAGGAGCTGGGCGACGCGGGGCAGGAAACGGTGGTGAAAGTTCACCATGCCCAGGAACTCCTGGAGCCCATTGATCGTGCGGGGGCGCGGAAACCCCCTGACCGCCTCCACCTTGGCCGGTAAGGGGATGGCCCCGTGCCTGCTGACGCGGTGCCCCAAAAAGTCGATTTCGGCGACGCCGAACCGGCACTTGGCGGGGTTGATGATCAGGCCATGCCGGCCCAGGCGTTCGAATAGCGTGCGGAGATGGCGGAGGTGCTCCTCACGGGACGCGCTTGCGACGAGGATGTCGTCCAGGTAGACGTAAACGAAGTCCAAGTCACGCAAGATGCTGTCCATCAGCCGTTGGAACGCCTGAGCCGCATTCTTCAACCCGAAGGGCATCCGCAGAAACTTGAAGAGGCCGAATGGTGTGATGACGGCCGTCTTCGGTATGTCCTCCGGCCTGACGGGGACCTGGTGGTATCCGCGGATGAGGTCTACCTTGGAGAAGAGGGACATTTTCGCCAACCGGGCGGAAAAGTCTTGGATGTGAGGGACCGGGAAGCGGTCGGGGGTGGTAGCATCGTTGAGGCGGCGGTAGTCTCCGCACGGCCGCCATCCCCCGCCGGGCTTCGGCACGATGTGCAGCGGCGATGCCCAAGCGCTCTTGGAGCGCCGTACGATGCCCAGCCGCTCCAGCATAGCGAACTCCGCTCTCGCCACCGCGAGCTTCGTCGGCTCGAGGCGGCATGCCCGGGCGTAGACCAGTGGCCCGACGGTGGGGATGTGATGCTCCACCCCGTGCTTGACGGCCACCGCCGAGAAGGTGGGCCGCGTGAGGGCCAGGAAACTGGCGAGGAGGCGGGTAAAGTCATCCGCTGCCGGAAGCGTACAAACCAAAGTCGCCGGGACGGAACCGTTTAGCAAGCCGCTTGGTGAGCCGCTCGGTGAGCCGCTCAGTGAGCCGCTCAACGAGCTGCTCAGCGAACAAGCGAGCGAGCTAAAGGTTTCGGTCTGGACGAGCCGTCTGTGCTTCACGTCCACCAACAACCCATTTGCACATAGGAAGTCCGCACCGAGCAATGCCATGGGCACGCTGGCGGTTATGAACGACCATTGAAAGCGCTGCCCTCCGAACTGCAGGGAGAGGCAGCGCTTCCCGAATGTGCGTACCGTTGGCTGCAAGCAACGCGGGGCCCCGGCCTGCTTGTCGGACGTGTGGGCTGGGATGACGCTTACCTGCGCTCCTGTATCGCAGAGGAAACGGCGCCCGGACAAGGTGTCCGTGATGAATAAGAGGCTGCCGGAATTGCCGACGCTCAGGGCCGCTACCGAGCGCCGGCTCGGTCGTTTCCCGACTTGCCAAACGAGCACGGCGGGCAACACTTCTTAGCCTTGTGGCCGAACCTGGCGTGGAAACGGCACCAGGCTTGCGGCGGGAGCGGCGGCGGCCGGGGCTTTCGCAGCTGCGGTGGTGGTGGGCGGGGCGTGGTGGCGGCCACGAGGTGTGCATCCGCATCAGCCTCGGGATCCACGAGGTGTGCAACCGCATCAGCCTCGGGATCCACGACGGCCGCACCGAAGCTCGCCCGCGTGTCACAAGCCGCGAAAAACTTGTCGGCCTCGATGGCCAGAGCGCGGGGTTCCCCTATTTTGGAACCGGCCAACGCGAGGCGTACCTGTGCCGGTAGCTGGCATAGAAAAAGCGCCCGGAATAGAAAATCCGGGGCTTTGTCACCCAGCAACGACAGCATGTAATCCATCCGCACCGATGGTCGTGTGTCGCCGAGTTCGGGAAGGTCCAGGAGGCGGTCCGCCCGTTCGAACTCCGTGAGGCCGAACGTGGCGATGAGGAGACGTTTGAGCGCCTTGTACTTGTGCTATGCCGGTGGGTGCCGCAGGATGGACACGACTCGGGCGGCTGTGCCGGGCCCGAGGGCGGCGATCACGTGGTAGTAACGCGTCTCGTCCGCCGTTATTCCTCGAAGCTGGAACTGTGCTTCGGCCTGCACGAACCATACCTCGGCCTGTGCTTCCCAAAACTCAGGGAGCTTTACCGCGACCGCGTTGCTGGCCATGGCGCGTTCTGTGGTCAGCGACGGCTGAACCAATCGGGGTCACCAGTGAAGTGCGGTGCTACGCACACAACTTGTTTGCCAAAAAGGTAAGCCACAACGCGTAGGATCAAAACCAAAAGTCTTTATTGTAAAGCTCAAACTGTAGCACTGACTTGCTCGGGGCTGCGAGCCCCGTGTATATCCTGAGGCCACGCCTACCCCTTTGGCGTGGCCGACACCCCATTGGTGCGCGGAATGATGTCACCGCGCCAGTGAGCCATCGTGTCCGCCACAATATATTATATATGCATATAGCAGTGCTTGTGTTTTTGCTTCATGTATGTACTTTTTTGCTTCATGTATTTTTATTCTTTTCAGGACGAGCGTGACAGCGATGTTTGGCGTTATACACCGCCCAAATAAAGGGATGAGCAAATGATTTCATAAATTAAGTTTTTTGAACGTAATTTCGGTTTTAGCCCTACTTTTCAAAGCTGAGTAATATGAAAATATAGAAGGGTGTTCCTTCATGTAGGTAATTCAAATAAAGGGATGCGTAACTTGCTCGATTTTTATTGTTATTGTAGTTGTTGTTTTGAAGACCGCATCTGTTGAGGTAATGAGTGAAGAAAGCCTGGGAGGGGGCAAAACCAATGCTGAAGATTGCTTGTAGGCCTCAAGCTGACACCGTGTATCGTTCAATCCCGTTCCGAGGTCAGAGAGACTAAAAAATAATCACTGGTAATCTGAGTACGTGCCGAGTTGTAGCACATACAAAAAGTTTAACTAACAGATCCTGCCAGTTTGAAAGTTTTTCCACGCGTTTATGTCACACTACTTTGTCTTGCATCGAAGGCACTAATTTTGAATCTCGGCCTATCAGAACACTTGTTTGGGTCACATGACATACAAAATGGCGGCGCCCATGTCACGCTGAATGTTTAGTCATGGCCTCGGGAAAATCGCGTTTAAAGTGCTTCATGCACTTTGAACACGTCGTGAATGACATAACTTCGCTGTTTACGCCTCTTAGATGGAGTAAATATCGTGAATGCCTGCAGACGTGGCTGCAATTGGATGGTGAGTGTCACAATCTTGCCAACAGACACCAGTCAACGTCGAGTTCACCAACACCTCCACGAGTCTATGATACACCTCCACGAGTCTAGGATCTACCTCCACGAGTCTACGATACACTTCCACGAGTCTACGATACACCTCCACGAGTCTACGATACACCTCCACGAGTCTACGATACACCTCCACGAGTCTACGATACACCTCCACGAGTCTACGATCTACCTCCACGAGTCTAGGATCTAGTTCCACGAGTCTAGGATACACCTCCACGTGTCTAGGATCTACCTCCACGAGTCTAGGATCTACCTACACTGCTAATTATACCCCACGTTATTGTGCAGGGTGGGACGAAACGAGCTCTGTTGTACAATGTCTGCATCGGTGGGTGATATTGGATATGCGTCTGCCTGCGTTCTAAGTAAACCCACTGTTTACGTTTGATCTCGATTAAAGGTCACATGACAGAGGTAAAACCTCAGATGTTTCAAACTCGAGTTATGATCTGCAAAAATATTTTCAAAGGGCACATGTCCTGTTACACCCAAAAATTTAATCTGTCCATCTTTGCACAGCAGGCCATTGTGGTGTCAAATTTGGTTGTTGTTGTATCACGTCGGACAATTCTCTCGAACAAGCCCTTGACACAAAGACAGCGGATCGATCTCCCAGAAACGACCCAGAGATCCCCCACATCGAGGATGGTGTGACCCACCTTCACGAAGTCAGGGCCACGTCGGAGTTGGAGAAAGAAAGAAACAGGGACAAGAAGGAAAGGGACGGTCCATGGGGACCAATCGGCACTCTGACCCTAACAAAGCGCTGACCTGACGAATCGGGGCAGCAGGACAGAAAGGGGAAGATTTTGGAGGGGGAAGGGTTCGACCACCATGAAGAAGCATCCGCGATATTTACTGTCAAGTTTGATTGAAATCCCTTCTCTCGTCCACAAGTTGTTGTGGTAACCAAGATTTTAAATTAAAGGTCACATGACCATGGTCCCTTTGACCTTTTCAACCCAAAATCGAACCAGTTCTCATCTTTGCATTACAGTTCATACCAATTTTGTTATCATACCAATTATTACAGTTCATACCACGGCGACAAAAAGGGTTGGCGGCAGGAAGGGCATCCGGCCGTAAAACATTGCTTCAAAAAGGGGACCAAAAAACAACAACAACCACGGTCCCCGAAAAAGGCCAACCCCGGCTTTGCGGGGAAAAATGGCCTCTAAATGTGGTTATTTTTATATATACCAATAAGCCAATCCCATAAGCGGTTATTCTGGAAACGAAAGTCTGGTAAGGACCGACAACTGGACGGACAACCGTCCTGCGGAGGCATAAAAACGTGCACTGTATACTAATTTTAATAATAAAATGCTCACTATCACCTTGCTGTTCTACCTGAGCTAAATAATTGCTGATTAATTCTACCTGAGATTTTTCAAGTATATTGCTTGATCTTGTGCGTTATTCTGTCTGTTTTTCTGTCTGTCTGTTTGTTTGCCTGTCTGTTTGTCTGTCTGTCTGTCTGTCTGTCTGTATGTCTGTCTGTCTGTCTGTCTGTCTGTCTGTCAGGCGCCTACAGGTCACAATTTTCAACCGATCTTCACGAAACATCACCAAATGGTAGAGTTGATCATAAGCAGGAAGCTTATTGTTTTTGGGATCAAAAGGTCAATAGGTCAACATAGGCCAAAGTTCACCAACTTTGTCGAATTTCTAAAATCCTCAATTTTCATCCGATTGCCTTGAAATTTTAAGATTTGTGCTACTTGAGCCCGTGGACATTCAGAATTTTCGCATACATCGAAGCCTGCATCTTTGCGTATTGACACGACGGTGAATAAACTATCAATGCGATTTACTTCAGGTGTGTGCCTTATTATTATCTCTGGATTGATACTTATTGTATCAATGGATTATCATGTATTCATCGGATTCATACCGCCGACCATAATACCAAGCTTCCCTACTCTACATTCACTATGCTATCCCTGGTCATCATGCGGTCCCCATATGCATCTGGAGGCATTTTTAGTGTCGCCCCCTTCATCCGTTGTTTTCCAGACAACCACAAAACGTCGTCAATAAGCTGTATCCCTTCCATATGCCAAGCTTACCCATTTTCGAGAGGATATCTCTGATGGTTTCGAAAATATTTTGGGTTAATTTTTTTTTTTGTTTGTTTTTTTTGTTTTTTGTATACAAGATCGAGGCTCGTGAAAGAGCGAACATTAATCACACAGAAAGACAAACCGACACATAAAACATATAACATCGGGAGCGGTAGACAAGATGGGGAGAGAGGGGGAAGGACACAAACACAACATTTGAGAGCAGGGACCGAGAGACATGGAGACATGGAGAGATCTGAGAGAGGGCGAGGGCTTTGGGGGGGGGGGGGGGCATGGGAAGGGGGCGGTGGGAGAGGTATAAAACATATGGACACTGCCAGGACTTCCAGGAAAGAAGTTGGAATTTCAAACAAGGTGGATCTGGGGTGAATTAGCGGGGGTAGAAAAGATCAAGGTTTTGGATGGGGGAAGATAAGAGATGGTGGTGAACAGCTGTTTTAAAGACCTGGAGGGAGGAGTGGGATTGAAGGGAGTGAGGGAGTTTGTTCCAGAGGCGGGAGAAAAGAGGAATGAAAGAGTGAAGGTGAGCAGAGAGCCGAGATTTCGGCAGTTTAACTATCAGAGGGTTGCTGGCAGATCTTGTGCGACCTGTAGGAATATTTGGG
This sequence comes from Myxine glutinosa, assembly GCF_964187855.1. Taxonomy (NCBI): domain Eukaryota; kingdom Metazoa; phylum Chordata; class Myxini; order Myxiniformes; family Myxinidae; genus Myxine; species Myxine glutinosa. Next base: position 17,517,498 of record NC_136267.1, read on the forward strand.
GGACAGAGCACAGAGAGAGCTGGGGGTGCAAGGCCGGAGAGGAGTCGGTAGAAGACAGAAAGACCACCTACCTGCCTGCGGTGAGTGAGTGAAAGGCCCTCAGAGATAGCTTCATCGCGGGAGATTCCAATAATTCTGAAAGCTTTGGTTTCAACAGCGTGAAGCCGAGCTAGGTGTGAGGCAGGAGCACCGGCCCATAGGGGAGAACAGTATTCCATTGAGCTGCGGATGAAAGCCTTGTATGTGGTGAGGAGCTCAGGTGTGCCGAGGAAGGACTTCGCACGACGGAGGATGCCCAGTCGGCGACTGGCTTTGGAGGCCAGCTTGGAAATGTGGTTTTCCCAAGAAAGATCATGGCAGATAGTGAGACCCAAAATCTTGAGCGACAGAACTTCTTGGAGAGGATTGTTGAGAAAGTAGATGGGAGGGTTGTCCAGTCGATCTTTTCGGAGAGACATAGTAAGAGTGTGAGATTTGTCAGGATTGAAAGACATGTTCCACTTGTTTGACCAGTCTGTGATTTTGTCCAGGTCTTCAGAGAGTGAGGAGGCAGCAGACTGCCGATCTGAGGGAAGAGGAATGGAGCGGCAGAGAGTGGAGTCATCAGCAAAGAGATAGAGAGGATTTTCGAGAGAGTCAGAGAGATCATTGATGAAGACCAGAAAAAGCACGGGGCCCAGAACACTGCCTTGGGGAACTCCAGCCTGAACAGGAAGAGGAGATGAGAGAAACCCATTCAGGGCCACACGTTGACGACGACTAGAGAGGAAGTCCGCCAGCCATGCGTGGAGATTTCCATGGATACCAAAGGAGGAGAGTTTGGTGAGCAGAGCGGGGTGCCAGACCGTGTCGAAGGCACGTGATATGTCGAGGGAGACAGCTCTAATTTCCTGTTTGGCATTGAGGACCTCCATCCATTGTTGAGACAGCAGAAGCAGCATGTCCAGAGTAGAGTGACCTGGTCTGAAACCAAATTGATGATCAGAGATCAATCCATTGGAGAAGAGGAAAGATTTCATATCCGAAGCAATGATGGATTCCATGACTTTGCTGATAATTGGGAGAAGGCTGATTGGTCTGTAGTTGCTAGGATCTGTTTTTGCACCTTTTTTGTGCAAAGCGGTGATGTTGGCTGATTTCCAAGCAGATGGCAGTTGACCTTGAGCAAAAGAGAGGGTGAAGAGAACAGAGAGAGGGTGAGATAGAGCAGCAGAGCAGGATTTTAGGACCCGTGGGCTGATGCCGTCGGGTCCAGTTGCAGAATCAGAGTCGAGGGTTGACAGAAACTTTTCCACCTTGTCAGGAGGAAAGGACACGGAGTCCAGGAGCAGCAGGGTACGACTGGGTATGGTGGGTACAGAGAGGGATGGGTTTGGGACACAAGATTTAGAGGCAAACACAGAGTTGAGGCATTCAGCTTTTTCACGTGCGGAGTCAGCTGTGTAGCCGTTTGAGGTAAGGGAGGGGATGGAGGGGGAACAAACACCAGAAACGGATTTGACCAGACGCCACCAGGATTTGGAAGAGGGAGACAGATAAGAGAGTTCGGTCTTGAGAACGGAGAGATATTGTTTCCTGGCTCTCCTGAGGGTGGACACACACTTGTTTCGGGCTTTGTGAAAGGAAATGAGATTTCCTTCCGTTGGATTTGCTTTCCAGGAGACGAAGGCAAGTTGTTTCTGGGCAACAGCCTCACCACAAGATTCCGTGTACCATGGACGGGAGGAAGGGTATGACAACTGAAGACGAGATGGGATAAATCTGTGCATGAGAGAGAGCAATTTACTTTGGAAGAATTCCCAGGATGAGTTGATGTCAGAGGTGGTAGAGATGGGAGACCAGTCCAGATGATTGATGGCTGCTTGAAGACCGTGCCAGTTGGCCTGAGTGAAATGCCAGACTCGTCGACGCTGAGCAGGCTCCCTGAGGATGGTCAGAGAGATGTCCACTTTAACAAGGACATGATCAGATGATCCGATCGGAGCAGAAGAAGAGCAGCAGACATTTTCAGGGAAGTTAGTCATAACCAAGTCCAGAAGAGAAGATGTTCCGTTGACTGAGATCTGGGTCGGGAAATTGACAGATTGTGTCAGACCCAGTGAGTCGCAGAAGTCCTTTGCTGAGGAGCCATCGCTGGTGAGAGAGGTACCCACACCCAGCCAACTGGCATGATGACAGTTGAAATCACCACATATGAGGAAGAGAGAGTTAGGATGAGTAGATAGAAGTTGGTCCATATCATCAGACAGCGAGATGTAGATGGAGTCATCACTGTTTGGTGGACGGTACAACACACATATGAACAAGAGGTGGGAGCGAAGGGGAAGCCGTAGCCAGAGGTATTCCTGGGGGTGAGGTGGAGAGAGTGCAGTGCAGGGCGAGTGAGGAAGAGAGTTTTTGATAAAGATAGCAACCCCGCCTCCAGGACGAGGCTCAGGTCTATCATACCGGAGGAGGGAGTAGCCCGGGAGAGATACTATGGAATCAGAGACATCATAAAGGAGGAAAGTTTCTGTTAAGCAGATCACGTCTGGTTTGACAGAAGCAACCTGTATGGAGAGATCAGTTAAGTTTGAACGAAGGCCCCGGATGTTTGAGGTCCATACCGTTAATGAAGAGGAAGGGGGAGCATCAGATACAGAACAGGGGGGAGGAGGGGTAGGGTAAGATGTGGAAGAGGTGGAAGAGGTAGGGAGAGCTGTTGAAGGTGTGTCAGAGATTTCAGAATAGCTCGGAGAAAGGGAAGGATGGGGCGGACAAAAGGTTTGATGGTGATTGGGTGAGCCACAATGAGGTGTTATTTGAGGAGGGGGAAGAGCGAGGCAGAAGGTTGGGGGAGATGGAGGTGAGAGTTTGAAGGGGGAAGAAGCGGGGAGGACGCTTTGAGGAGGGGGAGTGAGAGGGGGGAAATTGAGAAGCAATGAGGGTGGGGAGATTTGAAGGGGAGGGGTGAGGGGGGAGTTTGGGAGGGAAGGGACAAGGGGAGGGATTTGAAAGGGATGGGATATGGGGGAGATTTGGAGGGGAGGGGTGAGGCAGGAGTCTAGGAGGGGAGGGGCGACGGGGCGTCTTGGCGGGGAGGGGTGAGGGGGTAGTTTAGGAGGGAGGGGGCAAGGGGGGAGATTTGAAAGGGATGGGTGATGGGGAAGATTTGGAGGGGAGGGGGTGATGGGGAAGATTTGGAGGGGAGGGGTTATGGGGAAGATTAGGAGGGGAGGGGTGAGATTGGATTTTTGAAAGTGTACGATTTATGGGACACTAACATTTATTGCAAAATGAGTTTCTTGTGACCTTCGAGTTAAAAATACGTTTAAGGACGCTGGATGGAGGATGGAGTGCAGGAGAGTTTAGGGAATGTAGAAAAAAGGCACTATAGGAGATGGATATTTTTTTTGGGATGAATTGATTTGGTGAGCAAGTCGAAAGCAGCCTTTTAAAGAAGAAGAAGAAAAAGGTGTTATAAAATATGACGGAATACATAACTTGAGGGGAAAGTGTAAACATTGAAGGTTAATGAGTGAAAACTATCTGGGGAAATGGGGGAGAAACACGTGGTCGAAGAACGAACGAACGAATAAGAATGAATAAACGAATGTGAACAGAGAAGGAAATGCTTTTTTTTTTTTTGTTTGTTTTTTTGAGTTGAGATTTACACAAGGAAGTAAGCTATGGGTGAAAAGCCTGGGAATACAGAGAACGAAAGTTATTGGATCACAAACGACGGACCGCTGAGAGAAAAACAAAGCCTCAGGGTTGTACAGTGCACACTGTACAAGGCCTCAAGACACGACACAAATTAACACGATTTTCAATACAGGTATGAAAGATTTGCACCGAAAAATCTTCGTCGGGACACAATATACGTACAACACCATAAATAAATACAGTTTTAACGAAAATACAAATGGGAACAATCACTTAACTTCGATTTCAAATCGTTCGCGACGCGGCAAAGGCCTTGCTCGCGACACGGCAAACAGACGATCAATTTATGAAAGATAAACACCGAGAAACAACCAAAGTTGCACACAATAACTTCACACACCGAAAGATAAATACAGTTTCGACAAAATACAATTGTGAACAGACTTAACTTCGAAAAACGTGGAGACCGTGTGGAGCTTCGAAAATCCCTCCCACCGTCTCCGAGATCTCGCGAGAGTTTTTTTTGATTTCGGAGAAATTCAATGAATTTTACAGTAGGTACGTACGACAAAAGTATATTTTTTTACATTTCCACTGTATGATGCGTGCGTAAGTAAGAGCCTTCAAAACTGACAGGACCACAGAACCATGGGAGGTCTGTGCCTAGCATAAATTCCGAGGCTGAATTATATGTACTGACGGAGATACCACCCCGCAAAGTCGGCACCGGAGCTAAAAATCCTCCTTTTTGACTCTACATGACCTAGTTTGACGTGGTCGTTCACGGAAACTGGCAGGATTTCAGAGTTAAACTTTCAACACAAGGTCAGACATGTTGTACACAATAAAAAAACAATGCATAGAAATCGTAGTCCCGCGAGTTCTAAACGAAACTCATTTTTGGGCACTATTTCAGGCCTCAGCTTGAGGCCTATTGGCATTTATTCCAGTTAACTCAGGCCAAAGAGACTTTGATGTTATAGGCCAAGCACCTGTATTATGCATTTCACATGTATTCCACTCCACCAAACATATCATTGTAGGAGTTGCGGATAACGAGAGGGCGAGACGCTTTGTAGCTTGATCAAAGCTTCTTTATTCCAACAGAACTAAAACATACCGGAACTCACGCATCTTTTATAACGCAACTCACTTTTCAGGGGGCGTGGCTCCAACAACCGAGTGCATGCCACGCCCATACAATCAATAGCCCCACTGGTCCCGTGCCTGTGGATTATGTCCCAATGGGGTAACCCCTACATGCGCCCCCCCCAGAATTCACTCGCACGGGCAATGTACGTATTTGGGGGTTGAGCCAACCAAGGGGGCTGGTCTAGGTCCAGGTGAGCCGGCTTGAGGCGGTCCACCGAAAGGTGGTGCGGTTCACCGCCGATGTCGACCCCGAAGGACTTGTCCCCGGTCTCCAGAACGCGGAAAGGCCCGTCGTAAGGCACCAGGGCCACGTTAACCTGGTCAAACCGTCGCTCAGGGCGATGCACCTTCGAGCGTTGACACTCGACGCAGGTGTTGGCCCAGTCACGCACATCCTTCCTGAGCCTGTGCCAAACGAACTTTGCCGCCACCAACTTTTGTGACGCCTTCCTGCCTGGGTGAGAAAGACCGTGGACGGCATCGAAAACCAGCCGTCTCCAGCTGGTGGGTACGACGGGGCGAGGCTGACCCAAGGAAATGTCGCACAGTAGCGTGGAGCCCGTGTCCTTGAACAGCATGTCAGACAGTCGAAGCCCCGTGACCGCCGCCCTGCAGACCTGGACCTCTGGGTCGGCGATATGATCGGCCGCCATGCAGGCGTAGTCGATGCCAAGGTGGACCGCGCTGACTATGGACCGGGAGAGACAATCGGCGACCGTATTATCCTCCCCAGCAACATGTTGGATGTCCGTCGTGAACTCTGAAATGAAGGAGAGCTGGCGTTGTTGACGGGCGGACCACGGTTCCACGACCTTGACCATGGCAAAAACCAGGGGCTTGTGGTCCACAAACGCCGTGAACGGGCGGGCTTCCAAAAGGTAACGTAAGTGTCGGACAGCTAGGTAGAGGTCTAGGAGCTCACGATTGAAGGTACTGTACTTTCGTTCGTTAGGGCGGAGCTGCCAGCTAAAAAAAAGCAAGTGGCTGCCAAGCCCCGTTGACCCACTGCTCGTGGACGGCGACAACCTCGTAGTCCGAAGCGTCCGTGGTGAGAGCAATCGGTGCATCGGGCGACGGATGTGCCAGCATGGTTGCGCTGGCGAGGGCCAGCTTAGCATCCGTGAAAGCCGTGGCCATCTCCTCAGTCCAGTCAATGGCGCGTTTGGTAGGCTTGCCCTTGAGGGCCTCATAAAGGGGCCGCATGAGCTGGGCCACACGGGGCACAAAACGATGGTAAAAGTTCACCATGCCCAAAAACTCCTGCAGGGTCTTGACGGTGAGGGGCGTGGAAAACCTTTCACACCCTCCACTTTAGACGGCAGTGGGACGGCCCCCTCCCTCATGATGCGGTGGCCGAGAAAGTCAATTGAGGCCACCCCGAACAAGCACTTGGCCGGGTTAATGATCAGGCTGTGCTGAATGAGGCATTCAAAGAGCGCTCGGAGGTGAAGCATGTGCTCCGTCCTGGAAGCGCTGGTGATGAGGATATCGTCCAGGTAGACGAACAGAAACGGCAAATCCCGGAACATGCTGTCCATCAGGCGCAGGAAAGCCTGGGCCGCATTCTTGAGCCCAAAAGGCATATGGAGGAATTCGAAAAGCCCGAACGGTGTAATCACCACGGTCTTAGGAACGTCCTGCGGCCGGACGGGGACCTGGTGGTAACCACGAACGAGGTCCACCTTAGAAAAAAAAACTTTACCGGCCAAGCGGGCAGAAAAATCCTGGATGTGCGGGATTGGGTAGCGGTCAGGGGTAGTGGCGTCGTTAAGGCGGCGATAATCCCCGCATGGACGCCATCCGCCACCCGGCTTTGGCGTAATGTGGAGAGGCGAGGCCCATGGGCTGTCGGACCATCGCACGATGCCGAGACGCTCCAACATGTCGAACTCCGCCTTTGCGATAGCGACTTTCCCCAGGTCGAGGCGTCGAGCCCGGGTGTAGACAGGTGGGCCGGTGGTCGGAATGAGATGCTCCACTCCGTGCTTGATGGCCACGGACGAGAAGGTGGGCCGTGTAAGGGCCGGGAACTCGGTGAGGAGGCGGGCGAATTCTTCGGAGGTCGAGAGCGTGCATGCAAGCCTCGTCGAGGTGGACCCGCTCAGCGAGCATGGAAGAAAACTGAATGTCTCTGCATTTATGAGCCGCCGATTTTTAACATCCACCAATAGGCCGTTGGCGCAGAGGAAATCAGCGCCCAGCAAGGGGGTGGACACCTTCGCCGTGACAAAATCCTATTTAAACCGCTGCCCGCCAAAGCACAGTGCCACGGTCCGTTTGCCAAAAGTCTGAATAGCACTGCCGTTGGCGGCTTCCAGGGCAGGGCCGTGACTCCCAGTCAAATGCCGACGCAGGCAGAACGCTCACCTGGGCCCCTGTGTCACAGAGGAAACGACGTCCTGAGTCGGTGTCTGAAATGAACAACCAGCTGCCCAAACAGCCGACGCTCATTGCAGTTAACGAGCGCCGGCTATCTCGTTTCCCGACTCGCTGAAGCTGCAGGGTGGCCGGCATGCCTTGGCCTTGGAAACAAACCCTGCGTGGTAAAAGCACGAGCCTGGGGCCTTCCGTCGCTGGGCCGTAATGGCGGCCGCGACGGTGTCTGCCAGTGGCGCAGGCTCGACGGGGCCGGGGTCCCATGCGGCCGCACTACATTGCTGGCTGGCGGAGAAATACTTGTCTGCTTCCCTGGCCAGGACGCGGAAATCCTTAACAGATGAGTTGGCCAGGGCTGTCTGTACCTGACCTGGCAGCTGTTGCAGGAACAGTTCTTTGAAGAGGAAACATGGTCGGTGGCTGCCCATTAGAGACAACATGTGGTCCATAAGCTCCGACGGCTTGGAGTCGCCCAGTCCGGGTAGAGAAAGTAGTTCGCGGGCACGCTCGGCCTCAGTGCGCTCGAAGGTTACGAGCAGCAGTGCCTTTAGCGTCTCGTACTTGCGGTCCTTCGGAGGATCCCGGAGAAGGCTCACCACTCTGATCGCAGTGGAGCAGCTGAGCGCAGACATGACATAATAATACTTCGTGTCGTCCGCAGAAATGCTTCGGATGGCGAACTGTGCCTCAGCTTGTGCGAACCAAACGGCCGCCTGTCGTTCCCAAAACTCCGGCAGTTTGATCGAAACTGCGCTTGTCGCCATGTTCGTTTGAAGCCCCGAAAACGTTCGGGAGCAAGACGGGGTCACCAATGTAGGAGTTGCGGATAAGGAGAGGGCGAGACGCTTTGTAGCTTGATCAAAGCTTCTTTATTCCAACAGAACTAAAACATACCGGAACTCACGCATATTTTATAACGCAACTCACTCTTCAGGGGGCGTGGCTCCAACAACCGAGCGCACGCCACGCCCATACAATCAATAGCCCCACTGGTCCCGTGCCTGTGGCTTATGTCCCAATGGCCAATGGGGTAACCCCTACATCATCTGTATAGGTCGAGACTTTCACGGATTGCATCGATGGGTTTCTAAAAGCCTGATATATGATGTTTACAAATCTAATCAAAACAAGAACAAAAGTTCAAGAATATAATCTGCGTGATAAAAGACATCCCCCGTCGAATACCCATTCGATCCTTTACAAATAAATGTCAGGTCAGAGGTCACTCCAAATAGTGAAAATACGAATAAATAATCATAATCATGACAATTTTGTCAGAAAAACAAAATCAAAATGTAATCCATAACACTCTAAAGCCTTGAATAAATACTCGTACAGGTGTGACATGATGAATAGCTTTACCTTGGATGAAAATCATCAAACAAGGACATGAACTTTAAATACACCAGAAACACCTGCCCCCTTCGGGAGCAGCCCGGCAGGTGGAGGGAGTGAGGTAGGGGAGTAGGGGGAGGGTATGGCAGTTAGTGGGGGAGGTGGGGGAAATATTTTTTGTGCTGTAGCTAATATTCCCCCCCTGTCTACAGCAGGCGTCAGCAAGCCACTTCCACTGTGCCACATATACAGGTGAGAATCTTAAGTGATCTTCTCCTCCGACTCGCCAGAGGGAAGGGGGGGGGGGGGGGCATGACCTGACCTATTGGTACTATCAACATGTATGCAAAATTTGGTGGAGATTGGCACAACCATATTTTTTAAGGATAATTTTCAGATGTACATACACACACACACACACACACACACACACACACACACACACACACACACACACACACACAAACATAGAACGCACTAATACACACATACAGTACACACACACACACACACACACACACACACACACACACACACACACACACACACACAAACTCTGACACACAAACATAGAACGCACTAATACACACACATACAGTACACATACACACACACACGCACTGACACACATACGCACTGACACACACACACACACACACACACACACACACACACACACACACACACACACACACACACAGACACACACACCCACACACACACACCCAGACACACACACACACACACACACACAAACACAAACATAGAACACACCAATACACACACATACAGTACACATATACACACACACACACACACACACACACACACACACACACACACACACACACACACACACACACACACACACACACACACACACACACACACACACACACACACACACACACACACAGGCTTAGGATTAGGATTTAGTTGATTAGGTCAAGATTAATACTGATCACTTTGAATCAATATCTCTAAATAGGGGGATATACGTCGAGCTGAGACTTTGGACAATATCTTGTAGTTGGAGGTCAAAGGACGATTGGACATGAACAGGTAATAATGTGAGGGTCTTCTTTTTGGGGGAGTAATGTAATCACCACTCGACGACAGCTAATCACACTGAAAACCCTCCACAAAGACCATCAACGTTCTGGGCCTAAAAGGGGCAAAGAAGCTTTATAAAATCCTACAGGAAGGTCATCCAATCCTGAAGATTTTCCATACGATAGAGAGGGAATGTACTTTGTAAGCTTTTCCAACCAGAGGAGTGAACCAAGCTGATCTCGTTTGGCACAGCTCAACACACCGGTAAGTTGGGTGAGAAAAACTTCACCGCAACATTGTCAACAACGCTCATCAGAGTTTGAAAAGAAATCATAAACCACTCTCATGATTACATCTTACAATGGAGTAATGATATTCCCAGTTTAAAGTTTCAAAATTCCATTCTGCCTACAATGAGCAATCTCAAAAAATCGAGTCGACGTATCGAGTTTGTATGTGATTCTCCGCAGCCGGGCGACCATTGCTCCCTTTACTTGATAATTGTGGCCCTGACTTTTTACCCACAGTCACTGATTTTTCTGCATACTGAAACGAGCTACTTGTGATTACAATCAATCATATTATTACCAAAACCACTGAATGTGATTTTGTTGAAGATCTGAATCTGGATCCATTGGTTTGCTCCCGGCTGCATCCAGGGGATTCCATATAATGAGTGGATACCAGAGATAATGTGCCATGTGGCAGATGGCACTTATCGCTCCCATTAAGGTACAGCATAGCTGGATGGGATACCTTAATGGCGGTTCACCACTGATGGTATGAAATCGCATAGTGAGTGATATATATATATATATATATACGTATATATATACAGTGAAATCCCAAATATATATATCCCAAAAACTACAAATCCCAAAAACTACAATCTCCCACAATAATCCCATTCAAGGGGTCAAGTGTTTCAAGTGGTGGTTTCAAGTGTTGCGGTTTTGAGTTTTTACAATAAAGGTTAATTTCCCCCTCATAGTTTACTCACACTACAACATGTAGCCTTGCGATAGTTCAGTTAGGTCTTAGTAAATGTAAGCATAGTCCTTTTCCTGTGTTAGTTTTGCGTTGAGTAGAATAATGAGAGTTAGGTCCTTCCATTGCCTTATGCTGCCTCGATACTTTGGCTTTTGGCGCGAAATAACACGAGGTCGGGCCTGGCAAGTCGATCCAGGCCGAAGGAAGGTGGAGCAGGGAGAGTGGGAGTGACGGTAAGCACGAGCCGCCAATCAGGGCTCAACGGAGTGGCTTAGCACTGCGTCAAAAGGCGTGGTTAGAACATTCGAGCGAGCTAAGGGGGGTTGGCAAAATAACCCGTTGCGCAAAGCCCCCCAATGCAGTTCTACGGAGAGGTGAGGTGAACCAAGTTCTGCGGAGAGGTGAGCTGAACCAAGTTCTGAGGGAGGTGCACTGAACCAAAGAGAAGAGAGAGAGGGTTCAAGAGTTGGGAGAGTTCAAAGAGAGAGAGAAGATGCGCATGAACCAAGTCATAAGGCGCTCTTACAAGTTAAACGCTCGGTTGAGCTTGAGGCAGAACCTCTATTGAGTTACGCGAGTGAGAGCACACCATTAATCAATCGCGCTGTGAGAAACCGCCAAGCCTGGTGAGAGACGCGTACATTTTCCCGCCTGCCTGCTCTGCCCTTTGTTCGAGAGACGCGCGGCAAGGATCCCTCCCGCCGCCTGCTTGCCTTCATCGAGGGACGTGCTGTGACCGGGGCGAGCCACGCCGGGCGAAGCTGTTCCTGGATGACCAAGCCGGTGCGTTCAGCGCGTGAACACCATCCTCCCTTCATTTCCCCCCTGTGAGTGTGATCGGGTCCGTGTCTGGGGATAAGCTAAGACTGTTTAAGTTCTGCCCTGTGTCTCTGCTTTCTACCGAGCCTTGTACATAATAGTGTAAATAATTATTAAACCTGTGTTCTTCCTTTTATTCGACTGTCTCGTCCTTTCCATCTATTGACTAAGCGTGGTACAAATAAAACCGTTCTAATCGGGTTCCAATATAAGATAATTGCACGGACCACGTGGTACGCCATCTGCTCGGACGTACTCAAGTAACGCGCGGTTCGTGCGAGACTTGATCCCCGCTTCCGCGGCGGCGTGAGTACTTAGGTACGTGCGAACATCGTCCCGAAACCCTGTCTCGGGTCTGCCCGGGAGTGGCGATTCAAATCTCGTGGTTGCGACGACCCAAAAAGAACAAGGGGCTTAATTTCCCCTTGGTATGGGCAGGAGGGTCGTGCAAAACTATAACATTTGGTGTCCAGGAGTGGGATTGGACCTGGAGTGCGCTTCACGCACTCAAAATTACGAGCGGACGAAATTTAGTCCAAGAATCAAATTTATATTCGTACCATGGCTAGCCAAGGCGGTCGAATGCCGGTGGGAGTAATAGAAGATGAGGTAGAGGTAGATTTGATAGCCCAGGACCGAGAGAGACAGTTGGTAATGGAGGAAGCCGAAGAGGGGGCGGTAGCTGGAGAAGAAAATGGCGGCGCCTCGCACGTGGCGGTGGAAGCCGAGCCCGCGGTGCCAGCGAGTTTGGACATGCCGCTACTCATGGCGCAAATGATAGCATACATGGACAAAATGGGTGGGCAAATGGCTAATCAAATGAAAGTAGAGGGGGACAAATGAAGAAGGGAAATGAAAGAAATGAGGGACGAAGCAAGGTGTGAGATGGAAAAATTGAGGGCAGAATCAGAGGGACATGAAAAAGGTGGGGGAGGACATTAGGCGCGGTTTGAGCGAGGATGTCGCAATGGTATGCGACGAGGTGAAGCATTGTGGGGAAAGCGTGGAGAGCGAAGTAGAGCAAAGGACAGCCAAGTTGACCGGGGCTATGAAAATCGCGACGCGAGAGGAGGTTGTAGAAAAGCCGGCGATCGTAGCATTGGATAAAGAAATTTCGGGGGCACCGACGAAGGTCGAGTTGGAGGAAGAAATTTTATGGGCACCGACGGTCGTCGAAGAAATGATTATAATTGGGGCCGAAAAGACGGGGGAGATAGGAAATAAATCACGGGAGAAGGTAATGGAATGCACACAAAGTTTGCATTTACACCGTGAAGCCGTGCTTGCTAACGAAATAAAACGTTTGCAGGTGCTGGTGGAAAAGGAGGTCCCCAAGGTGAGTAGAAATAATGGCGAGAATGGGTTTTTGGCGCACTTGGGACAGAGACGAAACCCGGGCAGTCGCGGAAGGTCCATTGTGCGGTGTACAAGGGCGACTGGTGCACAGTACGCGAGAGCGTGTGCGCCGAAGCATGAGCGAGAAAAGTGTGCACCAGGGTGTGCGATTGAGTGTGCGAAGGAGGAGTGCACACCCGAGAGTGTGGAAAAGGAGTGTGTAACGGGAGAGTGCACACCCGAGAGTGTAGAAAAAGAGTGTGCGATGACCGAGTATGTTACAGAGTGTGAGGGAGAATGCACTCCGGACTGTGTGCGAGAGAAGTGTGCGCCAGGGTGTGCGATGAAGGGGTGTGTGAAAGGCATGAGTGCGCCCAGGTGTGCAGGTACAAGTACGGTGTGTGAGGGAGAATGCACACCAGAGAATGTGGAAGGAGAGTGTGCGGTAGCGGAGTGCATGGGAGGCACGGGGGCGCCTGGGTGTGTGTGTGCGGAGTGGGTCGCGAGGTGTGAGGACGTGGCTCAAGCATCGACACCGACCGGGGCAGCGTTTAGCGAGACAGATAGCAGACGTGAGCCCCCGGTGAGTGATGTGCAGCAGGGACCGGCGGGGATCGATGCCACGGCGGTTTCACAAGGACCGCCGTGCACGACCCGTGCCGGCCCCCGCACTGTATGGTTGGTGTCGAGCCGTGGCGGAAAAGGCAATCGGCGAGGTTTAAGGGGAGGTAGGAGATTTCGGAGCCGCGCACCTTGGTGGGTGCGGTGCTCCGACCGTGTTCGGTTGGGTCATCGTGCGTGGGACCGCGAGGCCCCGCGCATGGATGGGGCCCTGAACCTCGGCTCATCCATACCTCCTCCTTTGGATCGAAAATGCCGGACGGACAGCCCATACAGGAGACCAACCACCCGAATGGATCGCTCGGCCCTGCGAGGTCGAACCGTGACAATGTATATCCACATGAAGAGGCTCGTAGAGTGTAGCAGACTAGTGAGGGTAGTGTGCCCTACGTGGAGGAATGGTAGTCTGACCATTCCTCACACGGTCAGGGCCCATGGGCATTAGTTTAGGGGGGTGGCAGTGTTAGGCACATGGAGGTGCCAGCAATGGTTACCTCCATGGGGCACCGAAGCTAGCCGAGGGAGAGCTGGGATAATGTTAGGGATATTAGAAGACAGTAGAGACAGAGATTTAAGTAGTGACACTGTACCTATAGTGGGGACGTCGAGAGGTTAGATGGATGATAATGACAAGGGAGTGCTTAATGTAACGGGGACGGGGAAGCACGAGTGTTGGGGGAAATTAGTCCGCTAGATGATGCTGTGTGCTTGGTGAGGAAATGTGGAGACAAATGGAATTGTGTTGGGTGAGGTGTATGGAAAGTAGTGTGCAAGACGAAAGGTGGGTGAGCACAAAAGATGTGCAAGACGAAAGGTGGGTGAGCACAAAAGATGTGCAAGACAAAAGTGGTGTGCGAAATCAATGGTGTGTGAGAATATTTGGTGTGGAATGCTTGGTGTGGAATAAAAGGTGTGGAATGCATGGTGCAAAGGATTGAATGGGGGAAAGTGGAACCCATTCGCAAAAGCCCGGGGTGGGTAGTGTAAAGCCGGGTAGAGGGCATAGGCAAAATTTGTATGGATATTGACACCTGTGGTGCAGGTAGTGGAAAGTAGTGTTTTTGTTGGGTGCATGAGTATATGGAATGGCTGGGCGTGTGGTTTAATTGGTGCGTATGGTTATTGGGGCACTCCACCACTGGTAGTTTGTCAGCCAGGTGAGGCCGCAGGTGGGCTCTGGGAGCCAGTTAGGGTAGTTGTGAGTTGTTGAGTGGGGCCCGAGGATCCCAGGAGAGGACCCAGGTTGCCCAATGCCAAGGTGGGCATCAGGGTGTAAAGTGCCAGCAGGGGCCTTCCCCAGGTTAGGTCGTCGCAGGAGCAGGTAAGCTCGGGTGGCGACTTCAGTGGCGGAGGTGCGCAGGTAGGTAGACCTGCTAGTGGAGCCACACGACCCAGCCCCGAAATTGTGCAAGGGCACAGAGAGAAAATTCGTTGGGAGTGAGACCCAAATTTTGGAGGGAATTCGGGTTTTTAGAACCACATAGTTTAAAGAGGCCGATTGGCAGGGTACAACCCCGGGTAGGTTAAAAGTAAATGTCAGTAGAGTAGTTAGGATGAGAGAGCTCCCTTCGCACCATCCACAGCCAATCACCAAGGAGGACGAAGCTCCACACCAAGGCTTTGTCGACTGATTGAGAGTAAAGACGCATCATGATGTAATGGGACATTGTGTTTGTTGCATTCTTTCCTTCCTGGGAGGCATTGTGAGACGAATTTGAAATAGAGGGGGATATGGAAGACAAGACATAGAGACGAATTTGTAAATACAAGGAAGGGCTAGGGTAGTGTAAGCCCACTATGGGCTGCACTCTACCGCGCCCCTTGCGCTGCATTACCTTGTTTTGCTGTGTGCCGTTGCGCCCTTTCCGCTTTGCTCGTCATGCTTTGTCTCTTCCCCCACCCCAGGACCATTTTGGAGGTGGAGCTGTGCAGCACCATCGATCTGTGCAGCTGAACTGTGCACACTTTGCTGCTGTATCCTTCTGCGGCACCCTTGTTACATCTGTGCAGCCGAACTGTGCAGCATTTGCTGCCATATCCTTTTGTTGTAACTTTGCTGCACATGTGCAGCACTTTGCTGCCACAAACGCATTGCTGCACATTATTACACTTATGGACCACAAGTTTTGTGGCCTTGCACCTCTGCTGTGCAGCACCTTGCTGCAGCATCACCTTGCATCTTCGGACCACTTGTTTTGAGTGGCATTAATGTCACGCAGTCGGACCACATGAGGTTGGCCCTGCTTGGCAAAGAAATACAACAAACGCATTCTTTGTGTATTTTTATGATGGTGTGCTAGGGATGAGAAGATTTGTAAAGTAGATAGCCCTGAAGATCAGGAATGGCCTGTATGCTGGTCTGGGGGCCAGCCGGTTTGATAGGCACACAGAAGAAGCAAGAAGCAAGATGCAAGAAGCAAACAGCAAGTGTTATGAATTTTTGAGTGTGTTTTGAGTGTTTGCTGTGCTTTCTCTCCCCTCCAATCTTCTCTTCAAAAAGGACAGGTCCTGGGTCATAGAATTGTAAATAAATTAAGTTTGCTGTGCTTGTAAATATAAAATGCTGCCCACCGGCTATGTGTTTAGTTTGACAAATTCCGCAATTCGGTTCGTTGTGGGCGTGATTCTGTTAGATTAGCTACTCAACGCAATAGGGGGGACATATTTAGTGTTTTAAAACTGTCGCATACACGGGTTAGAGTAAATGTTAGGGGGAACCACACGTTGATGTCACATGTAAAAGTAAGGTTAATTTTGCATATCATTCTCAAAACCGGTCGTTCCATTTTGTTGGGTTCGACTCGGGGACGAGTCTGACGAGGGAGAGGGGTAGTGTTGCGGTTTTGAGTTTTTACAATAAAGGTTAATTTCTCCCTCATAGTTTAGTCACACTACAACATGTAGCCTCGCGATAGTTCAGTTATGTCTTAGTAAATGTAAGCATAGTCCTTTTCCTGTGTTAGTTTTGCGTTGAGTAGAATAATGAGTTTGGTCCTTCCATTGCCTTATGCTGCCTCGATACTTTGGCTTTTGGCGCAAAATAACACAAGGTCGGGCCTGGCAAGTCGACCCAGGCCGAAGAAAGGTGGAGCAGGGAGAGTGGGAGTGACGGTAAGCACGAGCCGCCAATCAGGGTACAAGGGAGTGGCTTCGCACTGCATCAAAAGGCGTGGTTAGAACATTCGAGCGAGCTAAGGGGGGTTGGCAATATAACCCGTTGCGCAAAGCCTCCCACCGCAGTTCTGCGGAGAGGTGAGCTGAACCAAGTTCTGCGGAGAGGTGAGCTGAACCAAGTTCTGAGGGAGGTGTGCTGAACCAAAGAGAAGAGAAAGAGGGTTCAAGAGTTGGGAGAGTTCAAAGAGAGAGAAGACGCGCATGAACCAAGTTATAAGGCGCTCTTACAAGTTAAACGCTCGGTTGAGCTTGAGGCAGAACCTCGATTGAGTTACGCGAGTGAGAGCGCACCATTAATCAATCACGCTGTGAGAAACTGCCAAGCCTGGCGAGAGACGCGTACATTTTCCCGCCTGCCTGCTCTGCTCTTTGTTTGAGAGACGCGCTGCAAGGATCCCTTCCGCCGCCTGCTTGCCTTCATCGAGGGACGTGCTGTGACCGGGGAGAGCCACGCTGTGCAAAGCTGTTCCTGGACGACCAAGCCGGTGCGTTCAGCGTGTGAACACCATCCTTCCTTCATTTCCCCCCTGTGAGTGTGATCGGGCCCGTGTCTGGGGATAAGCTAAGACTGTTTATGTTCTGCCCCGTGTCTCTGCTTTCTACCGATCCTTGTACTGTAAATAATAATGTAATACTTGTCGTGTAAATAATTATTAAACCTGTGTTCTTCCTTTTATTCGACCGTCTCGTCCCTTCCATCTATTGACTAAGCGTGGTACGAATAAAACCGCTCTAATCGGGTTCCAATAAAAGATAATTGCACGGACCACGTGGTTCGCCATCCGCTCGGACGTACTCAAGTTACGCGTGGTTCGTGCGAGGCTTGATCCCCGCTACTCCGGCGGCGTGAGTACTTAGGTACGTGCGAACATCGTCCCGAAACCCTGTCTCACGTCTGCCCGGGATTGGCGATTCAAATCTCGCGGTTGCGACGACCCAAAAAGAACAAGGGGCTTAATCTCCCCTTGGTAAGGGCAGGAGGGTCGCCCGAAACCATAACAATATCCCCAAAACTACAATCTCCCACAATAATCCCATTCCGAGACTGTCTCTTCTTGCATAAATTGCAGAAAATCCCACAAAAAGTCCCACAATAATCCGAGACTGTTAACTTTGTTTTATTTTCCTTCAAGTCTTCTGAAAATGTTTTAAAAGCCTCACAAAAATCAGAGTTCTCTAACAAAAGTACATTCAACTTCCAGTGTGGGTGGCTCTGTTGTAAAGCAAATTTGAATATGATTGTTACTGTCAGATGATGTGAAAAAGAGCATTTTGTCTCTGTTATATATCAGATTTTGGTATTTAAATTCCGTCCAATCTAGCCAGTATGCATATTTGGCACAAACACACCGAGACAAATTAAACCGACTATGTCTGGGATCCTGAACTCGTTGCACAGATATTAATCCAATTTTCTTTCATAATTTCTTAAAGGACTTGGCAGACCTTCGACGTCGCCTCGCAACATTTTTATCCGATCCAATATGATGACCAAGAGTACAGTTGAAATCTCCACCCAATTTAAAAACATAGGGGCAATACCCCTGGCGCTCACCTGGTAGAATAAACGGTATACTGCACTGACTAAGGATATTTTAAACCAATTTCAATGATTGCTAGAAGACAGGGCAGCATGTAGAATCATACTAACATAATCATAAGACTTTAAACAAACAAACAAACAAAAAAAATACATATTTTGGGGGGCAACCTCCTCCCCCTCCCCCAACCCCGTATAGCCTCAGACCAAAAAAATTTAATGCTGTGAACAAACATTGGTCCATCATGGCTGATGAAGGTTGTGGTCAAGTTTCATCGAAATAGTTTGTGTAGTTTCAGAGGAAAAAGCAAATTCCTATTTTGGGGAGGTCAAACCTGGATCCACTTTGACCCGGGTTACCGCACTAAGACCCCGATTTTTTTAAATGCCGTGAACAACCTTTAGTCACAACACAACAAATATCATTTGTGCCAAATTTGGTCACAATCCCTTCAGCGGTTTCGGAGAAGAAGTTGCAAGTGTTGACGGACTGACGGACTGATGATGCGCCATCGCATAAGCTCACCTGAACTTCGTTCCAGGTGAGCTAAACAGACAGCCATAAAAGTGAATATGAGATAAAAAGTCATTTAGTTATAAAAATAATATATACCTTTTCACACTCACACTTGGAACATAAATATTTAAGAAAATGAAACATTGACTGTTAATAGTAACCTTAAGAAAAGCCAGACATCTAGGGATAACCTCTTTTCCTGAACCCGTCATGATGCAAGTGAAGAAGAGCCAAAGAAAGGCATCACAATAGAAGAGTGAGTTACATCACCAAAGAATCGCTGCCCTTTCATTAACCTTATACATTGAGCCTGAGACTAAGTATCCCAATGTGACTCTTCAGGTAGCACAACATCCAGAGGCAAACGCCACAAAAAATCTCGATGCTGAACTTTGCCTTCCAAACTGACTCCATCATAAATATTTGGACAGGTAAAGATTACTTCAAGGTTTTTTAATTTTTAATTAAGACCATAAACAAAAAGAGCTTTACTTATTGAGCAAAACATATTGAGAGGCATACAATTTATTTCAGTTACCTACCAGTGGCTAACAGGATGGTCCAGAGGTAGGCACACTCGCCTCTAAGCTGTCTAGCTTGGGTTTGAATCCTGACCCAGCTCTAAACTGCTATCACGGTGTTTCACAGGACATCACATCTGCCAGCATTTGTTAGTGGAATTTAAATATTCCATGTTGTCTTTCACGAAGAGTAGGTGAGCTATCGCCGGGACAATGAACACATTTGAAATGCCTACCCTAACCAGCAGAGGACCCCGCATCAGCGGCACAGCTGTGCCATCAGCCAATGATGCTACCCCACATATAAATGAAGAATAGCTTTATTTAGCAACCCTCGAAAATCCGGAAAAAGATTTCTGAATTCTGTATCCCTTTAACAAAGTGACTCCTGCAGTAAGTCACAGAGGTCATTGCCCGAAGGCATCTGAGAGGAGGGCTCATCATCATCCTCAACATCAGACTCTTGAGATGGGGGATCTATTGATGTTCCAGCTTTGTTATACTGAACATCGCATAACTGGTTCATATAGAAGGCCTCTTCAAGGACATTCTCAGGAGCTGGAGTAGGATGGGAGGGAACTAATGGTGAGAAGGGGGGTGATTCTGAAACTCCGATCTGTGGGTTAACTACACAAACACAAATCTAATATCACCCCTATCCTACCGTGGATTTAATATCCTTGTGCTCTCTATTATCGACTTATCGTCCTTCAATTCTTTATCTACTCCATTAGAGTGATGCTGTGAATGTTCTACTCCTTGTTGTATTGTTAGGGAGGGAAGGGTTCCACACAGTAAACTTCCATTTGCAATATATATGCGCTTAGGGCCTGAAGGGGTGACAACAACCACCTTGCATGATTGGCGAGTCAGATTCCCTTTCTTCATTTGTGATGTTTCTACAAGAAATTGCTTCCAGAAATCCCCTTAATTTGTGATGTTTCGACAATAAATTGCATCCAGATAATCCTCTTAATTTGTGATGTTTTGACAATAAATTGCATCCAGATAATCCTCTTAATTTGTGATGTTTCTACAATAAATTGCATCCAGATAATCCTCTTAATTTGTGATGTTTCTACAATAAATTGCATCCAGATAATCCTCTTAATTTGTGATGTTTCTACAATAAATTGCATCCAGATAATCCTCTTATTTTGTGATGTTTCTACAATAAATTGCATCCAGATAATCCCCTTAATTTGTGATGTTTCTACAATAAATTGCATCCAGATAATCCTCTTAATTTGTGATGTTTCCACAATAAATTGCATCCAGATAATCCCCTTAATTTGTGATGTTTCTACAATAAATTTCATCCAGATAATCCCCTTAATTTGTGATGTTTCTACAATAAATTGCATCCAGATAATCCCCTTAATTTGTGATGTTTCTACAAGAAATTGCATCCAGATAATCCCCTTAATTTGTGATGTTTCTACAATAAATTGCATCCAGATAATCCCCTTAATTTGTGATGTTTCTTCAATAAATTGCTTCCAGATAATCCTCTTAATTTGTGATGTTTCTTCAATAAATTGCTTCCAGATAATCCTCTTAATTTGTGATGTTTCTACAATAAATTGCATCCAGATAATCCTCTTAATTTGTGATGTTTCTACAATAAATTGCATCCAGATATTCCCCTTAATTTGTGATGTTTCTACAATAAATTGCATACAGATAATCCTCTTAATTTGTGATGTTTCTACAATAAATTGCATCCAGATAATCCCCTTAATTTGAGATGTTTCTACAATAAATTGCATCGAGATCATCCCCTTAATTTGTGATGTTTCTCCAATAAATTGCATACAGATAATCCCCTTAATTAGGGATGTTTCTACAAGAAATTGCATACAGATAATCCATTAATTTGTGATGTTTCTGCAATAAATTGCATCCAGATCATCCTCTTAATTTGTGATGTGTCTTCAAGAGGAGGTATCCGGATCATCCTTTTTTAATTACATCTGCCACCGATGGTGGATGGAGGTTATGTTTTCACCCCTGTCTGCCTGTTTGTTTGTCTGTGAACAAGATATCTCAAAAAGTTGTAGATGGATTCGGACGAAATTTGGCAGATATGCAGCGTATGTGACAAGGATGAAATTATTAGAGTTTGGTGAAGATCCTGATTCGGATCCGGCGAGTATAATTTTTTCAGTGATTCCTCAAAATTGGGAGTTGGGGCCAAAACCTATACATAGCAGGATATCTCAAAATATTGTGGACGGATTTGGACGAAACTTGTTGGACCAGTTGGGTGTGTGACAAGGACTAATCAATACGATTTTGGTGAATATCTGAATAAGGATTCAGATACGAGAATTATTTAATTTTTAAGTGATTCTTAACCATTGGGTGATCAGGTGAAAATCGATATATAACATGACATCTCAAAAGGTTATGGACGAGTTATGATTAATCTCGGTGGACGAGTTGGTTAGGTGACAAGAACAAGCTGATCAGATTTTGGTTCAGGTCCGAATCCAGATCCCGCCTATCAGTGGGATATAAAACATAAACTGTTCAGCCTGGTGGAGGAATGCGCTCCACTGAGTGCCGTTCTAGTTTGTGATGTTTCTACAAGAAGGGGCACCCAGATAATCATCTTAATTTGTGATGTTCCTGCAAGAAGAGGCATCCATATCTTTCTCTTTATTTGTAATGTTTCTACAAGAAGAGGCATCCATATCATTCTCTTAATTTGTGAATTTTCTACTCAATGAGACATCCAGATCATCCTCCTAATTTCACAGTGCAAAGATGTTACCTCCAAAAAAAATCAATAACAATTGAATTATCGTTCAATAGCCTTTTGCCAGATGGTGACACATTACCAATGGCTGACTTCTGTTTTTAAACTTTTGTAACAGTACCAAACCCCTCACTTGTACTATCCATCCATTTGATCGGTTTATCTAGCCCATTTGTCGGAACGGAATCAATAACCTGAGACTGCAGATCATTGTTAAGGACTGTTACTGGTTAAGTGAACAAAACTGCTTCATATGGCCAACATATCCACAATTAAAACACCCCAGTGTATCAGTAGTGACATAAACCTGATAATCATGACCATTTAGAGTGAGCTTTGTTACTTAACGGTTAACACAGTATTCAATTTCCGAGTACCATTCACACTTGTTCCGTAAATCTCAAGACATGACACACATTATCATACCGAAGAGCAATGCAATAATGACATCATTCTTCAGAAATAGAGGAACATTTGAAATTACTCTTGAAATACTGTGTCTGAAGACAAACCTTTTTGAACAATTTGACTATTGCTTGATGAAATATGAATGAATGATCGTTTTAAGGCCATTTCTTCCCCACCAGAGCAGGGGTTGGCCTTGCGGGCCCCATGACAATCATGGTTGCCTGTTTGAGGCAATGTTTTATGGCTGGATGCCCTTCCTGACGCCAACCCTTAGTCACCTCTTACGATGCGCAGGGATACGGTGTACCTATTCTAAACCGGGATACACAAAGGGATCATTCATCCCAGCAAACTGGTACTCAATTTGCCGACCTCGGAAGGATGGCAGGCTGAGTCAACCCCCCTGGTGTTAATTCAGCGATCGACCGGGATTCGAACCGAGGATCCTAGGATCCCAAGCCGGCACCCTAACCGCGAAGACAACACCAGGCTTT
>NC_136267.1:17542738-17547738 GCF_964187855.1 Myxine glutinosa
GCATCACTCAAGGTCAGGTGTCAAAGATCCTGAAACGAAATGCTCAGAGGGGTGCCCCTACTCCAATACCGAGGCCAGGACGTCCCCGCAGAACCACAAGGAGGGATGATCGCCAGCTGCACCGGTTAGTCCGCAATGGCCGTACCAAGTCAGCAAATCGGCTTAGGGCTGAGTGGCAGCAACTGGCAAATGTGCCTGTATCCAGAAGGCTAGTCAAACAACGACTGGTTCAAGCAGGCTATCGTGCCAGGCGTCCCCTGAGAAAGCCACGCCTGACCAGACAACACCGCTAGCGCCGATTGCAGTGGGCCAGAGAGCACCGTCAATGGCAGCCAGGACACTGGAATCACGTGATCTTCAGTGACGAGTCTAGATTTCTGGTCTATCGTCAAGATGGCCGTGTCCGAGTGCGCAGACAAGTGCATGAAGCCTACAACAAAGTTTGTATAGTGCCAAGAGTCCAAGCTGGAGGTGGTGGGGTGACCGTTTGGGCTGCTTTTCATGCAGGGGGCAAAACTGACCTGGTTGTTCTGAATGGAAACCTGAACCAGTTCAAGTACAGGGCCATTCTGGAAGAAACATTGCTTCCATTTGCTCGTGCAGCCTTTCGAGGAAACTTTGTCTTCCAAGATGACAATGCACGGCCTCATCGTGCTCGCATGATCCAACACTTTCTTGCTGACCGTGGTGTAGAGCATATGGAGTGGCCTGCCATGTCCCCGGATATGAATCCGATAGAGAACTTGTGGGCAGAATTAACGCATCAAATCGACCACTTGGACCAGCAGCCGACCTCTGTGCGTGAATTGCAGCAGGCTATTGTCACTGCATGGCAAGCGATTCCTGTCCAAACCTTGGCAAATCTCGTGAACAGCATGCCTCAACGTGTACGTGCTCTCCTGAATGCTCGTGGGGGTTACACGAAGTACTGAACTGTAATTTTACTGTCCGTAATCCCAGTCGCAATTTAACTTTTGTTTTTGTTAAAAAAAATTTGGCTCACGTGCAAAATAAAGAGATACTTCTGGAAAACGTACAGAGGTTTAACACAATACTGTCCATGAATTGAGTTCGATATCAGTTTACATCACTTTCAAGGATCAATTTATTTGTTTCGAAATGTCAAATGTGGTTTTTGCTTCTTTTCAAGGTCACATTAACAAAATCTAGAATATTAATAATTTCAACATAATTCCAATGAACTTTTGGTTCTAAGACATCTTGAAAAGTAAGTTCACCCCCACAAAAAAAAATATTCCATATTAAATGCCAAGTCTGTATATACGTATATATATTAGGGTGGTCCACAGATATATGTAATATTTAATACTATTAAACATCCATTCTCCACAAGGCTGCTTTGGACCAAACCATTTCATGTAAATAGAGGGGGGGGATATAATTTTAGATATATATATAGTACGGGCATGCCCTAGTGTTTATAAAGATCATATGAATCAAATATGAGGTCAATTGGAACTTATTTAGAGGCTGCTCAAAAAATAACATTTTTAATTTATCCTGTTTTTTTCAGATGGCAGAAACTCGCAGCTCTTCCACAGTTTGGTTGCTGGGCAAGTCTGAAAAGGAAATAATATGTGGGGGATTACCAACCAAAGGACACACATTGCAGAAAATGGTGTACCATCACATACAGGAACCCCATACAGTTCGTGAAAGTGCCAAACTTAGTGTACAAGCTGTGTGTGCATACTGGGAGAATGCATGAATTCCAGTGCAGAGAGTAGATTCCTGTGAGCGCCAACTTTTGAAGTTGTATGATGCCTACAAACTGGTAAAGAAAAATAGAACCAAGACATTCGAAAACTATAGAGTGAAGGAGCAGATGTTCAAAGATGATCTTCAATCCCTCTTCGATATCTCACCAAATGATGCGCTTGAGAAAATGACGAATGAAGAAGACAAAGCATTCCTTATCATGCAGCGTGAGGATCCCTCAAGTTCACGTATGGGATCTGTGGACAACACTCTGGCAGTGAAGGAGAACAGACAGCATATCAGGCTTGAGAATGAAGATCAAAGAAAGACAAAACATGCTGCTGAGACTCTAACAACAATGCAATCTGTTCCATCAACATCGGCTGTGGTTGATGATGATGATGAGTCTGAGATTGAAAGCTCCAATTCAGGGGACAATGAATTCAAACTCCAAAGTCCATCTTCTGCCAAATAGGCGAAAAAGGCTCCCATCAAGGTGATCACTCCAGCAATAGTGGCAACTCTGGACAGAATAAATCTCTCAGATCGGCGTGCTATGTTTGTGGCCAGTGCTTTTGCACAATCTCTTGGTCATATCATTGAAGACAAGTGCAAGCCAACAATAATAAATAATTTGAGTAATTGAAAATAGATAATTATCTGTGAATTCATGTATGATACTAAAAATTCTGTATCTTATTATTCATTAAAATTTGTCAACATTTTGAGCAACCTCTAAATATTGTCCAATCAAGCTCAAATTTTCAGCACAAACTACTTTCCTCAATAGGAATAGGGGCAGGCTTGTGGAGAAATGAAAATCCAATCTTCAAATTTTTGGACCACCCTAATGTGTGTGTATATATATATATATATATATATATATATATACATATATATATATATATATATATATATATATATATATTATACTTATATTATAATTTATATATATATAATATATATATTTATAATATATATATATATATATATTATACTTATTATATTATTATATATTATTATTATTCATATATATATATATTATATATAATATATATATTTATATATATATTATACTTTTTTTGCAATGACTGACTTTCCCCAAAAGAAACACATTATTATTGTAGCCAGCCACTCATCTTCACTATGAGCCCACGTGTGTTGAAACCACCCACCACATGATGCCAATAATTGTCAGGAGCTAACCAGGTTTCACCAGGCTGTTGTAAGGGAATCCATTCCAAATAATGTGTCGAATATCTAGGGAGTCTGCTGGGAATGTCGTTTGACAGCATAATGGGAGGAACTCGCAGAAATTGCACGTAATGTAAAATGTGACTTCAAGTTCTCAACTCTATTCTTCTTCAATTCGTCAACCCCACCATCTCAGGTGCAAACCTCCCCTTTCAGCCCCAGGTCCTCACCCATAAGTATTCAAGCCCCCACCCCACCCATGTCCTCCAAACCCCACTCCAGGCTCTCTGTCCACTCTGTGCCCCCTCCCCCCCACTCCCAACCTAACTCTGTCCTCTCCTTCCACTTTCTTCTCCAAGTCCTCAACTGCCTCCGAACCCCAAGTTCAGAGCCTCAACCCCCATTTCCCAATTCTGTCCATTCTCTGCTACCCATCCCCCTTCGCCCCAACCACTCCACTTATGTATGCCTCACTCCCCAACCGACTCAAGTCCCCAACCCCAGGTCCACATAATAGTCACTAACTGTTGAGACTGCTAAGGCTTCTCAGTGAAATAAATCGACAAAAGGTAATTATATGTTGGACGAAATTAACTGAATAGTTTGTGGTTATATAATTTTTTACTTCCTGTAGGTGTGCAAACCTGAGCCTACACACCACCTCTGTGCTCAACAAAAATGCAAATAACTAGAAATTGCATAAATACGGATATTTGTAAACCTTGTATGCACTGTCCAGACCCAAGACCTTTTAAATGAGGTATCATTCAGTATTACTAGGACGTGCCCGTACGTGGGTGCCCGTACGTGCGTGCAAAAAAACATGCGTGCAAACAACAACAAAAAAAAACTTTGAAACCACGTGGCAGTAACGACCACAGAACCCCCCCCCCCTCTATTTACATGAAATGGTTTGGTCCATTCGCAACGACCACAGAACCCCCCCCTCTATTTACATGAAATGGTTTGGTCCATTCGCAAAGCCAAAGCGAACGGCGAACGGCTAAATCGCCATAGCTCGGTAACTACTTGTCCGATTAATATGAAACCTTGAAAAGGCACATCCTCGGGTCCCCAGCAATATACCTGGCAAGTTTCAAGTATATCGGACCCGTGGTTGTCGAGAAACAGCGGTCACAGACACACAGACACACAGACACACATACAGAGATTACTGGAATTATAGATAGATACGTACTGTGGTTACCACGTTTACCCTGTTCAGACACAATCATGCAACTTGCATATATACTATATATATATACTATATATATACTATATATATACAATATATATATATATAATATATATATATATACAATATATATATATATATAATATATATATATATACAATATATATATAATATATATATATATATACAATATATATATATATATATATAATATATATATATATACACAATATATATATATATACAATATATATACAATATATATATATATACAATATATATATATATATATATATATAATATATATATATATACAATATATATATATATATAATATATATATATACAATATATATATATATAATATATTATTATATATATATATATATATATAATATATATATATAATATATATATATATAATATATATATATATATATTGTATATATATATATATATTATATATATATTGTATATATATATATATTATATATATATATATATATATATATAATATATATAATGTATATATATATACATATATATATATATATATACATACATACTGTATATATATACACAGACTTGGCATTTAATATGGAATTTTTTTTTTCTTGACGGGTTTACTTTCTTAACTCAGTATATCAATGTGGTGAGTTTCTTTTACACTTTGGTGATTTATTTGTTAAAAGAACCATGTCACTGATTGTCTGTCGCAGCAAGAAGTCAATAACAGGATTATATCACAGGTGGCGTGGCAAAATGTACGGACAGGTACATTTGATGATTGGCTTCACAATCGGGTATACAAGGGTTGTTGCATTCTGTATTAGTGGAAAACAACTGCTGCACGTCTCCAAAAGTTATTGCCGCTTCCTCTGGAGATGGTCCG
>NC_136267.1:17552738-17582738 GCF_964187855.1 Myxine glutinosa
CCCGAATACCCTGGCGGCGCTGCGGGCGGGAGAGAGCGTTGGGACGACCAGGAACGGAGAGTGGTTAGTAGAAGGAACGGCGGGTTGATCTCCGCAGGGCAACGAGGGAAGCCCTCTCCGTTTCCGTAACAATATATTTTATATATATATATATATATATATATATATATATATATATATATATATATATATATATATATATATATATATATATATATATATATATATACAGTCGTCCCTCGCTATATCGCGGTTCACTTTTCGCGGCTTCGGTACATCGCGGGTTTTTCTCGCTAGTATATGTAAAATTATATCGCGGATTTTTCGCTATATCGCGGGATTTTGCGGTATAAATGTATTTTTATATACTATTATTTTAAATTTTTTTGTGGTAAAATAAGCATTTATTCCTGCGCATGCTCTAGCCTAAAAAATTAAAAAACGTAAAAAAATAAGAAAAATACAGTAATTAAAACATATTACAAGAAATAAAATACTGTACATAGTGTACAGTAGAAGAGTAGACAAAGAGACAAAGAGTCGTGCGTATGGAAAACGCAGATGCGGCAGCTTCCACTTGCGCTAGTTACCCACGTAATGGGTAACTGTAATGCTCTTTCTGGCTGTGCAGTACATTCATCATCGTCATCATCGTCATCACCTTCATCGTCATCAGCACTGCACAGCTAATTCATCATCATCTTCATCACGCAAGTTGTAGTATTGAAGAGCCGGGGCTCTTGCTTGATACGTACGAAATGACGGGCAAGACACAAACTCGTCCGAGAAGATATTTATTCTCAAAACCAACTCGGGAACACTGAAAAGCCCATTTATCGGGCTGCATTATAAAGCACAACCAGAAACCGAAACCGAAAGCCACGCCTCTCAAGCGTGGCGTGCTTCGGCGGTCACGTGATCAACAGGTGTAGCTGATTATACCCGCACGCGCGGCACGCTTTGGCGGTCACGTAACCAGCCACTCTGACTCCGGGGATCCCCGCCGGTGACGTCACCGGCTGGAGCAAGGAGATTCTGATGCTGGTCTTGCTTGGGGGACCCATGAGTCGCTACAGTATCTTCAATGGTGAGTACCCATTAGAATTTTATATGTTGTTAAAATTACGTATGTTTAAGAGTGTAAAAAGTGTTTAAGAGTATAGGAAGTGTTTATAAGAGTATGGGAAAGGTTAATAAGAGTGTGAGAAAGGTTAATAAGAGTGTGGGAAAGGTTAATAAGAGTGTGGGGAGGGTCATAAAGCTTTAAAATATATATAAATAATAAAATAAAAATATGGTCGCTACTTCGCGGATTTTCGTCTATCGCGGGGGGTTCTGCAACGTAACCCCCGCGATAAACGAGGGATCACTGTATATATATATATATACACTTTATATATATATATATATTGTTGTGGTTTTGGAATAAAGGTTAATTCCCCCTCGTAGGTAGACGCACCACAACATGAAGCCACGCGATAGTTCAGTTATTTCTTAGTGAATGTAAGCGTCGTCCTTTCCTGTGTTTAGTTTTGCGTTGAGTAGGCCAGTGAGCTTAGGTGTCCTTTTGGCGCTGAAATGCCACGTGGCAGGCCTGAACAAGTCTGGCGGGGCCCAAGGGAGGCGCTGCAGGAGGGAGTGGCCGGTAAGAACGAGCCGCCAAGCAGGGCTCGAGGGAAGTGGCTAACCACGACGACCAGAGGCAGTGTTTGGAACATTGGAGTGAGACTCTGGGGCGGGGCCATATAAGCTCCGAACCCCCCCACCTCAGTTGAGATGAGTTCAGAGAAGAGGTGAGACGAGTTCTCAGTCAGAGCCGTGTGCACGTCAGTCAGAGCCGGAGAGTATCGTGAGTTCAAGTGCTGAGATACAGTTCCCTGTGAGAGTGAGTTGAGTTGAGCTTGAGCACGCACGAGAACCGCGCCGCAGAACGAGTGCGTTGAATTGTGGTGATCGAGATTGTACACGAACTTTCCCCGTGCCCTGTGCTCTGCGCTGTGTTACGGATCCCGGATTTAGAGGAGTTACTATTCATGTCATTGCTTATTAATGTTTATTCTATTAAAGGTTGTTGTGGTTAAAGGGTTAGAGAGGCTCCGGATAACAGGAGACCGGAAACGGGATAGTGAACCGGAAGAAGAAAAGACACGATGTCCGGGAGAAGCGGCGATCTTCCTCTTCCTCGCCAAGCTCCGACGCGAGCGGTGTCGATATTGAGCACCGTGGGGAACGCTGCGTTTGAAAGCCCGTCTGGCGAAAGGAGTTACCTGCGCGGGGTAATTACCGATTACACGTCAAGTTGCCGTGGGTTCGTGCACGGAATCAAGCGTCCGGCACAGTTCGCCTCAATGTCTACAAGGACGCGTACGGGTCGCACCTTGGGCCTCGCGCGCTTTGCAAGCCGCGCTTTGCTTTGCCCGCTTTGCTTTGCAAGGAGGTGTGCGCTGCAGCAGCTGTCCCCGGTACGCGACGTGCACGTTTGGAACCCGTCAGCCAGGGGTTCGTTCAACCGCCCGTGTGCGGAGAAGTGGACCTTCACCTTGGTCTGGAGGGTCCCAGAGACATTGTGAGGGACAGTGACCATTGAGGGGTCGTGAGTGGGGAAAGGGGGGAAATTTATGAGATGGCCATCTTAGTAAGATTGTTGATGGATTGTTGATTGCTGATGATGGATGGAGAATATATTATTTAGTAATCCGGATCCTTGGTGTGGGGTTTCTTATTGACTTGAATTATTGTGTCTTTCATATTGATTGCGCTACGAAAGCGTATAAATCAGATATCTTTCTGGCGGGGTCCTCCCACGGTCCGGGGGTCACCAAGACCAGGTAGTTACCGGGAGGACCACGTAACAGAATTGGGGGCTCCTCCAATTGAATTCCGGGATCTAAAATTGTATAACATAATCAAATAATAATTTTTATTAATTAAAATTTATTAATTAATTATTAATTGGTAAATTTTTGAGAAATTGTGGTAAAGTCTTGGGTGAAGGTTAACAGGTGTTAACGATAGTCACCATGGCGTTTGTTGCACAGAACTTTGCGGTAACACCTAGTGAGGCACAGTTCCGAGCGTTACTAAAAGCGGACCTCTTGAAATTGGCCAAACATTTTAACTTGGAGGTCCGAACTAATTTGAGGAAGGCAGAGTTGCAGACCACGGTGATACAGTCTATGGTGGGATTAGGAACATGGGACGAGTTAGCCTGGCAGTGGCTACCCGAAGAACCAGAAGACGTTGAGCTCCGGAAACTGGAGTTGCAATTACGGAGCCAGGAACGGATCAAAGAAGAGGAAAGGAAAGCAGAAGAGAGGAGAGAAGAGAAACAAGCAGAGGAAAGGAGAGTGGAGCGAGAACTCCAGGAAAGGTTAAAAGAAGAAGATAGGAAAGCAGAAGAGAGGAGAGAAGAGAAACAAGCAGAGGAAAGGAGAGTGGAACGAGAACTCCAGGAAAGGTTAGAAAGGATGAAAACAGAGGAAAGGAAAGCAGAAAAGGAAAGAGCAGAAGAAGAAAGGAAAGCAGAAAAGGAAAGAGCAGAAGAGGAAAGGAAAGCAGAAGAGAGGAGAGAAGAGAAACAAGCAGAGGAAAGGAGAGTGGAACGAGAACTCCAGGAAAGGTTAGCAGAAGAAGAAAGGAAAGCAGAAAAGGAAAGAGCAGAAGAAGAAAGGAAAGCAGAAGAGAGGAGAGAAGAGAAACAAGCAGAGGAAAGGAGAGTGGAACGAGAACTCCAGGAAAGGTTAGAAGGGAGAAAAGCAGAGGAGAGGAGAGCTGCCAGGGATCTCGAAGCAGAGGAGAGAAAAGCCGAAAGGGAGTTGAAGGAACGTGATCTGGCGCTTCAGCAAGAAATTAAATTCAAGGAGCTGGATTTAATGAGAGAACGGGGAGAGGTACCACCCTTGCTCACGGTGTCGACACCTAGCCAGAAAACCTGGGATGTGGGCAGACATGTGAGGCTGGTTCCACCCTTCAGTGAAAAGGAAGTCACTCAATTTTTTCCACACTTTGAGAAAGTGGCTCGACAGTTAAACTGGCCGGAGGAGGCCTGGACCATACTAGTGCAAAGTGTGCTGGTGGGTAAAGCTCAAGAGATTTATTCGGCGCTACCAATGGACCAATGTGCAGATTATGAGGTATTGAAGAAGCACATCCTCAAAGCCTATGAGTTGGTTCCTGAAGCTTACCGGCAAAAATTCAGGAATGCCAGGAAGAGGGAGAGTGAGACCCATGTGGAGTTTGCCAGAGTGAAAGAAAACATGTTTGATCGGTGGTGTGAGTCGAAAGGAGTCGGGAACGACTTCGAAGCATTGCGTGACCTGATGCTGGTGGAGGAATTTCAACAGTGTGTCCCCGAGGACATCAAAGTGTACCTGCAGGAAAAGAAAGTACCAAAGTTGTGGGACGCAGCCACCATGGCAGATGATTATGCCTTAACACACCGGATAGGGGTCCACACACCTAGCTCCTCGCCTAGACTTCAGCAGGGGAGTTATGGAACACCCGGTGCGGAGAACGACAATACATGGCGGCGGCCTCGAGAGGATTATGGGGACAACGCGGATACCCCAACTGTTCGAAATCAGAGGGCTACGGGCCCAAGACAAACTTATTTCCCGGGGGGCCTGAGGCAGACCACGAGTTTTTCCTCCGGGCCTACTTGCGCCTTTTGCAAAAAACCTGGACACTTGATGTCCAGTTGTTACCTCATGAAAAGGGACAACCCAGAGCGGAGTCCGACTATTACAACTCCGAATGCGATGGCTAGCGTAAGAAATCGCCCACAGAAGAGTTACCAACCATTTATTTATGAGGGGTTTGTCTCACTCGAGGGAGACTTGACTAACCCAAGACCTGTTAGGGTATTGAGGGACACAGGAGCCCATCAATCCTTAATGCTTGAAGGCATTTTGCCATTGTCAAAGAGTACCGCAACTGGTGATAGTGTTCGGTTACAAGGGATCGGTGGCTGTGTTAGTGCCCCACTTCATGTCATCCATTTGGAATCCGATTTGGTGTCAAGACCGGTCACCGTCGGTTTACAAGCCACGCTTCCTGTAGAGGGGGTATCTGTGATTATCGGGAATGATTTGGCCGGGGGGAAAATTTATGGTAACCCGAGGGTGGGTAAAGAGCCCCGCAGGGGAAATAACACCACCTCAGCTCGGGATGGCGACAAAAGTTCCAAGTTATTCGTAGGGGGACTGAACTTCAACACAGAGGAAGAAGTTCTGACCTCGGTCTTCAACAGATATGGGCCGCTGGTGGAAGTGCGGGTGGTAAAAGACAGGGAAACACAACGGTCAAGAGGGTTCGGCTTTGTCACGTTTGCAAGCACAAGAGACGCCAGGGAGGCAGAGAAGAATTGGAATGGTAAGGATTTGGAGGGTCGGACCATAACAGTAGGGAAGGCATTTCGTAGGCGTCGAGAGGTCTACAGAAGAGGACCACTTGGCGGTAGTTTTGGTGTTGGCAGCAGCCGATATTACTATGGAGGCTCCCAGAGTTACGGCATCTCCCGAAAGAATGATTGGCAGAGGACTGGCCGAGAAGGAGACCGCCAGTCAGGGGACTGCTGGGACAAGGGGTCCCACCGTAACTGTTAGGAGTCCGGAGAAGTTCAAGCACTCTATATACGGCGGAGCCGCCGAGCCTGGGCTCCTACACGGGCTAACCGTGAACGCCACGTTCTTAAAAGGCGTCCCGGTAGGGAACGTTCCTACACGGACTAACCGTGAACTCCACGTTCTTAAAGGCGTCCATGTAATGAACTTTCCTCCCCGGACTAACCGTGAACCCCACATTCCTTAAGGCGTCCATGTAGTGAGTACTCAGCTGGGCCTCCATCCAAGAGCAACTAGAAGTGGTTGACGCTTGGTCTAGAGGGAATTACCTTGGAATCTCTGGGGGGTTTTGGTGAAAGTTTGTTGCTTTATTTTTGAGATGCGATAATTGTGCCCGGGGGGAACTGATGATTTGGGGTATCGGGTTCGTTTATCAAAGTTGGCCGGCACAGAAAGTTTTCGCGGGGTTCCAACTTTCTTTCTTGAAGGGGGGGAGTGTTACGGATCCCGGATTTAGAGGAGTTACTATTCATGTCATTGCTTATTAATGTTTATTCTATTAAAGGTTGTTGTGGTTAAAGGGTTAGAGAGGCTCCGGATAACAGGAGACCGGAAACGGGATAGTGAACCGGAAGAAGAAAAAGACACGAGGTCCGGGAGAAGCGGCGATCTTCCTCTTCCTCGCCCAGCTCCGACGCGAGCGGTGTCGATATTGAGCAGCGTGGGGGACGCTGCGTTTGAAAGCCCGTCTGGCGAAAGGAGTTACCTGCGCGGGGTAATTACCGATTACACGTCAAGTTGCCGTGGGTTCGTGCACGGAACCAAGCGTCCGGCACAGTTCGCCTCAACGTCTACAAGGACGCGTACGGGTCGCACCTTGGGCCTCGCGCGCTTTGCAAGCCGCGCTTTGCTTTGCCCTCTTTGCTTTGCAAGGAGGTGTGCGCTGCAGCAGCTGTTCCCGGTACGCGACGTGCACGTTTGGAACCCGTCAGCCAGGGGTTCGTTCAACCGCCCGTTTGCGGAGAGGTCGACCTTAACCTTGGTGTGGAGGGGCCCAGAGACATTGTGAGGGACAGTGACCATTGAGGGTTCGTGAGTGGGGAAAGGGGGGAAATTTATGAGATGGCCATCTTAGTAAGATTGTTGATGGATTGTTGATTGCTGATGATGGATGGAGAATATATTATTAAGTAATCCGGATCCTTGGTGTGGGGTTTCTTATTGACTTGAATTATTGTGTCTTTCATATTGATTGCGCTACGAAAGCGTATAAATCAGATATCTTTCTGGCGGGGTCCTCCCACGGTCCGGGGGTCACCAAGACCAGGTAGTTACCGGGAGGACCACGTAACAGCTGTATTAATCGCGCGCTCGAGAGGACG
Source organism: Myxine glutinosa (assembly GCF_964187855.1). Classification (NCBI taxonomy): domain Eukaryota; kingdom Metazoa; phylum Chordata; class Myxini; order Myxiniformes; family Myxinidae; genus Myxine; species Myxine glutinosa. Next base: position 17,559,682 of record NC_136267.1, read on the forward strand.
ACCCGTGCCGGGCCACAGACGCGCGATCTCCTCCTGCCTGCCTTCGCCTGCATACGTGCCGTGAACATCAGAGAGCCACGCCGGGCGAGCTGCCCCGGGGCAACCGACGGCAAAGTGCGCTTGGCGCGCGAACCTATTCTCTTCTTCTCCCCGTGTGCGTGAGTGGGCCCTGTGTCTGGGGATAAGTTACGATTGATTAAGCTTCTGCTCTGTGTCCCCTTTCCTTCATCCTGATCATTGTAAATAATAATAAATTGTGTTCTTCCTTTGATTTGACCGTTTCTCGTCCCTTCCATCAATTGGCTTTCCATGGTATGAATAGAACCGCTCGAATTGGGTTCCATAAAAGTAACAGCACGAGTCACGTGATACGCATACCTTTTGGGCATACTCGATTACGCGTGGCCTGTGCGAGGTTCGCTCCCCGCTTTCGTGGCAGCGTGGGTTAAAGGTATGTGCGAAGTTGTCCCGATACCCTTTTTCACGCTTGCTCCGGAAGTGGCGATTCGGCCTCGCGGACCCGAAGACCCAGGGGGGAAAAAGGGGTTTACCCCCCCTTTGTAACGGGAACGGGCTTCGGGAGATTCGCAACAATATATATATATATATATTGTTGCGGTTTTGTGTTTTACAAATAAAGGTTAATTTCCCCTCATAGTTTAGTCACACTACAACACGTAGCCTCGCGATAGTTCAGTTATTCCATCGTAAATGTAAGCGTAGTCCTTTTCCTGTGTTAGTTTTGCGTTGAGTAGAATAATGAGAGTTAGGTCTCCGTCCAATGCTTATGCTGCCTCGATACTTTGAGTTTTGGTGCAAATCACCACGAGGCCGGCCTGACAAGTCGATCCAGGCCGAGGGAAGGCGGGCCAGGAGAAGTGGGAGTGACCGGTAGGCACGAGGCACCAATCAGGGCTTGAGGGGAGTGGCTCAGCAATGCGGCAAAAGGCGTGGTTTGGAACATTCGATCCGGGCCAGGGCGGGCCAATGTGCCCGAAGCCCCCACCACAGTTCTGAGAGTGCGCGGTGTTGAATCAAGTTATGAGGCAAGCCCATCAGTCGGTTCGTAGCGCCCAGTTATGGGAAGGGAGGCAGGCGAGTTATGAGGCAAGCCCATGCGTCGCTTCAAAGCGCTGAGTTACAAGTTGAGTTATCGGTTGAGCTTGAGTCAGATCCTCCGTTGAGTTACGAGAGTGAAAGCGCGGTTGTATTAATCGCGCTGTGAAGGACCGCCGTGCCGGGCGAGAGACGCGCACATATTTTCCCGCCTGCCTGCCTTTGTTCGAGATACGCGCTGCGAGGATTCCTTCCGCCTGCCTGCCTGCCTTCGTCGGGGTACGTGCTGTGTCCGCAAGAGGGCCACGCCGGGTGAGCTGTTCCTGAACGACCAAGCCGGCGCATTCAGTGCATGAACATTTCCTTCCTTCATCCCCCTGTGAGTGTGAACGGGCCCATTGTCTGGGTAATAAGTTACGACTGACTGAGATCTGCCCTGTGTCTCTCGTTTCTACCGAACCATTGTACATAATAGTGTAAATAAATCGTGTTATTTCTTTGATTCGACCGTCTCGTGTTTTCCATCATTGACTAAGCATGGTACGAAGTATATTGTTCGAATCGGGTTCCAATACCAAGGTAACTGCACGGACCACGTGGTGCGCCATCCGCTCGGGTGCACTCAAATTACGCGTGGTTCGTGCGAGACGTGATCCCCGCTCCCGCGGCGGCGTGGGTACTTAGGTACATGCGAAGATTATCCCGAAACCCTGTCCCGCGTCTGACCGGAAGTGGCGACTCAAGTCTCGTGGTTGAGAGGACCCAAGGAGAACAAGGGGCTTAACAAGGGGCTTAATCTCCCCTTGGTAAGGGAACGGAGTCACGCAAAACCGTAACAAACTTTCGATTATTTTTTTTTTTGGAATTCTTTGTTAGAATTTTTTTTTTTCACCTTAAGTTTTCAACTTCAATTGTTTATAAAATGTGATATCACGTATATTACAAATACATTTGAATATTGAATATTTTGAATTATTGTTTGAATTATGATTGGTTTAAACCATGACAAAACGGCAACTCGGTACAGTCATTTGTCTATATATCTACACATCTGGGCAGTGTCTGTGTTGTCACTTAAAGACTCCCTCAAACTTTTGTTTCCGTGGTTGTGAAGTGTTTTTAATAACGTTGTGGTGGTTTTGAATCACGTGGTGGTGAGGTATTTTGAATTATGTGGTGGTGAGGTGTTTTTAAATGACGTGTTGGTGAGGTGTTTTTAATTATGTGGTGATGAGATGTTTTGAATTTCGTGGGGGTGAGGTGTTTTTATTACGTGTTTTATGGCTGTGAGGTGTTTTTATTACGTGTTTTATGGCTGTGAGGTGTTTTTATTATGTGTTTTATAGCTGTGAGGTGTTTTTATTACGTGTTTTATGGCTGTGAGGTGTTTTTATTACGTGTTTTATGGCTGTGAGGTGTTTTTATTATGTGTTTTATAGCTGTGAGGTGTTTTTATTATGTGTTTTATGGCTGTGAGATGTTTTTATTTCGTGTTTTATGGCTGTGAGGTGTTTTTATTTCGTGTTTTATGGCTGTGAGGTGTTTTTATTTCGTGTTTTATGGCTGTGAGGTGTTTATATTTCGTGTTTTATGGCTGTGAGGTGTTTTTATTTCGTGATTTATGGCTGTGAGGTGTTTTTATTTCGTGTTTTATGGCTGTGAGGTGTTTTTATTCCGTGTTTTATGGCTGTGAGGTGTTTTTATTACGTGTTTTATGGCTGAGGTGTTTTTATTTCGTGTTTTATGGCTGTGAGGTGTTTTTATTTCGTGTTTTATGGCTGTGAGGTGTTTTTATTTCGTGTTTTATGGCTGTGAGGTGTTTTTATTACGTGTTTTATGGCTGTGAGGTGTTTTATTACGTGTTTTATGGCTGTGAGGTGTTTTCAATTTCGTGCAGGTGAGGTGTTTTTATTACGTGTTTTATGGCTGTGAGGTGTTTTTATTACGTGTTTTATGGCTGTGAGGTGTTTTTATTTCGTGTTTTATGGCTGTGAGGTGTTTTTATTACGTGTTTTATGGCTGTGAGGTGTTTTCAATTTTGTGGTGGTGAGGTGTTTTTATTACGTGTTTTATGGCTGTGAGGTGTTTTTATTATGTGTTCTATGGCTGTGAGGTGTTTTTATTTTGTGTTTTATGGCTGTGAGGTGTTTTTTTCCGTGTTTTATGGCTGTGAGGTGTTTTTATTTCGTGTTTTATGGCTGTGAGGTGTTTTTATTACGTGTTTTATGGCTGTGAAGTGTTTTAAATTACTTGGTGGTGAGGTGTAATCAGCCCAAACTTCCAGTCTGCACCTACCCCTCCCCTTTGTATGTACTGAGGGGTTCTTTCTTTCTTGAAAAAAAAAACATTCAACCTGAATCTTCAACCTAAATTGCCGATAAAAATGTAATATCACAAGCACAACAGATACATTTGTGCAAAATAATTGTTTGTATTATGATTAGTGTAAATCATGACAACACAGCAACTCAGGTACAGTCATTAGCCTCAGCTAAAATAAGCCCGTTCCTCAGTAACGACGCTTGGTGAGGATCGCTGCGCAAGCCTCACCAAGCTAGTATATATATATATATGTGTGTGTGTGTGTGTGTGTGTATGTGTGTGTGTGTGTGTGTGTGTGTGTGTGTGTATGCGTGTGTGTATGCGTGTGTGTGTGTGTCTTAAATGAATGTCTTAAATGTCGTGTGTGTGTGTGTGTGTGTGTGTGTGTGTGTGTGTGTGTGTGTGTGTGTGTGTGTGTGTGTGTGTGTGTGTGTGTGTGTGTGTGTCTTAAAGAACAATAAAGCAATCATTTAAAACTGTCGTAGTTGCAATAAAATGTGAATGAGTGGATCAGACTGTTCATCAGATAATTTAAAGAAATAAATGATGGAGCATTCATCTGCACAGGTAACTGAGACACGTTATCAAAGTGTCAATGTACTTGCGGAGTGGATCGTAGTTGCCAAATAGGGCAGGCAGAATGCTGCGAGAGGTTAAGGCTTCGAGAAAACTCTGGGTAAAACGGATGCTTCTCATCATACAACGAGAAACCAATGATTCTGGGATATCCCTGGAGTTGTCCCTCAAGATGCAGCAGTGAGAAGTCCTAGGGGGAATGGGAAACAGATATAAATAAAAGGTCGGAGTAAATGACAGAAAGGGGGAGAAGACAGTAACAGAACAAAGAAAGGTGCCTTTTAATGAAGAGGTAATCTTCAGAGAGGAAAAATTAAAAAGGGAATCATACAAAAATACGCAATTTCATGTCTGTCTGTCTGTCTGACGATTTTTTACAGTGATACAATCGGTCGTTACTTATCCAATCTCAACCAAACTTGACAGGAGGACGAAGGGTTACATCATGAAGGTTGTAGCCATTTAACTCCTCCCTAACCCGAAGGGGTTTTCCCAGCCAAGTGGGTTGCATGTTGAGGTGTATATCCGTGTTAAGATAGCTTTACCATGGCCTTTTTCCAAATAACAAAAGTAACAACACCACCAAATATAATAGCATGAAATAAATGTTATTACAAAACAATATTAATACTAATAATATCCCCCTCCCCAAGGTATTTTTCCTCCTTAAACAAACGCCGTGTTAACGTGTATAAACAGCTTATCATTCCGTTTTTCTGGGAGCACCCACTACCAGAAGTAAAAATAATATAAACCACAAACACTTCAATTACCTTTTGAAACAGTCGCTCCTGATGTTTAACACGAAACTGAAAGGGAAGAAACCCGGATGTGTTCAGTTACCAAGCAGCTAGCTAGCGTTTGCCAAGCCAGACGTTCCTTATCAACAGTTTCAAATGGAGTGCTTGCTCGAATGCTTAAGCCACTTGGTAAAACCTGACGAGCTCTCAACAAGAAACTTGGTAACTGAACACTCTCCCGGCGTTCTGGAGGTCCGACCCTAGATCTACTGTAATCTATATACCCCAGAGAGGAATGACCCCTCTTGCCGCTCCCATAGGGAACGGGTGTACGAGTAAACCAGAAACAAGGCAAAGAAGTTCATTTGTGAAAATATTAAGTTCATTTGTGAAAATCATGAATCAGAGATGATAGACACAAATAAGGAATATAGTAAAACTACATATGCGGTTATTTGTTTTGTTTTTAAATTTTAAACAGTGTTAACATACAACAGCGACATACAACAGCATTAACGCAACTGATAAGGATGGAAACATCCAAGAATAATTAAAACATCACTTTTTGTTTATTCTTGAAGAAAGATAAGTATCGTATTTACACTGGGGCTCAAATTTTCTACCATTTGTGTATGCAGATACAGTGATAGGTGGAGGATGCCGCTCCCCTATCGAGGTGCAAACGGCAAGTCCTGAACATTTTACCTCCTAAAAACTACTCCTGGGCAGATCACTACTTTGTCACTGAATTGGAAATTTGCCACCTGAGCAACCAGGTGAGTATAATCTACAGCGGTGAGGGCAATGTAACCAGGCATTACCAACTCCAGAATCCTGGCACTCAGTGTAGATATGTGCAAAAATTACATAACAAATGATGATGTTGGCTCTTCTGTTTCATAATCTACCTATGGTGTTGGCTTTATTCAACAATATGAAAAATTAACCCTCCACCTCCCCCCCCCCCACAAAAAACCGAACTAGAGGGTTCATAGAACACCTTACCCCATGCAGTTACAGTATATAATTAAATTGAAATAAAATATTGATTTTAGAGGTCACATAAAAAAGATTCCAGATGTTTTTTGTTTTTTTTTGGTATACAAGATCGCAGCAAGTGTAAGAGCTAACATTAAAGACAAAAACCATAAACAGACACATCAAACATATAATAAAGGGAGTGGTAGACAAGATGGGGAGAGAGAGGGAAGCACACAAGCACAGCCACAGTAGAGAACAGGGATGTCGGTAGATCTGTGGAAGGGAGAGGGCTGGAGAGGAGGGGGGGGGGGGGGGTAGACGGTATAAACCGAATTGACACTACTAAAAATTTCAGGAATGAAGTGCAAGGGTGAAAGAGGAGGATTGGGGTGTATTAACAGTAGAAAATATCAAGGTTTTGGATGGGGGAAGATAAGAGATGGTGGTGAACAGCTGTTTTAAAGACCTGGAGGGAGGAGTGGGATTGAAGAGAGTGAGGGAGTTTGTTCCATAGGTGGGAGAAAAGAGGAATGAAGGAGTGAAGGTGAGCAGAGAGTCTTGATTTTCGCAAATTCATGTTCATGTTTAGCGATGTTCGTGTATTGTTTTATACACCACCTTATTACTCCCGCCAGGGAGTAATGCATTCGATCGTGTCTGTGTGTGTGTGTGTGTGTGTGTGTGTGTGTGTTCGTGTGTTTGTGAACAAGATATCTGGAAAAGTTCTGAACGGATTTGGATGAAAGTTGGTGGGATGATTGCCCTTGGGATAAGGAAGAATTGTTTAGTTTTTGGTGAAGCTCAGGATATTATTCCGGATCCAGGAATTTTTTGAAGGATTGTTTACCAGAGGAAGATAGGGCTCATTTTTTTAAACATTATCTTCTATATATTCTATATTTAACATTGTGATATGAAAATAGTTTTTATATTTGTTGTAAATGTTTAAACTCGTGGTTATGCATCAGAGCAGTGTATTTTGTTAGCAGCGTCATCTTCAAGGTTCTTGTTTCTTTTTTCTAATAAAGACATATTCTGTCATTTTAAAACCACCAAAGTGTGTATTCGGTTTCCCCATTTCATAAAATGTATCGTTTGATACGTATAATGCTTTAAAACTTTTTTTTGTTTTGTTTTTACTTCAGAAGAGATATCAACATTTACCTCAGCGAATATCAATCGCGGTGTCAGTATTTGATGAACTTATAAAGACTTAGGTGAGTTATAATTGTGACAAGCGTTACGCCTAGGTCCCCCGTCGGTGAAGTGATGTGAGTTGACAAAGTGGAAGACGCAGAAAACATGCTATATGATATTTCGCTCACATGGTTCAGACATACATGGCGGCGGCCATCTTCGATTTTGACGTGGCGACTCAATTTTCAATAGCGTTCTTCCTTATGCCACGATACACCCACACACCAGATTAGAAGTTGGTACTTCGCTTATTTTTCGACATATTTCGCTCACAAGGTTCAGACATATATATGGTGGCGGCCATCTTGGATTTTGAAGTGGCGACGCAATTTTCAATATCGTTCTTCCTTATGCCGAGATACACCCACACACCAAATTAGAAGTTGGTACTTCGCTTCTTTTTCGAGATATTCATCTCACAAGGTTCAGACATACATGGCGGCGGACATCTTGGATTTTGACGTGGCGACCCAATTTTAAACAGCGTTCTTGCTTGTGCCGAGATACACCCACACACCAGATTAGAAGTTGGTACTTCGCTTATTTTTAAAGATATTTCGCTCACAAGGTTCAGACATATATATGGTGGCGGCCATCTTGGATTTTGACATGGCGACCCAATTTTAAACAGCGTTCTTGCTTGTGCCGAGATACACCCACACACCAGATTAGAAGTTGGTACTTCGCTTATTTTTCAAGATATTTCGCTCACAAGGTTCAGACATATATATGGTGGCGGCCATCTTGGATTTCGACGTGGCGCCCCAATTTTCAATAGCGTTCTTCCTTATGCCGAGACACACCCACACACCAAATTAGAAGTTGGTACTTCGCTTATTTTTCAAGATATTCATCTCACAAGGTTCAGACATACATGGCGGCGGCCATCTTGGATTTCGACGTAGCGACCCAATTTTCAATAGCGTTCTTCCTTATGCCTAGATACACCCACACACCAGATTAGAAGTTGGTACTTCGCTTATTTTTCAAGATATTCATCTCACAAGGTTCAGACATACATGGCATCAGACATACATGGCGGCGGCCATCTTGGATTTTGACGTGGGTTGCACCCACACACCAAATTCGAATGCGGTCCTTCGCTTACGCACGCATGCACGCCCACACGCACGCACGGACGGACGGACGGACGGACGGAGGGGAAAACCATAGTCCCCCTTTCGCTCCACTGTGCGACGGGGGACAACAAGCATGTGCACGGGATTCTTCCCAGAAGAATGAGTGGCGGCATTAGCTTGTACGACTTAAAATGAGCGAGTTTTGTTTTCACGTTTGGGCCAGTTTTACATGTTGTATCCCTAAGGAATGAAACGAACGTTTTCCTGGCTTACAATTTTATTTTAAGTCACACATGCCTCAAAATACACTCACTTACATAGAATTGAACGCTGAATCCGAAAATCAAAATGTAAGTGAAATTGCCTTGTTTTTTTAACATTATCTTCTATATATTCTAAATATATATCTGTGCAGTGTCTTTTGTATACTGAATCGAGGCTCGTGAAAGAGCTAACATTTATTTCACAAACAAATCAACCAGACAAACAAAATATACAAAAAGAGGGAGCGGAAGACAAGATGGGGAGAGAAGGGGAAGCACACAACAACAACATTTGAGAGCAGGGAGAAGTGTGGGAGGGAGAGGGCTTGGGGGCAGGAGGCATGGGAAGGGGGGGGGGGGGGTAATAAGGCACACACACACACACACACACACACACACAGACACGATTGAATGCATTACTCCCTGGCGGGAGTAATAAGGTGGTGTATAAAACAATACACGAACATCGCTAAACATGAACATGAATTTGCGAAAATCAAGACTCTCTGCTCACCTTCACTCCTTCTTGTCTTGTGTTGTCACTGAACTACTCCCTTAAACTTTTGTGAAATCGTACTATTCCAACTTGACCCACGGCGGGAGTATGCACTCTACTGAGTGGCGTTCTAGTTTAATCTGTCAAAGTACCGCTAAACGGAAGCGTTTTGAAAATGGCAAAAACGTGATTCATGTTCTTCAATGTTCAAGTATATGATTAAATTGATATAAAATAAAGATTTGGGAGATCGTGGAAAAAAAAAAATCGTGGAGTTTACCGCCATTGATGCAGTATCTTATACACCACCTTATTTAACATGTTACATTAGCTATCCGTGCCTGTTGATTGTGTACTTTATGACATCCATAAAAAACAGTAAGTTTATATGTTGGACAGAATGATTGGATTGTTTCGAATGTTTAGAATGATTTTCCATTTTGTTTGAGTGCCAGACAGGCAGACAGAGTAAAAAAATTATCTCACTCCTCTTTTCGCAAATGCAATCGGGACAAATTCAGAGCCAAGGGCCTGCTAAACTAGAGGTTAGATTTCCGATTCATGTTCCGAATCGTGTTCAAAATATAACATTCAGTTTAAATCAAGTTGTTCCTCGAACATAAATTGACAGTTGTAGATGGATGGACGGACGGACAGACAGAAGTGAACCAATTGCTTAACTGCGCTTTTCGCTTCATGAGTGCGAGATAACAAAGCAGTGTGACGACAATGCCTAATGTATCTGCATGAGTCATATAATAGAGCTGGTTTCAAGTGAGCTCACCTTATGTTTATAAATGTGTTTTGGTGAAAATTAAACGTCTGTTATAGTTTTGATTTTACAAGTGCAGTGTAATGTACTATTTAATGATTTGAGAGGTTGGTAGAGAGGAATAGTTCAAGTGTGTGGGGTTGGGTGGAATTGGGTGAGTAATTAAAGTTTTGTGGCAAGAGCAATGTGAACGTTTTAATTCACACTTAATATTTAAAATTCCACTTTTGACAGCAGAAAACTGCTCCAAAAGACTAGATGGATTCAAAACCTATAATTGATGTGTGGAGGCCCATTTTGTGTAAGGACGGTAGGGATTGGTGGTGTTGGATACGCATGGTAAACCCACCATTTATGAATTTATTCATGATAAGTTCAGGAAAATCCATTTATTTGTGTTATGTTTAAATGTACGAATTCTTAAACCAAAAAAAAATTGTACAATTGAGCAATTCAAAAAGAAAAACTCTTGAATTCTTGAATGTATTCTTGATTATTATTTTTTTGTATTAGTGACTGTCCCTATTCACCCATAAAACGGGGTGAATAGGGACAGCCATAAAAATCCTATTTATTCCTATTTAACCCATATATGGGGTTAATAGGGACTATAAGTTGCTTTTTTTTAAAACAAGAGAACACTTTCAACCCAAATATCAACAAATCAGTATGGTTATCAATTTTCAGCAAAAAAAGTTTCCGAACTTTTTTCAGTTTGTGTCCCTATTCACCTTGCTGTCCCTATTCAACCCATTTTACGGTATGATTTTTCTTTTTGTTTCACCTTGTAGTATGTGCTACTTCCTTACTTAATGCTCAACATTTAGGGGATAGAGAATAGACAAAACCTGTGGGTTGGCATCCATGGGGAGGATTAAATTCCTCCTTCATTGGCCCGCTAAGTACGGAGAGGAAAACTATGTTATGCACACGGCCTTGTAGATACACAGAATTCCCTGGGAAATTACATCACTTCCCCCTCGGTGGTTGTGCTTCTCTGTAGTCAAGTTTGGTGGTGGTGGTATTTGTGTGTGTGTGTGTGTGTGTGTGTGTATGCGTGTGTGTGTTGGTGTAAGTGTGTGTAAGTGTATGTATGTATGTATGTGTGTGTGTGTGTGTGTGTGTGTGTGTATGTGTGCATGCGTGTGTGTGTTGGTGTAAGTGTGTGTATGTGTGTGTGTGTATGTGTGTACGTGTGTGTGTATGTGTGTACGTGTGTGTATGTGTGTACGTGTGTGGATGATTTGTGTTACAGTTCTTCCACGAACCTTAGACCTTGTAAAAAGATATACAAAAACAGCAGAGGTTGTGGCAAGCTGCACACACTAATGCAAGTAATAAGTCTGACCTTATGCAGTCAGTGTGTTGAGTCAAAATAAGTGGTGAGTAATTGCCAACAGAAGTTCAGTAAACTGGAGAACATGATCGACAACATTTGCCACAACTCAAACCAGGACAACTGTTGTTCAATTGTACACGTAAGTGGGATAATTCACGAGAGTTTAACATGGCACAATCATTTTGACATTTTAATTTAAAAAACCCAGAAAATGTCAATTATTGTGGTTAAATTAGATCTGTGTGTATTTTTTTTATTGTTGATATTGTTCTTCATTTGTATGCAATACAAGGCTGCGGGGAGCATCATTGGCTGGGGGCGGGGCTGTATGCAATGTCCGGTGCTGGTTGGGGCAGCAATTTGGAATTTGGCCATAGTTCAGCGATAGCTCACCTACTCTTCACGGAGGACACTAAAAAAAAAAAACCACCTTTAGAGGCCATTTTTCCCCGCAAGTGGGGGTTGGCCTTTTTCGGGAACCGTGGTAGTTGTTGTTTTTCGGTCCCCTTTTTGAAGCAATGTTTTACGGCCGGATGCCCTTCCTGACGCCAACCCTTTTTGCCGCCTTTAACGATAAACAGGGAATTACCAGTGAACTGGTACTCAATTAGCCGACCTCGGAAGGATGACAGGCTGAGTCAACCCCCCTGGCGTTAATTCAGCGATCGACCGGGTTTCGAACCCAGGATCCTAGGATCCTAAGCTGACACCCTAGCCGCTAGCCCAACACCAGGGTTGGGCTAGCCATATCCCAACCTTCACGGAGGACACTGAGATAGATTAATGTCGACCAACGAATGCCAGCTGACTGGTCACCCAGTTGAATGTCCCTCCGAGGGACAGCGCACACATTGGTGAATCACCCTGTTTGCGTAGCATTAAAAATGACACTTTACAGCTGGGCCAAGGTTCAAACCCAGGCTCGAGTGTTTAGAGGTGAGTATGTGTACCTCTTGGCCATCCTGTTAGCCCCCATGTTAATATTATTATTCTGCCATTATAATTATACCATTATCATCGGGCATAATTGACCGATTAATTTGTGGTTATCAGAATTCTGACAAAAAATTGAACTTGCATGGCATAGAGGCAAGAGTTCTGATTGGAGGAAGATGTATCAACAATCTAAGGTATGTTTATGATCCCATTCTGTTGCAGAAAGTAAAGAGCACTTGATGAAACTACTGCAGACATTGAAGAAGGAAAGTGAAAAAGCTGATCTTTATTTAAACCTAAACTGGAACGACACTCTTCGACGTCACGAAGTCGACTGATATGCCTCCGCCCACATTATTACATCATTATAATACTTGTGCCAAGTTTGATTTAAATCCATTCAGCAGTTCTCAAGTTATCGCAATTTTACCTGACATGACCTCTGACCTTTGACCCAAAAAGTTAATACGTTCATGTTTACATCATTATACATACTTGTACCAAGTTTTAATTTAAATCCCTTCAGCTGTTCACAAGTTATCACATTTATACCTGACCTCTGGCCTTTGACCTTTGACCTCGGGACCCCCAAAATGTAATCAGTTAATCATTATAAATATCTGTACCAAGTTTGAATAAGATCCCTTTAGCCATTCTCAAGTTATCGACATATTACAGACTTTGTTCCTTGACCTCTTGACCCCAAAATCTACTCTTTTTTTTTTGTATACAAGATCGAGGCTCGTGAAAGAGCTAACATTAATACAAAATAAGGGGAGCGGTAGACAAGATGGGGAGAGAGGGGGAAGGACACAAACACAACATTTGAGGGGAGGAACATCGAGAGAACTGTGGGAGGGAGAGGGCTTGGGGGGAGGTGGGAGAGGTATAAAACATATGGACACTGCAAGGACTTCCAGGAAAGACGTTGGAATTTCGAAAAAGTGAATCTGGGGTGAATTAACGGGGGTAGAAAAGATCAAGGTTTTGGATGGGGGAAGATAAGAGATGGTGGTGAACAGCTGTTTTAAAGACCTGGAGGGAGGAGTGGGATTGAAGGGAGTGGGGGAGTTTATTCCAGAGGTGGGAGAAAAGGGGAATGAAAGAGTGAAGGTGAGCAGAGAGCCTATATTTTGGCAGTTTAACCATAAGAGGGTTGCTGGCAGATCTTGTGCGACGTGCAGGAATATTTGGGTGACAGAGCACAGAGAGAGCTGGGGGAGCTAGGCCGGAGAGGAGTCGGTAGAAGACAGAAAGACCACCAACCTGCTTGCGGTGAGTGAGTGAAAGGCTGTGGTGAGTGAGTAATCATAACATCATTATACATACCTGTACCAAGTTTGAATTAGATCACTTCAGCCGTTCTCATGTTATAGACCTATAGACTTTGACCTTTGACCTCTTGGCCTCAAATTATAATCAGTTAATCTTTACATCATTATACATACCTGTACAAAGTTTGAATTAGATCACTTCAGCCGTTCTCAAGTTATAGACCTATTGCAGCCATTGACCTTTGACCTTTTCACCACAAAATCTAATTGGTTCATCGTTACATCATTCTACATAACTGTCCCATATTTGGTCAGAATCCCATCACTGGTTCACAAGTGTTACAGATTCGTCACTTCCGTTGTTGTGGTTCTCATCCACTGTAAACATTTTTGGTTGCATGTACTATTATTGTTGTCGTTTAAGTGAAATAGAGATTACTATTTTCAAAAGGTAAAATAGGATTAATGTTTTAAAAGAAACCGGAACCGGACAAAGACGAAGAGGAAGAAGAGGAGAAAGAGGCGGAGCGAGTGATGTGGACAAGAAACCGAGCTGGGTTGAGGTTTTGAGCAAACGCTAGCGAACGGGGGTCACTAGCGAACTTTGGGGTTTTCTGGGAAAGGGATTCCTGTGACAGAGTTGTTATCGCTGTGACAGATAAACCTGCGTGTCAGGTTTTGCAGTTGATTCCGAAGAGAATCATTTGAGTGCCGTTACGTCTCGAGTATGGGCCATTGGCCATTTTGCCTCGCGCCGATTTCGGATCGCTCCAGGCTCTTCACCTCGCTTCAACCATTTTCACAACCATCCAGACGTTAATCTGGTGTGTGTGTGTGTAACGTGGATTTCGAGTGTGAATTTGCGGTTCGCCGTCTGTGAGCCGTTGAACGTCCATACCCGAAGGTGTGTTTTCCCAGTCGCCTCTTGAGGACACTTTCGCCCATCTTTGGCAGTGTGACTGTCAACCCAACTGGATTCTGGTCTCGATACGACATCGTTCTGACGATCACGGAGCGTGGATCGACTTTGGCTTGATGTCGGGATAGAGACATTGGGAATGTTCTTTTTTCGCTCAAATGGAGCACAGTGAGTTACATTGTACGAAACTGATGGTACCATCATAGGAAATATATATTGGTTGTACAATTGATTACTATTGTTATTGTACTGTTATTCTTGTGTGACTTTAATACAATACTTGTTTGTTGATAACAATTGGTGTGGTTTCACCATTGATCTTTGACATACAGAATAACACATCTTTCTGCCGTGACTCCTCTCGGGGCTTGGAGGTACACCGTGACCAGGGTTTGGTGAGGAGCACGTAACACAAGTTATCGTGGTAACAGGATTTTTACCTAACATGACCTCTGACCTTTGACTTCGTGACCCCAAAATCAAAGCAGTTCATCTTTACCTCATTATACATACCTGCACCAAGTTTGACTAAGATCCCCTCAGGCGTTCTCTAGTTATGGCGGTAACGAAAAACTATCATGGACGGACGGACGGACTTCATCGACGGAGGCATAAAAAGACTAAAATCTTGTCAAATGAGAAGATCGACGTATTCAGATTGGGACATGACAAGGTTCATCTTCCTGGGTTCTAAGATTGAAGTGAGTAGAGAATGTGGAAGAGAAATTAATAAATAGTTAACATTGGAGAGAACAACAATGTCAGGCTTGACAAGGATGTGGAAAGACAAAGATGACGAACAAACCAAGAGGAGTCTGGTGAATTCTCTGGTATTGTCTGCCAGTTGTAATGTATGGATTTGTCGTGGACATTGACAAAGAAAGGAAGAAGATTTACGGTTTTGAAATCTCGTGTTGGAGACAAATGTTCAAAATTCCAGGGACTGCAAGAAGAACGAACAAATCGGTGCTTGAAGAACTTGGACCACCATGTGCATTGGAAGTGCTGATGATTAAACATAAACTTACTCTGGTGAACACATCATGCATACAGAAAATGAAAGTCTGGAGAAATAAAACATGCTGGATAGAGTTGAAGGAAGAAGAGGAAGAGGCAGATGGATTGGGTAATGGCTGCAACCAAACCGTCTCTGCAAGACCTTCAGGAGAAAATGAGGATATGGATGTTTGGAGAAATTTGGTCGTGAATCTCACCAGAAGTCGGCCACGACTTGACATAACTGGATAACTGGTTGTAATAATTTATACTTCTTGCAGGTGTACAGACCAGCGACTGTTAGCCTATACACCGCCCATGTGGAGGTACATCAGATTTTCTCCAAATTTCCTTCAGGCAAGTATTAAACAATGCTAGCAAACAATGGGGTTATGCGTCGAATGGAGGTCATAATAGGGTCGTATGGGTGACGGGGGCAATATCGCACATCATGCATGAAGCCATGGCCGAGATAAATCACAAATGAGGCCTCAAGATGTAAGTTACAATCCATATATAGAGTTCACGATGGCAATCTGATGGCCATAAAATCGGACAGGCAATATGATACATCATTCATGTGTGAAGACTCATTCAAGCGTCTTCATTATCGAAACATCATTGTGGCCTTGATAGCGGCCTATCTAGAGGTGCAGCAAGTCGAGACAACTCATGTCGTCAATAAGTATACAATGCCTCAAGGACGTCAGGTTTGGTCCAAATTTATTTCAGTTTGGTGTTAAACAACAGCAGTGACTATTTGGAAAGGTAATCATAAGTTGGACAGAATTGACTGAATTCTGTAGTTTGTGGTTATAATATTTTTACATCCAGTAGGTGTCCCCCACAAAATGCCATGATAAGCTACTTATACAACTTGACATGCAGTTTGTCCAAGGTGGAAAACCCCTTGTGGTGGGGGACAAATGAAGTAGCTACAGCCTCTGTCATGTGACCCCTAGTCCCCCTGGTAAGTTTGGGTGAGATTGGATAAGTCACGACCGTATCTGTCACCGTCAGACAGACAGACATCATATTGCGTATTTCAGTATAATAAAAACAAAGAAAACATTTGATTGGTCGATGCTTGTTATCCAATGGTTAGCAACGTCTGACAACATTTTCGAGTGTTCTCTCAATACACTCCACTCGCTTCAAGTACATCAACATGTAGATTCCAATATTCTGTTATCTGTACATACATCTGTTCTGGTCCATAAAAATATGGCTGCCAAACCACGTGACCGATGACATCTTCAATATTTTTTTCTCGACCAATTTATCCCTAGATCACGCTCAAGAAATTTCATACTGATCAGATCAAGCGTTCTACTTGACATCATCATTAACATATGTTATTCCCCATGGGGAGTACTTTACAATGAGCCACCTGTAAATTTTTTCCATGGAGCGGTTTCAGAGATACAGAGGTGCAAATCTTTCGTTTTTTTCCCAAGATGGCGACGATGTGACCTATGACCTAACTATCATTAAAATTATACAGGAGGAGGCACTCCTATGGTGAAAATTTCGTGTCAATCAGACAAACGGTTGCAGAGAAAACGAATTTTAAAGGGAATATAAATCCCCAAAATGCCGGCGGAAGGGACATCGGACTAAGCCGAAAAAATATTCTCTTCTGGGCATGGAGATCATGTGAAGCTCCGTAAAATCCACAACTTTTGTAACTTGGTCACCAATCAAGTGAAAGAGCTCTTAATCCACCATTTATTTATTTAATTGGAATTCTGCTCTTCTGGAAGCACTCCTCACTGACCCATAGCCAAATCCATCCCTTACACACCTTCTGTGAATCCTCTTTCCCATCTGTCGACCTCAATCATCTTTGCTCTATTGATGGCGATCCAAAACCGCATCTCATTTTGCCTCAAACTCCACTTTACTATTTCAGGAAAATTCCAATCATCCTCCATCGATCTACAGATAACATCCCTTATGAATACCATCCTCCACAATGAGGGACGTATGACAAATGCTTCTTAACTCGACTTACAACTACAACTAAAGCTGAACTACATTTCTGACATAATCACAACTTTCATCACAACAACTATCGGGGACGCCTCTTCGTGGTGGTTTTACTCCCTGCACAATGAGCCCCCCTCCCCCCCCACCCACTCCCCAACTCAAGTCGGGGGCCAAATTTCCCACATTCTTCTCTGCTGCCTGGATTCCTCAGGACAGCACGGTCATGGGTCGGAGTACCGATCGGTCCTCTTTTTCTCCTCTTCTCCCCTTCTCCTCTTCTCCTCTTCTCTCACTCTGTCATGGCCCTGACTTTGTGAAAGGCAGGGGTACACCATCTTGGTTTGGGGGATCTCCTGCGAGATTGATCGGCTGTCTCCATGCCGTGGGCTTGTTGTTGGGGGCTTGTTCAAGGGAACGGGGTCTATACTACGACAACAACTTTCATCACTTGCAAGAAAGCCACAATCACATATCGGGAATCTTCTCTTAGTCCTTCACAACAAGATGAAGTTTGTAGGTATTGAGCATTATGCGAAATGCTCCTCAACAGTGAAGCTTCTCCTTTTAAGTTTCTTCTAAATGTCATTTTTTTTACAGTTGCAATTTCTTAATTTTTAGTTTTTATTATTCCCTCCTCTTTATTTGTAAAGTGCTTTGAGATTTTGCTTCCAAAATAAAAGTGCTTCAATCTAACCCATATAACTATTGTCCGATTGCCTTAACTTCAATACTTTCTACGCTTAGGGAAACGTATCACCAATCAATCAATAAGTTGTGGCTTGGGCTTCCTCGAATATTCAGCTCAGCTTCGTGACCACCTGTCTGGATTCTCCCTCCACGACAATTATCGTTCTCTACTCATCACCTGGCTATATAAATATTCTCGACAGAGCTCGCCATTTCCACTTGTGTGGATGGGACTCTCGCCAAATAGGGCGCACGTTAACTACTATGGAGTTCCTTCCAAAGGGCTCTGTAATCTCACCATCCTGTTCCTCCCTTTTCTTTATGGCCTACTTTGTACCTCGAAAATTCCCATTCCTTATTTTGGTGATGATGACATTCTCCATGCCTCTCTTGTTTTTCCCCTATTTATGCAAGATCTATGGAGTTGCCACTAACAAATCTCACACGCACATGGACATAGACGGACCAACGCAGGACTATTAGAGGAGACCAACACAGCTACTGAGTTTTGGGAGAAGTTCCATCACTTCCAGGAAGAAACAATCTTTTAAAAATTGAGTAAAGCTGCCACCAAACAATTTCCCCTATTTCCATGTCTAGTGCACCTCTTAACTGGACTTCTTCCATCAACATTTTCTTGGTAATCCCATATTCCAGCTATAGCCTAATAGGCTTCTTAAGATGTGGGATTCCTTTTCCAACCTAGGAACAATTTTTATCGCTTTCTCAGCTTCTGCCCATTAAAAAACCCCAAGTTCTCTCCATGATTGAACTGCTCCCACTTTAGGGTGGACCCCCTCCACATCTGCTGATTGTCCTTAATCAAGGCTATTTAGTTTATGAGAAACAGCTTGCTTCCTGGCAGCCTTCAGCCCTTGGCCCCCTGCAGGGCAGTTTACTTCATGTTTGTCCCTGGACTACCACAATTACCATGGCAGTTGTTTTGCAGAAGATGGCAGATGCTGTTCCACCCATTAATGCATTCCCTCTCGACTCTCTTGGCTTCAGCTATAACCACGCTCAAAAAGGCGATAACGAAGATTAAAATCCAGCTTACCTACAAGACTATTATATTTAGTTATTACATAATAATAATAAATCTCACTTGCAATTTATTACAGAATTTGATCTTTTGAGAAAATCCTTTTTGTCACCCTTTTGAGGCACATGTTGGCACCTTTTTGAAAATGAGAACCTACCCCGCAATGCCGCACCACACAGCCATACCCAATGCCAATGGTGTAAACCACCATCACCACCCGCACGATGTTGTCGTTTTCACCACAGGCTGTCGCTTTTGGCCTCATGTAGAATACTTTGTTGAAGTTTAGTAAACCTTGAATTTTTAGACATTGCACAAAAAGTTGAAAATATCAGAAATGTTCTGTAGTGGTTTAATTAAATAATATTGTCAAAGGTTCTATTTAGTTCAAAGCTTTTAATGTTCTGGATATTTAAGGGTGTAGTACTGGTGAACTTTCCAATATGCCTCTTTTTTAAAAAAAAACTATGTTTTTACGGTTTAGATTCATACGTATTGTAGAAACTCATTCAGTATTTCCTTTAAAATATCTAATGTTATCTTTACACGCAATTTACAAGAAATATAATATTTTGCATGAAATTTGTTATAACTTTAATTTGCATCATTCTTTTGGGCTGAAATTTGGACAGGATATTCAGAATATCACTTCCTTTAAAATGATGAAGGCTTTTGTTTATAGGAGTAGCCATTGTGGATTTATTGAAGGACAACCAAGTTTTATCTGGTAATTGGCATAATTAGCTAATGAGTGAACATTTGACATAATTTCACAAAATCCTCTCATCAGGTAGTAGAGTAACACATGTATAATACATGTACCAAGTTTTGTGTGAAAAGAATGATAGGTGACATAGAAGATAGAAGTAGAAATGTGTTCTTTGTTTTTCCTTGTTTTTTATTGACGGTCTAATTTATGCAAATTATATGCATGTAATATGACAAAGAAGCGTTTAAACTGGTCTGAGTTAAAGCCAAGATTATATCTTTCAAGAAAAACTGAAAATTAGATATTAACTTGACTTTGTTTTTGTGTAAAGGCCTCTCAAAGGTACCTATGTAGTTTTCTCAATTTTTCACCAGTACTACACCCTTAAATTAATCATGGACTTCCAGCGGTTCAACAAATGTTCCACCTGATTTTGTAAGGAAAGGGTTTGAACTTTACACCTGTAAATGAATCACAATAACTGCTGCTGTGAAATTGGCATTTTTAGGATTGCCGGAACGCCATTGATGCTTAATTTAAGGCTGATGTCAGAAAATGCTTGCAGGATTTAAAATGAAAAGTGGTAAATAAAGTACAGGTACACTTTTACTATTTAAAGGATTGTTAAAATACAATAACTCGGTCCACCGAAGTCATTGAGTACCAGGTCACTGGTAATTTCCTGTGTGTCGCAAGAGGTGACTAACAGGGTTGGTGGCAGGAAGAGCATCCGGCCATAAAACATTGCTTCAAAAAGGGGACCACGGTGCCTGAAAAAGGCCAACCCCCGCTCTGCGGGGAGAAAAATGGCCTCCAAAGGTGGTTCAATTAATCAATCAATTATTGTACACCTCTCCCTCCCAATACCGTCTCTATGTGCCAAAGGCGCTCCGGCAATACTGTGCTGGAGGATATTTATTTATTTGCCATGAGGGCGGTGTACTTTGAATTCATCTGTACTTGTTTATTTATTTAAATTACGTAATTAATCAAATAATCAATCAATTATTGTACACTGCTCCCTCCCAATTTCATCTCCACGTGCTGCATGTTGTCATCGCCGGGCACTGAATGAGCCATGGGCAATGTCGCGTGCTGGAGGATATGTTATTTATTTATTTGACATTGGGTGGTGTACTTTGAATGTCGCTCTACTTGTTTTGAGATTTGGTGGAAATTCTAATTTCCATGTTTTATCAATCTTTGTTATAGTTTCCCATGTTAAGGCCATTCTTACTTTAAGGTCATGTTTACTACTCTTAATATCGGATCCAAAATACATTAAATCATCAACATTTTCAAGGATATTGTTGCTGGAAGTTTTTACTTCTCCATTAACATTGCACATCATGCACTTTGTCTGATCTGCATTGATGTGCAGGCGAACAGTTTTACCAGAGGCTCTTGGGTAACATCAAGAGAGTTGGAAATTCGGGCAAAATGTCATCTGCAAAGTCTAAGTGATCACTAATGCGACATCGACGCCTGCGTTTTACAGTTGTAAAACACAATTCATCAAAGTCTTCACTGTTGGCAGTTCTCATTACGTAATCAAATACAATGAGTAGGAAATGGGTTGGAATGCCGCTTTGGAGTACTTCGACTCCTTCCTTGATGATAAATAATATTGTCTCCCCTCCTGTGTGATAACCTTCACCATAGTGATGGCGTAAAGGGTGGGTATCGCTTTCACTATTGATTCTGGTATACCATAAGCTTTCAAGATGTTGAACATTTTTTCATGATTCATTTCATTGGTTTCCCCACGTCCCCAAATCAAAGAAAAACAATAAGCAACACGAAGCAAACACTCCCATCGGATTTCTGAGAAGCAGCTCAGAATGATCAAGACAACATCAAATTATTGGAGTGGATGTTTTGTGATATGGAAAATGGCGTGTCATTCTCTGATGTGCCTAGACATAAAAACAGCACTTTATATGTAATGCCAAGATTGATGCAAACACTTGCATTTGTCAAAATCAAAGCAGATCAATTAATTATACGTCTCATTCATGCAATCGTGTAATATTTGCTGCCAGAGACAATATTGCAGTCAAAACTAGAACGGCACTCAGTAGAGAGCATACCTCCACCTGGTTGGCCATACCACTCAATGGTGAAGAATCACTTTAAAAAAACAAATAATAATTGTCATATCCGAATCCATATTCAGATCTTCACCAAAATCGAATCTATTTGTCCTTGTCAGACACCCAACCGGTCCATCAAGTTTTTGTCCGAATCCGTCCACAACTTTTTGAGATATTTTGTTCACAAACAAACAAACTAACAAACAAACGGACAGGGGTGAAAACATGACCTCCATCCACCTTTGGTGGTGGAGGTAACGAGAACGACACTCGGTAGAGCGCATACCTCCGTCAAGAAGAACAGTTTACATTCTGTATCCCAATGATAGGCCAGTTCTGGATTCTGACCTGAAACAAAATCGAATCGGCTTGTTCTTGTCACCTAACCAACTCATCCTCCAAGTTTTGTCATAGTACGTCCACAACCTTTTGACATGTCGTGCCATATATAGTTTTTGGCCCTATCTTTCAATTGTGAAGAATCACTTAAAATTCTAGGACCCTGATTCGGATCTTCACCAGAATCGAATCAATTCATTCTTGTCACATACCCAACCTGTCCACCAAGTTCCGTCCAAATCCATCCATAACTTTTTGAGTTATCCTATTCACAGACAAACAGACAGACAGACAGACAGACAGGCATGGGTGAAAAGATAACCTCCATCCACCAGTGCAGGTAATAATGACCTCCGAATGGCTGATGCAGTCTTCTGTGTGACCCTTTTTTATACTTAGTCGAGGCTCATATGAGAACTAAATGGTCCTAAAGACCAAGAGCTAAAGGGACCCTTGCTCATTTGTGCCCACAATTTTTCACCAGGCCCATAATTTTCACCTGGCCCACAATTTTTCACCAGGCCCACAATTTTTCACCTGGCCCACAATTTTCACCATGCCCACAATTTTTCATCAGGCCCACAATTTTTCACCAGGCCCACCATTTTTCGCCTGGCCCACAATTTTCACCATGCCCACAATTTTTCATCAGGCCCACAATTTTTCGCCAGGCCCACAATTTTTCATCAGGCCCACAATTTTCACCGGGCCCACAGTTTTTCACCGGGCCCACAATTTTTCACCGGGCCCACAATTTTTCACCGGGCCCATAATTTTTCACCTGGCCCACAATTTTCACCATGCCCACAATTTTTCATCAGGCCCACAATTTTTCACTCGGCCCACAATTTTTCGCCGGGCCCACAATTTTGCACCAGGCCCACAATTTTCACCGGCCCAGTTGTGCGGAGCTAATACCATACTAATCATTTGAAAACGGTGTTTATCATGTCCTTTTGAAAAGAGTAGAACATTGTGCACTGGGGCCTTGTCCGAATTCCAATTTCATTGCAAAATGGTGGTGTGAAGGCAATGGCAAACCATCCAGGATATTCCATGACATGAGATTGCTTTTGCAGAGGGTAATTGGCCAAGGCGAATGGTACGTTTCAGATCAATTAGTGCACATGTTGCACAGAGTTAACTAGTGGATTTTAAAGGTCGTTGCTAATTAATACAGTACTTCAATTCATACACTGTATCAAAACATTCCGCAATGAAGATATCTTTACAATATTTATTGGTTCGCTTA
>NC_136267.1:17587738-17635238 GCF_964187855.1 Myxine glutinosa
ATAGTAACAAAACAAAAACAACCACACACAACCAACCTACACCGTTCGACGTGCCTCCATAAACTTCCTCCATATCCAAAATGAGCCTTTCAAGGCAACCTTGGCCACCTTGTCACACATCCTCCTTCTTTCTGTCCCACACACTCCCAGCCTAGCAAGAAATGCAGAAAAGCAATATATATATATGCTTATTTTTCTGCTGTTCGTTTTTCTACACGTTCTGCGTGGACGTCCTGGCCTCGATATTGGAGGCCTCCATACATTTTGTCACGCCACCTGTGATATAATCCTGTTATTGACTTCTTGCTGCGATAGACAATCAGTGACATGGTTCTTTTAACAAAGAAATCACCGAAGCGTAAAAAAAACTCACCAGATTGATATTCTGAGTTCAGAAAGGAAACCCACGTCAAGAAAAAACAAAAATATTCCATATTAAATGCCAAGTTTGTATATATATATATATATACGTATATATATGTGCAGCGTCTGTGTTGTGTTGTGTTGTCACTGAACTACTTTCTCAAACTTTTGTGAAATCCTACCAAACTTCTGGAATGCACATATCTCTCGCGTCGGTATGTCCTAAGCATATGTTTTTAGAAAAATGTTCCAATTTTTTTTTGGAGGAATTTTTTTGGGGAAATAATTTTTTTTCAACTTCAATTGTTTATAAAATGTGATATCACGTATATTACAAATACATTTGTGCAAAATAATTGTTTGAATTATGATTGGTTTAAACCATGACAAAACGGCAACTCGGGTGCAGTCATTTATCTATATATCTACATATCTGGGCAATGTCTGTGTTCTCACTTAACGACTCCCTGAAACTTTTGTTTCCGTGGTTTGTGAAGTGTTTTTAATAACGTTGTGGTGGTTTTGAATCACGTGGTGGTGAGGTATTTTGAATTATGTGGTGGTGAGGTGTTTTTAAATGACGTGGTGGTGAGGTGTTTTTAAATCACATGGTGGTGAGGTGTTTTTAATTATGTGGTGGTGAGGTGTTTATAATTAGTTGGTGATGGTGTTTTGAATTATGTGGTGGTGAGGTGTTTTGAATTACTTGGTGGTGAGGTGTTTTTAATTATGTGGTGGTGAGGTGTTTTTAATTATGTGGTGGTGAGGTGTTTAGAATTAGTTGGTGATGAGGTGTTTTGAATTATGTGGTGGTGAGGTGTTTTGAATTACTTGGTGGTGAGGTGTTTTAAATTTTGTGGCTGTGAGGTGTTTTTATTACGTGTTTTATGGTTGTGAGGTGTTTTGAATTTTGTGGCTGTGAGGTGTTTTTATTACGTGTTTTATGGCTGTGAGGTGTTTTTATTATGTGTTTTATGGCTGTGAGGTGTTTTTACTTTTGTGGTGGTGAGGTGTTTTTATTACGTATTTTATGGCTGTGAAGTGTTTTTAATTTCGTGGTGGTGAGGTGTTTTTATGACGTGTTTTATGGCTGTGAGGTGTTTTTATTACGTGTTTTAAGGCTGTGAGGTGTTTTTACTTTTGTGGTGGTGAGGTGTTTTTATTACGTATTTTATGGCTGTGAAGTGTTTTTAATTTCGTGGTGGTGAGGTGTTTTTATTACGTGTTTTATGGCTGTGAGGTGTTTTTATTACGTGTTTTAAGGCTGTGAGGTGTTTTTAATTTTGTGGTGGTGAGGTGTTTTTATTACGTGTTTTATAGCTGTGAGGTGTTTTTATTACGTGTTTTAAGGCTGTGAGGTGCTTTTAATTTCGTGGTGATGAGGTGTTTTTATTACGTGTTTTATAGCTGTGAGGTGTTTTTATTAAATGTTTTATGGCTGTGAGGTGTTTTATTTTCATGGTGGTGAGGTGTTTTTAATGTGTTTTATGGCTGTGAGGTGTTTTTATTACGTGTTTTATGGCTGTGACGTGTTTTTATTACATGTTTTATGGCTGTGAGGTGTTTTATTTTTGTGGTGGTGAGGTGTTTTTATTCCGTGTTTTATGGCTGTGAGGTGTTTTATTTTCGTGGTGGTGAGGTGTTTTTATTATGTGTTTTATGGCTGTGAGGTGTTTTTATTACGTGTTTTATGACTGTGAGGTGTTTTATTTTCGTGGTGGCGAGGTGTTTTTATTATGTGTTTTATGGCTGTGAGGTGTTTTTTTACGTGTTTTATGACTGTGAGGTGTTTTATTTTCGTGGTGGTGAGGTGTTTTTATTATGTGTTTTATGGCTGTGAGGTGTTTTTATTCCGTGTTTTATGGCTGTGAGGTGTTTTCAATTTCGTGGTGGTGAGGTTTTTTGAATTACTTGGTGGTGAGGTATTTTGAATTACGTGGTGGTGAGGTTTTTTGAATTACTTGGTGGTGAGGTATTTTGAATTACGTGGTGGTGAGGTTTTTTTAATTACTTGGGTGATGAGGTGTTTTGAATTACGTGGTGGTGAGGTGTAATCGTCCCAAACTTCCAGTCTGCACCTACCCCTCCCCCTTGGTATGTGCTGGGGGGTTTTTTCTTGAAAAAAAAACATTCAACCTAAATCTTCAACCTAAATTGCCTATAAAAATGTAATATCACAAACACAACAAATACATTTGTGCAAAGTAATTGTTTGTATTATGATTGGTGAAAATCATGACAACACAGCAACTCAGGTACAGTCATTAGCCTCAGTTAAAATAAGCCCGTTCCTTAGTATCGACGCTTCAAGCTAGTATATGTTTATATATATACTTCCAGTATATATATATACATATACATATATATGAGGAGTGGGATATATATATATACACATATATATATACACATATATATGTGTATATATATATATGTGTATATATATATATACACACACATATATATTGTTGCGGATATGGGATTTACATCCATCCATATCCGCTTGTAAATATTCCCCTATTTCCTCAATACTTCCCAACTCTCCCCAATCCCTCATTCCCTAGTCCCACTTTCTGTAAACAACACTCTGTAGACCCGACCTCCCCCTATTTCCCCCATTAAATGTCACATCCAGGTCCACCGCATCTCACGTAGACAACTATAGGACATCTTGCTAGTTATTCTTAGTCTATGTCAGTTAAGGATTCGTTTCCATTTATTCTGACCCTTCGTTGCACCAGAATGTGATTGTATGGCACCGTTAGGAAGTTTAGGACCTCCCAATACCTCCCCGCAGCTCTTCCTCACAGTTCTCAGTAACAACAACAACAACAACAACAACAACAACCACCACGAGCGCAGGGAGTGCGCGTCCTCACTCCGGCTTGGTTGGCTTGGTTTGGTTGGCCATGTGCTCGACGGGGTTAACAAACAGGGGCTCCCTGTCGGCCCCTCGTCAAGGGCGGAGCCCGGTAATCCCCGCACCCAATGGAAGCGGCGGACCGGCCCCCAGTTGGGGCGGAACCAACCAGCCGAGGGCGTGTCACTCCCCGTTGAGCATGCGCAGCAGAGGGAGTGGTGACGTGAGATGCGCGCAGAGCTGAAGGAGAAAGGACGCACCCTCCGAGTGCCGAGAGACCTCTGCCATTAAGAAAGACCTCCCAAAGACTGAGCTGTATCCTGTCCCCGAGCCAAGGTGCACCTTGTGCCATCGGTCTACCTGCCATCAATCCCTGTGTGAGTCAGCTTTGTCCGTTTGTCCGTGGTCTGTCTGGGGCCACGGACAGTTAGATAAGCCAGTTAGATAAGCTAAGCTTTGCACTGTGTCACCTGCTGTAAATAACCTTGACTGCTCCTTTTCGTTTGTGTGGTATAAATAATAAATCCTGGTCCTCTTCTGTACGTCTTCGTCCTCTTCTTCCTCTTTCCATTCGATCGCTTTAGAATTTTCCCCAATTGAATATCTGTGACGCGATTTGGCCAACGTTCGGGGTAATCGGGTTAACTGTACGAACACGGCGGCCATTCCGCTCGGTCAAGCAACATCTTTAGCCGTGTCCGTAACATTTGGTGTCAGGAAGTGAGATTGGACCCGAAGCGCGCTTCACGCGCTCGAAATTATTAACTGTGAAATTTGTTTTGTTTTAAAATAAAAACCCGAATTTTGAAATCGCGCCATGGCTGGTCAAGGCGATCGGATGCCGGTGGGTGAGCTAGAGGAGGGGTTAGGAGTAACCCAGGATCAAATGGAGGGGAGCAATGAGGAGGCGGTTGAGGGGATATCAGACGCACAAAATGGCAGCCTCGCGCACGAGGCTTCAGACGCACAAAATGGCGCTCTCGCGCTTGTGGTTGAGGGGGCAGCTGCGACCGCACCCTTTGTACTACCAACGGTGGCCCAAATGCAAGACTTCATGGCGCAATTCGCCGAGATGCTGAGAATAAACGGGGAGAAATGGAGTAATAGAATGGAAGCCAAAATGGAACAATGGGGAAACCAAATTGAAGCAACAACGAACGGAATGAGGGCCGATAGGGAGGAAAGGGAGCAGAGGGACAGAGACCGCAAGTTGGGCGAAAGGGTCCCAGGGGTGCACGAGGAGGTAACGCGGGTCGAGAAGCGCTGGTTGAGCGAAGTGGAGGAAAGCACGGGTAACCGGACCGGGGTAGAAATCGCGACACGGGGTTTGGAAAAGCCGGCGACCGATGAGGTAGAGGGAATTTTATTAAAGCCAACGGTCGTCGAGGTGAGTAAAGAAAAAGTGGAAGTGGGCATTGAAATTGAAGAGACCGGGGACTTAGAAAACCACTCGCGGCGGGAGGAAAAGATGGAATATGTGCAAAGTCCCTGCTCACATCACGATGCTGTGCTTAACCCGAATGGAAGTTTGCAGGTGCGCGTGGAGAAAAGGATCCCCCAGGTGAGTCGTGCTGTATATTGTGCGGGTAGATTTTGTAAGAGGATGTTTAGCGACAAAAGAATTTTCGCGCGCTTGGGATCGAGGAAGCATCCGGGCGTTGGTGAAGGGTCCCGTGTGAGTGGAAATGGCACGCGTGGGAGGAAAAAGTGTGCGTCGGCGAGTGGGTGTGTTATAAAGTGTGGGAGTGAAACCGAGTGCGAGCGAGAATGCACGTCGGGGTGTACGGAGTGTGACACGAGGAGTGAGTTGGTGGTGGAGCGGGTGCGAGAAAGCACGCTTGGAATGGTCGAGGGTGTGCGAGGAAGCACACCTGAGTTAGTGGTAGCGCGGGTGTGGGAGAGCCCATGTGAGCGCGTTAGTGGGTGGATGCAAGAGTGCACGCCCATGGTGAGTGTTACGGAGGATGTAACAGAGGAGAGGTGTGGACCGAAGTGTGCGCAAGAGTGTGCGCGAGAGCTGTGGTGTGTAACAGGGAGAGCGTTGGTGGAATGTACGAACGGCGTTGGAACGCCGGGTTTTATGAGGGTGAAAGGGGTAGCGTATGCGTGAGCATGCAAGTGAAGCATCAACGGTAACCGGGTTAGCGGTTAGGGCGACGGGTAGCCGATGCGAGCACTTGGGGCGCGGTGTGCTTTGTTGGGTGCGAGGCCCGGCGCGGATCGATGCTGCGTCGCTTCTCTTCGAAGCGTTGTTGCCGATTCGGGCTTGGCCCCGCCCTGCACGGTCGAGTCCGGGCCTTGGCGGGTGAGGCGACCGGTACGGTTCAAGGGCGAGTGGGAGGAAGCGGACGGTGCCCCCTCGCGGGGACGGGGTTCCGACCGAGGGAGATTGAGCCATCGGGCCTGGGACCGCAAGGTGCCGCGCCGAGATGGTGCGTGGAACCTCGGCCTGACCATACCACCTCCCTTGAACCGAAAGCCGGACGGATTCAACCTGCAGGTGACCAAACCACCCGAATTCATTGCTCGGCTTTACGAACCGAGTTTAATGATGTCACGACGCACCGAGGCTAGGATATAGTGGACTGTGATGATGGTGATAGTGATAATAGTGATAGTGGTTTTGATATGAAATTTAGAAAGTGAATAGAATTGGCAGCAAATAGAAAATTTTTGATTAGTTGGATTTGGACGAGCAAAATTTATAGTGGGACCTCCCCGATGTGGTGGGATGGCAACTCTGTCATCCCTCACAGAAGGGGGGCAAAGGAGCACTAGTTTATGGGGTTGATGGCAGTGAAAACTAGCCCGGGTGGGTTAGGATATTGTGTGTAGGGATCTAGCGAAGATGACATTAGGTAACGTTAAGGTTAGTTAGTGACTGATACCTGTAGTGGGGACGCAGGTAGATTAGAGTGGATGATAATGACGTGGTATGTGCTTAGTTTAAAGGGAAGACGGGGAGCACTAAGTTAGCAGGGTAACAGGTAGATGAGATGATGCCATGTGTTTGAGGATTGAACAGGTGTGATTGCACAGGTGTGCAACTGAACAGGTGAATGGAGCAGTGTTTGAGTGATAGTAGTGGTGATGTGTATTGTGATGACCAAATGGTCCAGGAAGAGGAGGGTGCAGGTGGCACCAGGTGTGAGTGCACAGGTGTGCAACAACAGGTATGAGGAACAGGTGTGTGGAATAAATGGTAGTGTGGAATATATGGCGGATTGGAATGGATGGTCGTGGAGTGAGTATGGTGGACACCATGGAGTGGAGTGGATGGTGCGGAGGTGTGAATGGGGGAAGAGTGGACCCCCATCACGAATACCCGGGGCGGGTAGTGTAAGTGTTAGGTAGAGGGTATAGGTAAATTGTGGTTGGATATTGGCATCTGTGGTGCGGGTGAGAGAATGGTATTTGGATGGGTGCATTAGTGTTGTGGAAATGGCTGGGCGTGTAGCCTGTTAGTGTGTGTAGTTGGTTTGGGCACTCCACCACTGTGAGGATGTCGGCCAGGTGAGGCCGCAGGTGGGCTCTGGGAGCCGGTAGTTGTGGATGGGGCCCGAGGATCCGGAGGACGGACCCGGGTAGCCCAGTGCCAGAGGGCACCAAGGGGTGACAGAGCCAGGAGGGGCCTTCCCCAGTTAGATAGGTTAGGGTGAGGAGCTAGGTAAGCTTGGGTGGCAACTGCAGTGGTGGAGGTGTGCAGGTGGGTAGACCTGCTGGGAGAGCTACACGTCACAGCCCAGAAATTATGCGAGGGCACCGGGAGATGAATCGGGGGAGTGAGACCCCAAATTGAGAAGCACCACAGTTTGGTCAATGGGAATTGGTTTTTAGAACCCATAGTGTAAGTTGGCCAATGGATTGGCAGGGAGAGACCCCGGGTAGTGTAAAGTGTGTTAATGTCATTTAGAGGATAGTTAGGATTGGAGTCTCCTCGCACCATCTGCATCCACTCACCTGAGGTGACAGGTACTCCACACCATGCCATGTTTTGATTATTTTTATTGTGCAGATGTTTTGGATTGTGAGACACATCATGACGTGGGTGTGACATTGTGCTTTGTTGTTCCATCTCTCCCTCCTTATGAGGATTGATGATGAATTGGTGATAGCAAATTTTGGTTAGAGGGATTGTGGTAACGAATTTGGTATAGGAGAAAAATGGGGAAGACGTGACAGTAGTGACGAATTTGTAAAGATGTAGATTTTTGTAAATATGGGGTAAGGGCAAGGGTAGGGTAGGTGACAAGGGGGGTGACGTACGGTAGGGACGAGCTTTTCTCACTTCGCTCTCCGTACGCACTTCACCTTGCATTGCCTTTATGGATGTGTACCCTTGAGACCTTACCCCTCGCTCATCTGTCTTGTTCCCCCTTTTTGTCTCCCACATGAGGACCTGTGCGCCATTGGGCGCCAAGGGGAGTGTGCGTGAGTCCGCCATTGGGCGCCCGAACCTCTCGCAACCACAGCTGTCTGCATCGATGCACCACATTATGGACCACATGTCTGTGGCCGAGCACCACTTATGGACCCCATGGGTTGGGGCATGGCCCCTCTGCTGGAACCGGCCATGAGGGCCCGAGATTCTGCTGGCGGACCTTGGCCACAGGGCACCGATGCCCCACAGGTGAACCACACATAGTCGGCTCCCTGTGGGCCATAAATAAAAGAAAGGGACACGTGGGTGCATTTTATTTTAATAGTGCAAATAGGCCACCAGCAAAGGAAGATGACAACACCAGGAAAATAATAATAGCCAGCAGAGGGAGCCGAAGAGCAAGAGACACCTGCAGGGTTTGGGTTTGTTGGTTTTATTTTATTGATGAACAGTGGTGACTGCACTGATTGGTGCTTGAGAATGCATTGGTGCGTTTTGGGTGTTTTCATGGTGCGTCAATGCAGAGCAGACTGTCTCCCCCCAGAAAGAACAATCGCAGGTCCTGGGTTAGTTTTGTAAATAAAGTAAATAATGCTCCCCACCGTCAATGTATAGTTTGAAGACCATTCCGCGATTCGGTTATCCTGTGGGTGTGTTTCTGTTAGGAAAAGGGTGCAACGTCGCAGGGGGACATATTTACTCATTTGTGAATATCTGTAAAACTGTCGCACTCAGGGTTGAGTTAATAGTAGAGGGAACTACATCTGAGTGCCACACTAAAGTAGGTAAAAATTTATCGGGTCGGGACGCCCCGAGGTAGAGAAGGGTGCAGTGTTGCGGATATGGGATTTACATCCATCCATATCCGCTTGTAAATATTCCCCTATTTCCTCAATACTTCCCAACTCTCCCCAATCCCTCATTCCCTAGTCCCATTTTCTGGAAACACTCTGTAGACCCGACCTCCCCCTATTTCCCCCATTAAATGTCGCATCCAGGTCCACCGCATCTCACGTAGACAACTATAGGACATCTTGCTCGTTATTCTTAGTCTATGTCAGTTAAGGATTCGTTTCCATTTATTCTGACCCTTCGTTGCACCAGAATGTGATTGTATGGCACCGTTAGGAAGTTTAGGACCTCCCAATACCTCCCCGCAGCTCTTCCTCACAGTTCTCAGTAACAACAACAACAACAACAACCACGAACGCAGGGAGTGCGCGTCCTCACTCCGGCTTGGTTTGGTTGGCCATGTGCTCGACGGGGTTAACAAACAGGGGCTCCCTGTCGGCCCCTCGTCAAGGGCGGAGCCCGGTAATCCCCGCACCCAATGGAAGCGGCGGACCGGCCCCCAGTTGGGGCGGAACCAACCAGCCGAGGGCGTGTCACTCCCCGTTGAGCATGCGCAGCAGAGGGAGTGGTGACGTGAGATGCGCGTAGAGCTGAAGGAGAAAGGACGCACCCTCCGAGCGCCGAGAGACCTCTGCCATTAAGAAAGACCTCTCAAAGACTGAGCTGTATCCTGTCCCCGAGCCAAGGTGCACCTTGTGCCATCGGTCTACCTGCCATCAATCCCTGTGTGAGTCAGCTTTGTCCGTTTGTCCGTGGTCTGTCTGGGACTAAGTAAGCCAGTTAGATAAGCTAATCTTTGCACTGTCACCTGCTGTAAATAACCTTGACTGCTCATTTTCGTTTGTGTGGTATAAATAATAAATCCTGTTCCTCTTCTGTACGTCTTCATCCTCTTCTTCCTCTTTCCATTCGATCACTTTAGAGTTTTCCCCAATTGAATATCTGTGGCGCGATTTGGCCAACGTTCGGGGTAATCGGGTTAACTGTACGAACACGGCGGCCATTCCGCTCGGTCAAGCAACATCTTTAGCCATGTCCGTAACAATATATATATATATATATATATATATATATATATATATATATATATATATATATATATATATATATATATATATATATATATCTATATATATAAATATAAAATGGTAGTTATTGGGAAAAACAATATCATTGGCTATGCAGAGTTTTGAAACAAATTCCATTGTCATCGTTGCTATGGAAATGTACAATTGTTGTTAGGACATTGATACAATCACTTGTTTTATTAACTACACGGACTAAGGCTCGTAATGGAGCTGCCACTCACACATCTCACGCACACATGGACATCCTGACAGACAGACACTGAGTTTGGGGGAAGTGACGTCACTTCCCAGGATACAATGGAAACCAGCGACTTGTGCTGCCTTTCTCACCACACTCAGCAGAGCATTTCCTCAGGAGGTATTTCCTCCTTCCCATGGTTGCAGACCTTTGGGGATTGTCCATGCCCTATCCTATCAGATGCTGAACACCAAGCAAGGAAGCAGCACATACCATGCTTTAAGTCTGTGGTATGACTCGGCCAGGGTTTGAACCACCGACCTCCCAGACTCGGAGCGGCCGCTCCAACCATTACACTACCGAATCATTACACCACCACCACCATGGCTTTGCTGTTCTGATTTAGAATGAATGAAACTCAAAACTGTGCATCGTGTGCTGCTTCCAGACAAGTTGGGATAATTACAGTTTTCACTTCAAAGCAAATGGATGGCCAAATGATGCTCCACCAAAAGCAAAGATTTGTCCATTGGATCATTTATGTCCGCCTGTTGTTACTGCTTGTTAAATAATTGTAAATCCTGTATGTCCATTATTCTACACCTGCAAGTCCCATACGTCTTCAGGTATCCACTTTAGTGTAAGTTATTTGGCCGATGCAGTTGGAAATTGATAAGGCCTGATCTATCACCACCCACATTAATCTGCTCACTCCTCTATCTCTCCATATGTTCCTATATACATCGACAAACAATGCCCTCCATAATTATTGGAACACTGAAGTCAAATTTGTTATTATTGCTGAATACACAAGAAATTTGAATTTGACATCAAAAGATGAATATGAGGCAAGAGCACAGAAGGTCAGCTTTTATTAATTAGTATATCTAATATCTTGCTTTCCCTCGTGGTCCCCCTGTGCTGTCTTTCCCTCGCGGTCCTCCTGTGCTGTCTTTCCCTCGCGGTCCCCCTGTGCTGTCTTTCCCTCGCGGTCCCCCTGTACTGTCTTTCCCTCACGGTCCCCCTGTGCTGTCTTTCCCTCACGGTCCCCCTGTGCTGTCTTTCCCTCGTGGTCCCCCTGTGCTGTCTTTCCCTCGCGGTCCCCCTGTGCTGTCTTTCTCTCGCGGTCCCCCTGTACTGTCTTTCCCTCGCGGTCTCCCTGTGCTGTCTTTCCCTCGCGGTCCCCCTGTGCTGTCTTTCCCTCGTGGTCCCCCTGTGCTGTCTTTCCCTCGTGGTCCCCCTGTGCTGTCTTTCCCTCGTGGTCCCCCTGTGCTGTCTTTCCCTCGTGGTCCCCCTGTGCCGTCTTTCCCTTGTGGTCCCCCTGTGCCGTCTTTCCCTCGTGGTCCCCCTGTGCTGTCTTTCCCTCGTGGTCCCCCTGTGCTGTCTTTCCCTCGTGGTCCCCCTGTGCTGTCTTTCCCTCGTGGTCCCCCTGTGCTGTCTTTCCCTCGCGGTCCCCCTGTGCTGTCTTTCCCTCGCGGTCCCCCTGTACTGTCTTTCCCTCGCGGTCCCCCTGTGCTGTCTTTCCCTCGCGGTCCCCCTGTGCTGTCTTTCCCTCGCGGTCCCCCTGTGCTGTCTTTCCCTCGCGGTCCCCCTGTGCTGTCTTTCCCTCGTGGTCCCCCTGTGCTGTCTTTCCCTCGCGGTCCCCCTGTGCTGTCTTTCCCTCGTGGTCCCCCTGTGCTGTCTTTTCCTCGTGGTCCCCCTGTGCTGTCTTTCCCTCGCGGTTGTCAGCTCTTTCACGAGCATCGATTCAGTATACAAAAAAAAACAAAAAAAAAACTATGTATACAGTCGTAGCCAAAAATATTGGCACCCTTGCACTTTTTTCAAATAATGCACCATTTCTTCCAGAAAATTGTTGAAATAAAAAAATATTTTGGGATCCACATTTGTATTTGTTTGGTTTGCAGAGGAACAAAACAAAAAAAGCTGGAAAAAATTACTAAATCTCAGCTTATTCCACACAGAAATCCTAAAATGGCCCGGACAATATTATGAGCACCTTTTAGAAGTTGTTAGAAATAATTAGATTTCAAGCAGGTGATTCTCCTTTACTTTGGAATTGAACTCACCTATGCTGAGTTGCAGGTGCCTACAATATAAAAATCACTCAATCAACCAGTTTGAATAGAGAAAAGGAGTCATTCTGATGTTTTGTGTCACTGTGTGTACGGCAATGAGCATGGAGAAAAGTAACAAAACCAGATAATTGTCTGAGGTCAGGTCAGACACAACATTGTCGCCAAGCATGGACAATCTCAAGGATACAAATCGATCTCCAGAGACCTTGTTGTCCCTGTGTCACCATACGCAATGTTATCAGGAAGTTTAAGGCCCATGGCACTGTAGTCAAACCTCCCTGGACGTGGCCGCAAGAGAAAACTTGACCAAAGATTGTAGCAAAGGATTGTTCAAATGGTGGAGAAAACACCTCGATCAACTGCCAAACAGATTCAAGCTGACCTTCAGACACAAGGTACGACAGTTTCAACTCACACCGTGCATCACCAACTCAATGAAAGGGCGTTCTAAGGTAGGAGACCCAGGAGGACCCCACTGCTGAGAGAGAGATGTAAGAAATCCTGACTGGTGTTTGCCAAAACACACCTGAATAAGCCAAAATCTTTCTGTGGACAGATGAGACCAAATTTGAGGTTTTGGTAAAACACATCATCTCCATGTTTACAGAAAACAAAATGAAGCCTTCAAAGAAAAGAACACCTTCCCGACAGTCAAACATGGAGGAGGTTCAGTGATGTTTTGGGGTTGCTGTGCAGCCTTTGGCACTGGGTGCCTTGAATGTGTGCATGGCATCATGAAATCAGGAGATTACCAAGGCATTTTGGAGTGCAATGTTAAACCCCGTGTCAGAAAGCTCGGTCTCTGTCGAAGGTCATGGGTCTTGCACAATGACAATGACCCTAAACACACTTCAAAAAGCACCCAGGAATGGTTCAAGACAAAACGTTGGACCGTTCTTAAATGGGCAGCAATGAGTCCAGATCGAAATCCCATTGAACACCTGTGGGTAGATCTGAAAACAGCAGTTGGGAGAAGGCACCCTTCAAATCTGGGAGAACTGGAGCAGTTTGTACAAGAAGAGTGGGTCAACATGCCAGTAGAGTGGTGTGGGAAGCTCATTCATGGCTATAGGAAGCGCTTGACTGCAGTTATTTTGTCCAAAGGCTGTGCTGCCAAATATTAAGTCGAGCGTGTCAATAATTTTGTCAATGCCATTTCTTTTTATTTTCTGATTTAAAAGGATATATTGAGTACTGAATCAAAAACAAAGGTTCTGTAATGTTAGCAGTGAAATAAAGAATTGTGGAGCCCAAATACTTTTGTCAATTTCAACTTATTTCTAGAGAAAATTGTGAGTTATTTGAAAAATGTGCAGGGGTGCCAATATTTTTGGCCACGACTGTATATGTTTTACCATTGGAGAACAACAACACTTTTTATGTTCAGTCCCCCCATTTTAGGTAAGCATAAGTATTGGAACAAATCACTGACAAGTGTCTTCTTGTATTGATTGTTCACACATAAAAGAGCTGTGAATGTCGAGTCTTTTTTTTTTTGTGTGTACAAGATCGAGGCTTGTGTAAGAGCTAACATTAATCACATAAAAACAAACTGACGCATACAACATACGATAAAGGGAGCAGGAGACAAGATGCGAAGAAAGAGGGAAGCATATAAGTACAACAGCAGAGAACAGGGACATCGGGAGATCTGTTGGAGGGAGAGGGGTTGGGGAGTGGGGGCATGGAAGGGGTGGGGGGGCTGGGAGAGGTAGAAAACACATGCACACTGCTAGGACCTCTAGGAAAGAAGTTTGAATTTCAAAAAAGTGGATTTGGGGTTAATTAGCGGGGGTTTTGGATGGGGGAAGATCAAGATTTTGGATGGGGGAAGACAAGAGATGGTGGTGAACAGCTGTTTTAAAGACCTTGAGGGAGGAGTGGGATTGAAGGGGGAGTGTGGGAGTTTGTTCCAGAGGCGAGAGAAAAGAAGAATGAAGGAGTGAAGGTGAGCAGAGAGTCTTGATTTTGGCAG
Source organism: Myxine glutinosa (assembly GCF_964187855.1). NCBI lineage: Eukaryota > Metazoa > Chordata > Myxini > Myxiniformes > Myxinidae > Myxine > Myxine glutinosa. The sequence goes on from NC_136267.1 coordinate 17,601,511, forward strand.
TTTAACCATAAGAGGGTTGCTGGCAGATCTTGTGCGACCTGTAGGAGTATTTGGGGGCCAGAGCACAGACAGAGCTGAGGGAGCAAGGCCGGAGAGGAGTCGGTAGACGACAGAAAGACCACCAACCTGCCTGCGGTGAGTGAGCGAAAGGCCCTCGAAGTTAGCTTCATCACGGGAGATTCCGATCATTCTGAAAGCCTTGGTTTCAACAACGTGAAGCCGAGCTAGGTGTGAGGCAGGAGCACCAGCCCAGAGGGGAGAACAGTATTCCATTGAGCTGTGGATGAAAGCCTGGTATGTGGTGAGTAGCTCAGGTGTGCCAAGGAAGGACTTCGCACGACGTAGGATGCCCATTCGGCGACTGGCTTTGGAAGCCAGCTTGGAAATGTGGTTTTCCCAGGAAAGATCATGGCGGATAGTGAGACCCAAAAGCTTGAGTGACACAACTTATTGGAGAGGATTGTTCAGAAAGTAGATGGGAGGGTTGTCCATCCGGTCTTTTTGAAGAGACAGTGAGAGTGTGAGATTTGTCAGGATTGAAAGACATGTTCCACTTGTTTGACCAGTCTGTGATTTTGTCCAGGTCTGCAGAAAGTGAGGAGGCTGCAGACTGCCAATCTGAGGGATGAGGAATGGAGTGGCAGATTGGAGTCATCAGCAAAGAGATAGAGAGGATTTTCCAGAGAGTCGGAGAGATCATTGATAAAGACCAGAAAAAGCACAGGGCCCAGAAAACTGCCTTGGGGAACTCCAGCCTGAACAGGAAGGGGAGATGAGAGAAAGCCATTCGGGCCACACGTTGACTACGAACAAAGAGGAAGTCTGCAAGCCATGCATGGAGATTCCCATGCATACTATAGGAGGAGAGTTTGGTGAGCAGAGTGGGGTACCAGACCGTGTTGAAGGCACGTGATATGTCAACGGAGACAGCTCTGATTTCCTGTTTGGCATTGAGGACCTCCATCCATTGTTGAGACAGCAGAAGCAGCATGTCCAGAGTAGAGTGACCTGGTCTCAAACCAAATTGATGATCAGAGATCAAGCCATTGGAGAAGAGGAAAGATTTCATATCCGAAGCAATGATGGATTCCATGACTTTGCTGATAATTGGGAGAAGGCTGATTGGTCTGTATTTGCAAGGATCTGTTTTAGCACATTTTTTTGTAAAGCGGTAATGTTGGCTGATTTCCGAGCTGATGGCAGATGACCTTGAGCAAAAGAGAGGGTGAAGAGAACAGAGAGAGGGTGTGAAAGAGCAGCAGAGCAGGATTTTAGGACCTGTGGGCTGATGCCGTCTGGTCCATTTGCAGAATCAGAGTCGAGGATTGACAGAAACATCTCCACCTTGTCAGGAGAGAAGGACACAGAGTCCAGGAGCAGCTGGGTATGACTGGGTACGGTGGGTACAGAGAGAGCCGGGTTTGCGACACAAGATTTTGAGGCAAACATAGAGTTGACGCAATCAGCTTTTTCACGTGCGGAGTCAGCTGTGCAGCCGTTTGAGGTAAGGGAGGGCATGGAGGGGGAACAAACACCAGAAACAGATTTGACCAGATGCCACCAGGATTTGGAAGAGGGAGACAGGTTTGAGAGTTCAGTCTTGAGAGTTTTGTTTTGAGAGCAAGTCGTCTTGAGTCTGCCTTTTGAGTCGGTATACATTAACCAAAATGAAGACCAGAGAATTGTCGACGAAAGAAATGCAAGCAATTTGGAAGCTGAAAGAACAGGATAATTCAATTAGAACCATCGTACAAAAATTAGGCAGAGCAAATACAACAATTTGGAATATCTTGACAAAGAAAGAAACCAGTAGTATACTTAGCAATAGACAATGGCCAGGTTGGCCAAGGGGAACAACTTCAGTTGATGAAAAAAATCATCAGAGCTGTGAAGAAAAACACTAAAGCAACTGTCAGTGACATCACCGACAACCTCCAGAGTACATGGGCGAAAGTATCACAATCTACCGTTAGCAGAAGACTCCGACAGCAGATTACAAAGGCTACTCTGCAAGATGCAAACCTTTCATCAGCACCAAAAATAGAAAAGACAGGTAAGAATTTGCCAATAAGTACAGAGATGAGCCAGTAAAATTTTGGAACAAAGTTTTTTTGGACAGATGAGACAAAGATAAACCTTCACCAAAATGATGGAAAGGTGAAAGTGTGGAGAAAGGAAGGACTTGCATTGATACAAAGCATATTATGTCATGTGTGAAGCATGGTGGAGGTAGTGTCATGGCTTGGGCTCACATGGCTGCCTATGGAACTGGCTCACTCATCTTTCTTGATGATGTAACTCATGCTGGCAGCAGCAGAATGAATATCGAAGTGTACAGAAACATTTTGTCTGTGATGTACAAGAAAATGCCCCCAAACTCATTGGGCGGCTCTTCATCATGCAGCAAGACAATGACCCAAAACCCACTGCCAACACAACCAAGGGGTTTATCAGGGGGAGAAGTGGAAGATGTTAGACTGAACAAGTCAATCTCCTGATTTAATTCACATGGATTATGCATTTCACTTGAAGAAGAGTAGACCAAAGCCAAAAAAACCCAAAACAAACAACAACTGAAAACGGCTGCAGTAAAGGCTTTTTTTTTCTTTTTTCTTTTTTTTGTATACTGAATCGAGGCTCGTGAAAGAGCTAACATTTACTTCACAAACAAATCAACCAGACAAACAAAACACACAAAAAGAGGGAGCGGAAAACAAGATGGGGAGAGAAGGGGAAGCACACAAACACAACATTTGAGAGCAGGGAGATGTGTGGAAGGGAGAGGGCTTGGGGGGAGGAGGCGTGGGAAGGGGCGGGGTGGGAGAAGTATAAAACACAAGGACACCAAGGACTTCCAGGACAGAAGTTGGTATTTCAAAAAAAGTGGAATTGGGGTGAAATTAGTGGGGGTAGAAAAGATCAAGGTTTTGGATGGGGGAAGATAAGAGATGGTGGTGAACAGCTGTTTTAAAGACCTGGAGGGTGGAGTGGGATTGAAGAGAGTGAGAAGCGTATGGAGAAAGAGGTGAGGAATAATACGGCTAGGTTACAGGGGGGAATAGAGGGTCTGACGAGGGGAGTAGAACAGCTGACAGTGGGCTAAAAGGAACTCGTGGACCCAGTGGAAAAGAACACTGCAATAATCGGGGGGTTAAAAGCGACACAAAAAGACATCAAGAACGAATTAATAGCGACACAGAAGGAATGTCAGATGGTACATGAGGGGTTGACGAAGAGGTTGGAAGAGGTGACAGAAGTAATGGAGACGAAGGACCGAGAGGTGAGGACGCACATAGAAACGGTGAAAGTGGCATTGGAGGAAGAGATAGAGGGGGCGCACCGGGAGATGAAGGAGGTAAAGGAAAAATTAGAGGAGGTGGAAGAAGGGGTGATTGAAATTAAGAAGAGACGAAGGGAAGCTGAGAAAGAGATAAAGGAGGAAGTAACGGAATTGGTACAAGGTCTGTGCTCGAATCATGATGGTGTGCTTGCTAACCAAATAAAGAGTTTGCAGGTGGCAGAGGAGGTGCGGAGACGAGGTGCCAAGGTGAGTGGTGATATATTCGGAAATGTATATGATGTGAGGGGAGCTTCAGTCGGCTTGTGGGTTCGTGTGGGCCCGGATGTTCGTGAGAGGCCGCTGGTGAAGTGTGTGACAGGTACGGTGTGCGAAAGAGTAGGTGTGCGAGAATGTCCGACTCTGGTGTGTGTGAGGAAAAAGTGCGCGCCGAGGAGTGAGTGTGCCGTCGAGAGTGAGTTGGTCGTAGCGCGTGTGCGGGGGGGGGGGGGCACATGGAAGCACGTAGTGGGGAGTGTTACAAGGGATGTAACGGAAGCATGCACGCCTGTGGTGAGTGTTACGGAGGGTGTAACGGGAGAGTGTGCGAAAGAGGATGCGCGAGAAAGGTGTGTAACGGACGGGTGCATGAGGAAAGAGTGCGCTGTCAAGAGTAAGGGAGAATGCACACCTGTGGTGAGTGTTACGGAGGGTGTAACGGGAGAGTGTGCGCGAGAAAGGTGTGTAACGGACGGGTGCATGAGTACAGAGTACGCTGTCGAGAGTAAGGGTGAATGCGCGACCGAGTGTGGTGGTAAGAGTAGTAAGAGTGACACGGAGCGTGAGTTGGTGGTGGCAGGTGAGAGAGGATGTACACCTGGAATGGAAGGATGCACACCTGGAATGGTAGAGCGCGTATGGGAATGCACGCTGGAGTTGTTAGTGAGGCACGTGGTTGGGTGTGCAAGTGAGAGCACACCTGTGGTTGTCACAGAGGTGACCGAGGAGGGGGCGTGAAGGTGTGTTGGTGAGGTGTGCGAACGACGAGTGTGTGCAAAGGTGTGCGGTGGTCAGGTGTGTGACCAAGTCTGTAAGCGGATTGAGTGTACCTGGGTGTGTCAGGGAAGGTGCAATGACAAAGAGCATGGAGACAGCTGGATGTATGAGCAAGGAACGGACTGCGGGGTGTAAGCATGCGAGTGGAGCTTCGACGCTAACCGGGTTAGCGGTTAGAGCGACGTATAGCCGAATCGGGCCATCGGGGCGCGCCGGGCAGCTTTGCGTGCCGCGGGGATCTGCGGCGGTTTCGAAAGAACCGCCGTGCGGGATCCATGCCGGGCCGCGCTTTGAACGGCCGCGTCCGTGCTGCACTAGGCGGAGCGGGCAGCCCGATAGGAAGGGTCGTCATGGCGACCCCTTTTTGTTGAGGCGTTCCGGCAGGTCGAGATCGGGCCATTGGACGGCTCTGTGCCGAGATGGTGCGGGGGATCTCGGCTCGGGTAAGCCCCCGTCCTTGCACCGAATGCCGGACGCATCCAGCCGCCGGCACCAAGCAACCCGCATTCATTGCTCGGCTTTGCGAAGCCGAGCTTTGGAAATGAATTGGCGCACCGAGAGGCACTAGTGAGTAGACGTGTGACGAGAATAGTGTTTTGGACCCGAAATTGCAAAGCAAAATTTGATGATTGGTAGAATGATTGGCAGATGATTGGCAAATTTTTGATTGGTTGAAATTTGGTGTGCAAAATTGATAGTGGAAGATACCCGATGTGATGGGATGGCAACTCTGCCATCTCTCACGGGGGGGCAAAGGAGCACTAGTGTTATGGGGTTGGCAGTGAAAACTAGCCCGGGAGGGTTAGGATATAGTGTGTGGGGATCTAGAAAAGATTGACCTTAGGTAACGTTAAGGTTAGGTAGTGACAATGATACCTGTAGTGGGGACGCAGGTAGATTAGTGTGGATGATAATGACGTGGTATGTGCTTAGTTTAAAGGGAAGACGGGGAGCACTAAGTTAGAAGGGCAACAGGTAGTTCAGATGATGCCGTGTGAGTGTTGGAGGTGTATTCAAATGTATTGAGCAGGTTATGAGTAACTGATTGTGATTGTGAGTAGTATTGTGATTGCACAGGTGTACAACTGGACAGGTGGATGGAGCAGTGTATGAGAGTAATAGTGATGTGTATTGTGCTGACCAAATGGTCCAGGAAGGAGGGTGCAGGTGGCACCAGGTGTGATTGCACAGGTGTGCAACGACAGGTGTATGGAGAATGGTTGTGTGGAAGACAAGGTGTATGCAAAACAGGAGTATTGGAATGGATGGTCGTGGAGTGAGTATGGTGGAAACTGTGGAGTGGAGTGGATGGTGCGAAGGTGTGGATGGGGGAAAGGAGGATGGACCCTATCACGAATACCCGGGGAGGGTAGTGTAAGAGTTAGGTAGAGGGTACAGGTAAATTGTGGTTGGATATTGGCATCTGTGGTGCGTGGTGGAAGAATGGTGATTGAATGGGTGCATTAGTGTTGTGGAAATGGCTGGGCGTGTAGCCTGTTAGTGTGTGTAGTTGGTTTGGGCACTCCACCACTGTGAGGATGTCGGCCAGGTGAGGCCGCAGGTGGGCTCTGGGAGCCGGTAGAGTTGTTGTGGATGGGGCCCGAGGATCTGGAGGACGGACCCGGGTAGCCCAGTGCCAGAGGGCACCAAGGGGTGACAGAGCCAGGAGGGGCCTTCCCCAGTTAGTTAGGTTAGGGTGAGGAGCTAGGTAAGCTCGGGTGGCAACTACAGTGGTGGAGGTGTACAGGTGGGTAGACCTGCTGGGAGAGCTACACGACCCAGCCCGGAAATTGTGCAAGGGCACCGGGAGATGAATCGGGGGAGTGAGACCCCAAATTGATAAGCACCACAGTTTGGTCAATGGGAATTGGTTTTTAGAACCCATAGTGTAAGTTGGCCAATGGATTGGCAGGGAAAGACCCCAGGTAGTGTAAAGTGTGTTAAAGTCAATTAGAAGGTAGTTAGGATTAAGATCTCCTCGCACCATCTACATCCACTCACCTGAGGTGACGTAACTCCACACCATGCCATGTTTTATTATTTTTATTGTGCAGATGTTTGGAATGTGAGATGCATCATGACGTGGGTGCGACATTGTGCTTTGTTGTTCCATCTCTCCCTCCTTATGAGGATTGATGATGAATTGGGTGATGGCAAATTTTGGTTAGAGGGATTGTGGAGACGAATTTGGTATAGGGGAAATATGGGGAAGACGTGACAGTAGTGACGAATTTGTAAATGTGTAGATTTTGTACATATGGGGTAAGGGCAAGGGTAGAGTAGGTGACAGGGGGGGTGACGTACGGTAGGGACGAGCTTTTCTCCGCTCCGTCTCCATACGCACCTTGCCTTGCATTGCCTGTATTGATGTGTACCCTTGAGACCTTACCCCTCGCTCATCTGTCTTTTCCCCCCTTGCCTCCCACATGAGGACAGTGCGCCACTGGGCACTGAGGGGAGCGTGCGAGAGTCCGCCATTGGGCGCCCGAACCTCTCGCAACCACAGCTGTCTGCATCGATGCACCACCTTATGGACCACATATCTGTGGCTGAGCACCACTTATGGACCCCATGGGTTGGGGCATGGCCCCTCTGCTGGAACCGGCCATGAAGGCCCGAAATCTTGCTGGCGGACCTTGATCACAGGGCACCGATGCCCCACAGGTGAACCACACTAGTCGGCCCTGTGGGCCATAAATAAATAAAAACGGACACGGTTGGTGCATTTTATTTTATGTGCAAATAGGCCGCCAGCAAAGAAGATGACAACACCTGGAAGATAGCAATAGCCAGCAGAGGGAGCCGAAGAGCAAGAGACCACCAGCAGGGTTTGTTTGGTTATTTTTATTGAGAATTGTAGTGACTGTGCACCGATTGGTGCTTGAGGGTGCTTTGGTGCGTTTTTGGGTGCTTTCATGGTGCATCGATGCAGGGCAGACTGTCTCCCCCCCCAAAAGAACGATCACAGGTCCTGGGTTGCGTTTTGTAAATAAAGTAGTCATTGTAAATAATGCGCCCCCACCGTAAATGTATAGTTTGAAGACAATTCCGCAATTCGGTTAGCTGTGGGCGTGCGTCTGTTAGGTAGGGTGCAATGGAGCAGCGGGACATATTTATTTATGTTTTAAAACTGTCACACTCAGGGTCAGGTTAAATGTAGAGGGAACTACACCTACGTGCCACACTAAAAGTTAAGGTAAGAGGCCCGGGACGTGCCTAAGAGGAGGAGGGTGCAGTGTTGTGGATATGAGGATTGTGTTTTTTTATTGTGTTTTTATTATTATTGCTTTATTCTGGACCCTCCTGCCTCCAGTCTGTGTATAAAGGTCAAAGGGCGTTCCCGTAGTTAATTCCATAAAACATACACGAAGGACACCATATATCCCTGTTCAGTAGTTATATCCTTATTATGTGTATTAGTGTAAGGCTGTGTCTTCCATTAATTGACACTCCATTGCACTGCATTAAATAAAGTAGATCCCTCCGACATGGCATCTTCAAAGTGCCAGGTTTGCCAAGTTTGCTGCAATTGCCAACTGCATTTGGGCGGTTTTCTTCGTTCGCCATTGCTGCCCTTTGGCTGGGGCTAGCTCGAATCGCCCCAAAACCACCATTGGCCACGAGGTAAGGTCGGGGAAGAAGGGCGCGCCTCCACCTCGTCATAGAGGGGAGGAGTGAACCAGCCCTTGCCGACCAACCCAGAACGAGGGGTTGGCTTTGGAGGGCGGAGAAAGAACGTTTGGGGGAGGTTCGCAAAAGGGTCAAGGGTGGGGCTTATATAACCCGAGGAAGACGCCCCCAGAGAGAGTGGAGGAGGGAGGAGATCAGAACACAGACAAGCCTGAAGAGAGTCCTGGAGTTTGTGAGAGAGGGAGAGAGAACCTGTCACGCCAGACCCCCCACCAGCAGCGTTGGCTCCACCAAGCAGCTCCGACCCGTTACCCCGCGCACACGACAGGATCGGTGGCATCGGCGGCCGTCGAGGTCCAGCCCGACGTCCCGTGCGGGATCAAGCTCCAGCCAGCTCCGTGCCTTCCTCCCCCTCCAGCCACCCACCTCCTGTCATTCCTGCCTGCAATTTCCTCATTCGTGTACGTGAGTTGGTTCTGTTTGTCTTGTCCCTGGGTTAATTAAGACTGTAGGTAAGCTAGCATTGCACTGTGTCTCCTTGATTCCTTCTGTCTTTATTTTATTATCTTTCCTTCTTCCTTGGTTTCTTTGGTCCTGTACATAGTAATAAATTATATTCGTATTGCAAAACCTTTTTGTCTTCTTCTTCTCCTTCACATCCGTGTCGCTTTTGTCTTTTCCATATTGAATATCTGTGGCGCGATTTTGGCCAACGTTCAGGAATCGGGTTAGTCGGGGTAACTGTTAGGGCCGCTGCGCCATCCGCTCGGCAAATTAACATCTTATCCGCGGTCCGTAACAAAATATATATACGTACATATATACATATATATATATATATATATATCACTGTTCCAATACTTATGGAGGGCACTTCACTGTTCCAATACTTATGGAGGGCACTATATATATATATATATATATATATATATATATATATATATATATATATATATATATATAGATATATATATATATATATATATATATATATATATATATATATCTCTATATATAAAGGAGGAGTGTGTGTGTGTGTGTGTGTGTGTGTGTGTGTGTGTGTGTGTGTGTGTGTGTGTGTGTGTGTGTGTGTGTGTGTGTATATGTGTGTCTGTCTGGATGTCCGCTTATAACTCAAGAACTACACATCGGAGAAATGTTTTAGACACAGATTCGGAATCAGCATAAAATCCTGGTGGTTATAGGCTACGTTTTATTTTAATATCAATGGTTTAAAAAAACCGCGCCACCTGCAATTCCATGGTGGTTTGTGGCGGCGCTAGACGTTCGGGGTGTATTGCAATGGTTTGTCGGGTTTGGCTGTGGGTTCAGAATAGCTCCCATTTCTTCATGTTCTTCCACTTTTATTTTGATTCTTCCGTTACAACGCCTTCCTTATGTACCTTATATCCCCCCGACGAGGCCTCTACATAATTTCATGCGGCAGAATTTCGTACATTTTGAGTGAAAGAAGTTAGACGAAGTTGTAGGAGGAAGAAGAGGCGCGGCCACTGTGGAGAGCCTCGATCGTGAGTGGAAATGGCGGGAATTGCGTTTGTATCGCAAAGTAAAGGATCTGCATTCATTTCTGAACTTGCATTGGTGGATTGTTATACATCTGCATTATTTTTCATAAAAAAACTTTATGTTGAACTTGAAGGCTCCAAGCACGGACTATATATATAGCCCTCATTGAGGTAAAAATAAAAGTAAAAATCCTGCTATCGCTTGCCAAGCTAGCCGTTCCCCCCCCTCCCCCTCCCCCCCCTCTCCTCCTCCTCCCCCTCTCCTCCTCCCCCTCCCTCCTCTTCTCCCCTCTCCTCCTCCCCTCCCCCCCTCTTCTCCCCTCCCACCCTCTCCTCCCCTCCCTCCCCTCCCCTCCCTCTCCTCCCCTCCCCCCCCTCCGTTCCCCTCCCCTCCCCCCCCCATTCCCCTCCCCTCCCCCCCCGTTCCCCTCCCCTCCCCCCCCGTTCCCCTCCCCTCCCCCCCCATTCCCCTCCCCTCCCCTTCCTCTTCCCCCCCTTCCCCCGCCCGGCAATGCCGGGTACTTCCCATGGCCAGCTGTACGTGGGCTGCTCGTGGGCTGCTCGAGGGTTAGAAAACCAAGCAATCTTTATGTCTTGGCATCAAGTAAGAAAACCAGAAATGTTGTACACCAAGAGGTTTTGAGAAATTGAAAATTGACAAAACGCCATGTAGGAAATGTACTGTGATATTGCTCTAAAATATACATGTTCTTTTCATCATATATTTGTATTATTCTTATTCAACCCGGTTGAAAACCCCCCCTCCCCCCTCTTCCTCCCCTCCCCCTCCCACTCCCCTCCCCCCACACCCCCCTACCCTCCACTCCCCCTCCCTCTCCCCTCCCCCCTCCTCTCCCCCCGCCCCCCTCTATATATCTATTTTTTTTTTTTTTTATACAGTGCATCAGAAAGTATTCAGACCCCTTCACTTTTTTCACATTTTGTTATGTTGCAGTATTATGCTGAAATCGTTTAAATTCATTTTTTCCCTCATCAATCTACACTCAATACCCCATAATGAGAAAGAAAAAATATGAATGAAGGATCGTTTTAAGGCCATTTTCCCCGCTGGAGCGGAGGTTAGCCTTGCGGGCCCCATGACGATCATGGTTCCCTGTTTGAGGCAATGTTTTTATGGCCGGATGCCCTTCCTGACGCCAACCCTTGGTCGCCTCTTACGATGCGCAGGGATACGGTGTACCTATTCTAAATCAGGGTACACACCATGATCATTCATCCCAGCAAGCTGGTACTCAATTTGCCGACCTCGGAAGGATGACAGGCTGAGTCAACCCCCCTGGCGTTAATTCAGCGATCGACCGGGATTCGAACCCAGGATCCTAGGATCCCAAGCCGGCACCCTAACCGCTAAGCCAACACCAGGCTCCATAATGAGAAAGAGAAAATAGGATTTTAGAAAGTTTTGCAAATTTATTAAAAAGAAAAAACTGAAATATCATATTTACATAAGTATTCATACCCCTTTGCTATGACACTTGAAATTTAGCTCAGGTGCCTCCCATTTCTCTTGATCATCTTCGAGATGTTTCTACACCTTGATTTGAGTCCACCTGTTGTAAATTCAATTGATTGCACATGATTTGGAAAGGTACACACCTGTCTATATAAGGTCTCACACCTGACAATGCATATCAGAGCAAAAACCAAGCCATGAGGTCGAAGGAACTGCCTGCAGAGCTCAGAGACAGGATTGTGTCAAGGCACAGATCTGGGGAAGCCTACAAAAAAAATTCTGCTGCATTGAAGGTTCCCAAGAGCACAGTGGCCTCCATAATTCTTAAATGGAAGAAGTTTGGAACAACCAGGACTCTTCCTAGAACTGGCCGCCCGGCCAAACTGAGCAATCGGGGGAGAGGGCCTTGGTAAGAGAGGTGACCAAGAACCCGATGGTCACTCTGGCTGAGCTCTAGAGATCCTGTGAAATTACCAAAGTTCAAAGTGCCATAACTTTGTCAAAAATGATCGAAACGTCGTGAAGTTCGAACTTGATCTGTAACATATCATTAGGAAACCATGTACCAAGATTGAAATCATTAGCATTGAGAGTTCAGAAAAAAAAGTCCGGAAAACTGTTCTTTGCGTTACGGACTGACAGACTGACAGACTGACAGATGGAGGGACGGCGTGCAAACCTATAGTCCCCTCCGGTGTACACCAGTAGGGGACTAATAATCCTTACAAGAACAATAGGCTTCCAGTGGGAACCTCACTGAAAGCCGAATTAATACTATAGTGCAATATATCCAAATAGAATGTTAAATCACGGTTGTATTGAGATATTATCAAACCAGCGAACCGTCATCATCTGTTCACTTCCGCATTCGGGAGCAAGGCCCGTGTCGATCTCATTTCAAAATCATAATTGTATTGAGGAATTCCTGAAACCTCCTACTTACCTTATGACAACCGCTGGGACCCCAAAAGGTTCCATAGAAGGTCATTATATTTCCTTTTAGTAAAATATGCAACTATAATGGTTACTAAACGCTGTGACCCTGTCATGTGACCAGATCCTGAGCTCTGATTGGTGGACGTTTGTGAGGGACATACCTCCCTCACAAACATACATACATACATACATACATAATACATAACACATACAGTCACGTGAAAAAGTAAGTACACCCCATGTAAAGTTTTGACTTTTTCAACATATTTCAACATACAGCTATTTGATCTTCATTTCAACAATATTGATATAATATAACAAATATCATGAAACATTTACATTTTGTAGTCCATTGAATAATTTAAATAAACATAAATGCAAATTTCGCATGTGGACTTGGGTTTAATTTCTGAACTCGGTATATCAATCTGGTGAGTTTCTTTACGCTTCGGTGATTTCTTTGTTGAAAGAACCATGTCACTGATTGTCTGTCGCAGCAAGAAGTCAATAACAGGATTATATCACAGGTGGCGCGACAAAATGTACGGACAGGTACATTTGATGATTGGCTTCACAATCGGGTATATAAGGGTTGTTGCGTTCTGTATTAGTGGAAAACAACTGCTGCACGTCTACAAAAGTTATTGCCGCTTCCCCTGGAGATGGTCCGTCAACTCGACAATGCTGTTTGTCATTTAGTGGTGGCTTTACGAAATTCCGGCATGAAACAGCGTGCTATTGCTTGGCAGTATGGCATCACTCAAGGTCAGGTGTCAAAGATCCTGAAACGAAATGCTCAGAGGGGTGTCCCTACTCCAATACCGAGGCCAGGACGTCCCCGCAGAACCACAAGGAGGGATGATCGCCAGCTGCACCGGTTAGTCCGCAATGGCCGTACCAAGTCAGCTAATCGGCTTAGGGCTGAGTGGCAGCAACTGACAAATGTGCCTGTATCCAGAAGGCTAGTCGACCAATGACTGGTTCAAGCAGGCTATCGTGCCAGGCGTCCCCTGAGAAAGCCACGTCTGACCAGACAACACCACCAGCGCCGAATGCAGTGGGCCAGAGAGCACCGTCAATGGCAGCCAGGACACTGGAATCACGTGATCTTCAGTGACGACTCTAGATTTCTGGTCTATCGTCAAGATGGCCGCGTCCGAGTGCGCAGACAAGTGCATGAAGCCTACAACGAAGATTGTATAGTGCCAAGAGTCCAAGCTGGACGTGGTGGGGTGACCGTTTGGGCTGCTTTTCATGCATTGGGCAAAACTGACCTGGTTGTTCTGAATGGAAACCTGAACCAGTTCAAGCACAGGGCCATTCTGGAAGAAACATTGCTTCCATTTGTTCGTGCAGCCTTTCGAGGAAACTTTGTCTTCCAAGATGACAATGCACGGCCTCATCGTGCTCGCGTGATCCAACACTTTCTTGCTGACCGTGGTGTAGAGCATATGGAGTGGCCTGCCATGTCCCCGGATATGAATCTGATAGAGAACTTGTGGGCAGAATTAACGAGTCAAATCGACAACTTAGACCAGCAGCCTGCCTCTGTGCGTGACTTCCAGCAGGCTATTGTCACTGCATGGCAAGCGATTCCTGTCCAAACCTTGGCAAATCCGCAACGTGTACGTGCTCTCCTGAATGCTCGTGGGGGTTACACGAAGTACTGAACTGTAATTTTACTGTCCGTAATCCCAATCGTAATTTAACTTTTGTTTTTGTTTTAAAAAATTTGGGCTAATGTGCAAAATAAAGAGATACTTCTGGAAAACGCACAGAAGTTTGACACAGTACTGTCCATGAATTGAGTTCGATATCAGTTTACATCACTTTCAAGGATAAATTGATTTGCTTTGAAATGTCAAATGTGGTTTTTGTTTCTTTTAAAGGTCACATTAACAAAATCTAGAATAATTTCAACATAATTCCAATGAACTTTTGGTTCTAAGTCATCTTGAAAAGTAAGTTCACCCCCACAAAAAAAAAATTCCATATTAAATGCCAAGTCTGTATATAATATATATATAATATATATATATATATGTATATATATATATATATATATATATACATATATTTATATACATATATATATATATATTTATATATATATATATATATATATATATATATATATATATATATATATATATATATATATATATATATATATATATATATATATATATATATATATATATACATATATATTTATATACATATGTATATATGTATATACATATATATATATTTATATACATATATATATTTATATACATATGTGTATATATATATATATATATATATATATATATATATATATATATATATATATATATATATATATAAAAAGATGTATATAATATATATGTTCTTCCAAGAACATATATATTATATACAAGAACATGTTCTTATATATATATATTGTTGTGGATATGAGGATTATGGTTTTTTTTATTGTGTTGTATTGTATGGTAAATAGTTGTGTAATATTGCTTGATTCTGGCCCCTCCTACCTCCGTAGTGTAAAGGTCAAAGGGCGTCCCATAATTGGTCCATAAAGCATACATGTCAGCCAATCATAGAATACCCCTGTTCGATAGTTATATCTTTATTATGTGTATCAGGGTACGGCCTTGTCTTCCATTAAAATGACACTCCATTGCACCAAGTGAAATCAGAGTAGATCCCCTTTCATTCCCATTCCCAAAAACCGCAATTGCCAACTGTTCCCTCCGCGACTCCATTCGCCACGAGGTAGGCTCGGAGAAGAAGGGCGTGTCTCCACCTCGTCATAGAGGGGAGGAGTGAGCCAGCCCCAAACAACCAACCAAGCACGAGGGGTTTGGTTTGAGAGGGCGGAGGAAGAGCGATCGAGGAGGTTCGCAACTTTGGCATGATGCCATCTGCCATCATGCCATCATGATGGCATCTGCCCATGAACCCCATGATGCAACTTTGGCACACCGGAAACTTGACATCTTGGGGTGTCAGCAGTACCCAGAGTGACATAGTGGGTTCAGGCAGAGGGACCCTGAAAGTGTTTCACGCACAGAATCTGCTGCAGTGAGAGTATGGTCTCAAAGAAACAGTGATGGAGCTCTGGGGGACAGTGACAGGTGTTCAGGTTGACTCAATGGATCGAGTGGAGAGCACCTGTGTATTTGGAGCATGCAAACGGTGCAGTTGAACCCACGCAGGGTTTGTACCATGGCTGCTGCCAGATGATCCAAGTGCAAAACCTGAGCATGACTCCTCTCTTTGCAACCCTATTACCTGTCTCGATTGTACTGCTGCAAGTGACTCACTGTTCAACTCCCTTCAAATATCCACAAATCTAGAAATCCAGCTCTTGCTTTCCACATTTGTCTCCACCTCTCACTATCACTATCCTGGTCTCTTTCCGGCTCTAACTACTGCTATCCTGTAGCTCTCCAGTTCAAACACTGCCAACTGTCACTGAAGCATACACAATATGGTCACATCCCATGCTCCACACTGACTATAAAATAATACTGTCTGTAAGCCATCTCAAACTTACCCTGCATGGCACATAAAGCAACTTACACAGACACAGAATTCATAGAACACGTTACACCACGTTGTCTTCATAAAACACCTCACACACGATGTCTCTACGAGCAGCAAATTTGATTGGTTGTGATGATGTAAAACGCCGTAATATTTTGTCCAAGTACTACTAAACAGGAAGGTTTTTAAAAGTGCTAAAAAGGCGATGGGTGTTCTACGGTGTTCAATTATATGATTAAATTAAAATAAAATAAAAATTGCAAAGTTTGTAGGAAAAAAAAATGGAAATTTATCGCCATTGATGCAGTGTCTTTTACAACACCTTATTTAACACATCACATTACCTCTTCATGCACGTTGTTTGTGTCCTTTATGGCATCCTTAAAAACAGTAAGTTTCTTATTTGGAATGATTTTCAATTTTGTGACTGCCAGACAAGCAGACAGAGACAAATCTGCGCATGCGCGATCGGGACAAATTCAGAACCAAAGTACTGATTAAAAAAACACGTGTATTTTCTGATTCATGTTACGATTAGTGTTCAAAATATAACATTCAACTGAAATTAAATTGTTCCTCGATCATAGACTGACATCTATACATAGACAGACAGACAGACAAAAGTGAAACAATTGCTTATAACAAAATGCGTGGGGTAACTAATGGAATTATCATTATGAAAATAAAAGGCAATGCAATTTAACAAAACAAGAAAGAGCAATCAGAGATTGCAGACTGTGGTGAAATGGTGAAAAATTCCTGTCAATCGGACCAACGGTTGCAGAGAAAATCATATTTATTCTGTGCGGACAAACAAACAAACAAACGGACTCAAAGGCAATACCCTCTTCTCAGGTGAGGGTAACTAGAAAGAGCAAACAGAGATTGCAGACCCTCACCAGGATGTGTTTTCAGTGGTTTTTAAGGCTTTTGTGTTTAAACAAATATGGCGGTCTAACCACGTGACCGATGACGTCATCATCATGTTTTCTCCACCAATTTATCCCTAGATTATGCTCAAGAAATTTCATCTTGATCGGATGAAGTTTTGTACTTTTCGAATTATGACGTCATAATGGATGCACCTATGACATCATCATTAACATATTTTATTCCCCATGGAGAGTTCTTTACAATGAGCCATGTCTCAATTCTTTCTATGCAGCGCTTTCAGAGATATATAGGTGGAAAAATTTTCGTTTTTTCAAGATAGCGCCAGTACCACATGACCTATGACGTCATAAGTTTCATTTAAAATTCCTACAGGTAGAGTTGCACCGATGGTGAAAATTTCCTGTCAATCGGACCAACGGTTGCAGAGGAAATCATATTTATTCTGTGCGGCCAAACAAACAAACGGACTCGAATGGAATATCCTCTCCTCTGGTGAGGGTAATAAATACATGGAGATCACAATTTTCATTACACAGTATACGTTCATACATGTACAATTGTACATCCATATACGAACATTTGCTTACTCTCACTTTCACAAGACGGACTCTACAGGGTGAAAACAGGTCGCTGCAAAATTTGAATTGCACAACACGCGTGATGTAGATTGCCATTTCAAAGTGTCTTTATTACAAACTAATAACGCCTCCCTTGCCCTCGTGCCCACAAAATTGTTCTTGTTTATGAAAAGAAAAACGCATTCCGGAAACCTGATCCTTGGGAAACAAGTGTCGAGACAATTATCCAGATGTTTCATTTTTAGAATCCGCATAAAAAGCTTCGAGGAATGGGTTCGAAGTTAAGAATGCTTCAGCAGGAAGAATGAACAGCAGGGTCATGACAGCCAGAACACATTTCTGAAACAGTTAATGAAGTTGAACCGCGATACTCCATTTTATAACTGGAGACAAGTTCACACGTTCCTTAAAGGTGATAAATTAAACAGTATTTGCTTGTCACTCATGCAGCGTTCATGTCGCCGACACACTTCTGGTGGGACATGTGCTTTCATTGAACGCAGGAGGTGGTAAACTCTCTCTGGCACACCTGGCCCATTTGAACACTCTGTGGGATGAAGAAAGTACGTGTTGACAGGTGAAGCCATGAAGTCGGTGTTGGCAGCCGTCCGCTGCATCATTCGAATCGTCATTGTGGCCTACAATATAACAAAGTAAAAGAAACCATTTCAAAGACGACACCCGATGAAAGAGTCACGGCCATCAGATCTTGCTGCACCTTCGTCGGTCAGAACAGGTTGTGTCGTCTTTATTTACATCCCCACCCCGTAGGTTTCCATTGTTTTTTTGAAACAGAGAATCCTTTGAAGCATCTCCTCTCTGCCTGTTTGAAACACTGCCATTTTTCCTGCCATGGCGATTTGGCAGCATTTATCATTTGATGCTACCACAGGTGTTTCAAGGTATTCTGAAATCAAGAATTCCCATTACTGCCACAGGATAGATATGGTGGTGATAAAACACATTTTACAAGTCCTCATGTCATTGGTACAATATTGGGTCCTAACCCTAACACTAATGTTAACCCTAACCCTAACACTAATGTTAACCCTAACAATAACCGAAACGTTAACCCGAACCCTTACCCTAACAACTCATGTCATTGGTACAATATTGGGTCCTAACCCGAACACTAATGTTAACCCTAACCCTAACCCAAACACTAATGTTAACCCTAACCCTAACTCTAACCCTAACATTCCAGGGCAAAAAGCCCTTTGCATCAGTGTTGTGAAAAATGTCAACATCAAAATGAGGCACATCTGAGAGACAATCATGATCCTAAATTGACTCACACCACTCTCACCTTTGTCTGAACTCTCCCCACCCTCACTTTGTCTGCATTTGGTCCATCCTCACCTTTTCCTGCACTCACCCCACCCTGAACACCGGCTGCACTCACTCCAACCTCACCGCTGCATGCACTCGCTGCACCTTCAGCAGTACCAATCCCTGCAGATTCCTCCAAACATGTACGTACCACAGCTGACTTTTATCTCTAAAATGTTCACACTCTACTGTTACCTCAAACAAAGTAGTTCCTCCTACTGTTCTTTAATCCTGCCTATAACAATCATCAGGTTTGCTATTTCGGCACAAACCCTACAGCAACGATGACCCTCTGTCTCCACTATCTCTGACACTATACCCATGTCAACCATCTTCACTCGTTTTAACCTTCCTCCATTCTCCCGTCCCCAATTCACCTGCATTCTTTCGACTCGTTTTCTCACCACGTTTTCAGTGCCATTCTTTACCTGAGTTGCAATCTGACTAATCCAATACATGGGGAAAATAAACTCCGACTACACTTGCCACTAAAACAATTATAGACACAGCCTTCAAAACTACAACGGCACTCATAGAGCGCATACCTCCACCAGGTTGAACAGTTTACATTTTGTATCCCTCTCATTGGTCGGATCTGGATTCGGACCTGAACCAAAATCTAATTGGCTTGTTCTTGCCACCTGCCCATTTCATCCACCAAGTTCTGTTATAACCCATACGTAGCATTTGTCATAACCCGACCAAACTGAGCAACCGGGCAAGAAGGACCATGGTCAGAGAGGTGACCAAGAACCCAATGACCACTCTGACAGAACTACAGAGTTCCTTCACTGAAATGGGAGAACCTGCCAGAAGGACAACAGTCTCTGCAGCACTTCACAAATATAGGCTTTATGGGAGAGTGACCAGAGGGAAACAACTCCTGAGAAAAAGGTGCAAGGCAGCACACCTGGTGTTTGTAAAGAGGCACATGAAAGACTCTGAGAGGATGAGGCAAAAGTTTATGTGGTCTGATGAGACGAAAATTGAACTCTTTGGCCTGAATGCAAAGTGCTGCTCATCACCCATCTAACACCATCCCTACCGTGAAGCATGGTGGTGGCAGCATCATGCTATGGGGATGCTTTTCAGCGGCAAGGACTGGGAGACTGGCAAGGATAGAGGGAATAATGAATGGAGCGAAATACAGGCGAATCCTTGAGGAGAACCTGCTTCAGAATGCAAAAGTCCTCAGACTGCGGCGAAGATTTACGTTCCAACAGGACAATGACTTCAAGCATGCAGCGAAAGCAACCCTGGAATTGCTTCAGAACAAGAATGTGAAAGTCCTTGAGTTGCCCAGCCAAAGCCCAGACTTGAACCCCATTGAAAATCTGTGGAAAGACTTGAAGATTGCTCTTCACCGACGCTCCCCATCCAACTTGACAGAGCTTGAGCAAATCATGAAGGAAGAATGGGAGAAACTCCCCAAATCCAGATGTGCAAAGCTGATACAGACATACCCAAGAAGACTCGAAACTGTAATCATTGCCAAAGGCACTTTTATGAAGTATTCACTCAGGGGATTGAATACCGAAGTGAATTAGATATTTCTGTATTTCATTTTTAATTATTTTGTAAAAAATTCTAAAAAACAAAATTCCATAATAACATTATGGGTATTATGTGCAGATCAGCGACAAAAATATCTCAATTTAATCCATTTTAAAATTCACGCTGTAGCACAACAAAATTTGAAGAAAGTCAAGGGGTATGAATACTTTCTGAAGGACCTGTGTGTAGTTCTTGGCCTTATCTCTCAATTGTGGAAAATCACTTTTAAAATTATAGTATTCGAATCTGGATCTTCACCAAAATCTAATCAGTTTGTCCTTGTCACATACCCAACCTGTCCAACAAGTTGAGACCGAATCTATCCATAACAACGTTTTAAGATGTCTTCTTCACAAACAAACAAACAAACAAGCAGGTGTGAATACATAACCTCCTTCCACCTTCAGTGGCGGAGGTAATAACAACTTATCGCTTCTGACATACGAGCATCCAATCCGCTAACCGACATCTACGATATGTCGTGAGACCGCTTGCAAGAGGAGAGAGAGAGAGGGGTGGTGTAAGGTTAATCGACAAAGACATCTACACATGTGTGGTATTCTGAGCTTGGAAGGTCATTCTTTCATGGCAGCAGAATCATGATTAGATGTGGAGGTGAGAATGTTGTTTTTTTTATATCATCGCGTCAAGATAGTAGTGGAGGGCTTTAATGAGGCAGGTTGTATTTACAAAGAGAAGGAGGCTGGTTGTCCCATCTGCAACTTGAAGGTAATGGAATGTTTCAAGCATCCAGACACCATCGAATAATTATGTACACAGTACAACCTTTTTGAGAGGAAGGAACTGCCTTTTTAAAGAGTGCAAAAGCTAAAATGTCTGGAGTTAAATTGTTTGCTGAGTTTACATCTGTAATTTGCAGAAATATTAATTTACCTAAAACTTGCTCTCCCTGAACCATCCATTTCTGCAAAGAAAATCGATAATATGATGGAGGGAAAGTATGCACGCTTGTATCATCTACTCCTCCGAGAAGATTTGACCGAGGAAGCTGAAACTTTCAGGGATTCATGAGGGCACCCTGACGTTGTGTTTGTACAAGTTTCGTTTGATTCCATCAAGTTTTGAAAAAAGAATTTTTGTAATTTTTTTAAATGAATTTTTTGGGGAAAATGGAAAATACATGAGGATGAGTCCAAAATTCCACTATTTATGCTTATGTCATGAATACATTACCCTTTAAAAAGGGTAAGATGACCACCTGGTTTAGGTTTGATTACCTTGCCTCACCAATGGCCCACCAAGAGGTATCGTTAATGTTTTCCCTTTGACGGAAAAGGAATATGATCTGAAGAGTTGTTCACATTAACAAACTGTGAGTAATAAATACACCACAAATTGAAAGTGAAGAAGAGGAAATAAAATCACAAAATAAAGCAATGAGCATCCCCTGGAGTAATAATTAATGATACAGAAAAATAATCTATTCGGAAGAAGAAGACAATGCACTCAGAAGAAGAAGAAGAATCTGTAATTTATGAGTAAACGACTGTGAATATATTAGAATGTCTGGAACAGGCTTTGGTGTTGGAAATAACAAGAAAAATGAAGTTTGAATGAACTCACCAGCGTGGTGAGGATGTATCGGTAGTATGTAGACAGCATACGTAGGCCTGCTGCCTGGGGGGGACATTTGGGGTGAAGAAATGATCAGAGGTACGCATATGCATGTCGGGCAAGGTGTAACAGTGAGCTTGTTTGGGGAAGTTGGGATGGATTTTTATGGATCGAGGGTAGAAATGTGTGGTATATAAAACGGTCGAGCAACTGGGTACAATAGAAAAAGGAGTGCTACAGCATGCTGTCCAACAATGGAAAAAGGAGTGCTACAGCATGGTGTCCAACAGTGGGAAAAGGAGTGCTACAGCATGGTGTCTAACAATGAGAAAAGGAGTGCTACAGCATGGTGTCTAACAATTGGAAAAGGAGTGCTACAGCATGATGTCTAACAATGGGAAAAGGATTGCTAGAGCATGGTGTGGTACAATGGAAGAAGGAGTGCTACAGCATGGTGTCTAACAATGGGAAAAGGAGTGCTACAGCATGATGTCTAACAATGGGAAAAGGATTGCTAGAGCATGGTGTGGTACAATGGAAGAAGGAGTGCTACAGCATGGTGTCTAACAATGGGAAAAGGAGTGCAGTGGCATGGTGTGGAACAATGGGAGAAGGAGTGCTATCGCATGGTGTGGTACAATGGGAGAAGGAGTGCAATGGCATGGTGTGGAGCAATGGGAGAAGGAGTGCTATGGATAGAATGGTGTCGAACAATGGGAGTAGGAGTGTGATAGCATGGTGTGTAACAATGGGATATATCAAAGGAGTGT
The DNA here is from genome assembly GCF_964187855.1 of Myxine glutinosa. Classification (NCBI taxonomy): domain Eukaryota; kingdom Metazoa; phylum Chordata; class Myxini; order Myxiniformes; family Myxinidae; genus Myxine; species Myxine glutinosa. The sequence goes on from NC_136267.1 coordinate 17,623,641, forward strand.
TGAGACATGTATATGGGTAGTGTATAAATTAGGAAGGTGTATAAAATGCTGTAATGTAAATTTCAGGTGTCATCGGACATAGGGTCACAGTCGCGGTGTGACAGTAAATGCTGCATACAATCAGGCGCATTGTATGAGGTACTGATTGGGCCTGTGTGAGACATGATGACGAGGGTAGGTGAACAATGAGTCACGATGAAGAGCAACGATGTGTATCGAGGTGCAGCTGGGTGAAATGGAGCGAGGTTAAGTGTGATAAAGTGAGTCGAGGTGGATCCAGCCAAATATGTGAGATTCAAAACAAGGGCAGGTAGGAGAGAGAGAGGGAGAGGGAGAGGGAGAGGGAGAGGGAGAGGGAGAGGGAGAGGGAGAGAGAGAGAGAGAGAGAGAGAGAGAGGGAGAGGGAGAGAGGGAGGGAGGGAGAGAGAGGGGGGGAGGGAGAGCTGTTGAGTGGGGGAGAAAGAGGAAGTGAGAGGAAGAAAAAGAGAGAGGAAGAGAGAGGTGGGAGAGAGGGAGAGAAGGAGAGAGAGGCAAGGAGAGTGAGAAAGGAGGAAAGAGAGAGGGAGGGAGAGCTGTTGAGAGGGGGAAAGAGAGGAGGGAGAGAGGAAGAGGGAGGGAAGGAGAGTGAGAGAGGGGCAAAGAGAGAGGGAGGAAGGGAGAGCAAGAGAGGGGGGGGGGGGGGGGGAGAGAGAGACAAAAGAGGCTTGAAAGAAAATTGTATGAAATGTGCAAATAAAAGTGTATGAGCAGTGTCCAAGGTTGGAGTAGAAATGATTTGTTAAAAGGTGTGTGAGAAAAGGCCGAGCACTCAAATAAATGCACTGGGTTGAAAAATTGCTTTTTCACATATTTCTGGTTGTGAATTGCAGTTGTGTGGTTGGTTGAGTACCGTATGAAGGATGGCCAGCGCACGTGGTGCTGAGGCATCGATGATGATCGTGCTGATCTTGTCCTCCCTAATTTCCTTGAGTAGTGGCGTGGGATCTGCTCCCTCTGGGACAAGGCGCACACTGAACCCCTCGCGTGAGATCGGAAACCTCTTCATGAGCTCCTCGTGCCTCAATAGGCCTGCATACACGAGTGGAACAGAATATTTGCCACTGGTGTAGCAGTTCTCCTTTGATACTCTTCAATATTAACTTGCAGTCGAATTTCGTTCTTTTCAGAGGTGGATCCAGGACTGAAATTTGGCGAAATGGTTTATTTTATATAAGAATTCACATTATGCAGTGGAACTAGTCAAGGAAAGTACCATCCATGCAAGAACATCCAAAATTAAATACATCTCCCTGAACCACTGGCATTACATTGCTGATTGTTTTCATACACCTAAGCTGTGTCCATACGTTGCTATAAACTAGTCGGTACAAATTCACAGTAATTTTGATCCATAGTCACCCTTTGACGTTCACACAAAACGTTTGACGCGCTACGCTGAACAAAATGGCGCATGGTGTAGCGCTATGCTGAACAAAATGGCACATGGGGTAGCACTACGCTGAACAAAATGGCACATGGGGTAGCACTACACTGAACAAAATGGCACATGGGGTAGCGCTACGCTGAACAAAATGGCACATGGGGTAGCACTATGCTGAACAAAATGGCGCATGGAGTAGCACAAAGCTGAACAAAATGGCGCATGGGGTAGCGCTACGCTGAACAAAATGGTGCATGGGGTAGCGCTACGCTGAACAAAATGGCGCATGGAGTAGCACTACGCTGAACAAAATGGCACATGGGATAGCACTACGCTGAACAAAATGGCACATGGGGTAGCGCTACGCTGAACAAAATGGCACATGGGGTAGCACTACGCTGAACAAAATGGCGCATGGGGTAGCACTATGCTGAACAAAATGGCACACGGGGTAGCGCTACACTGAACAAAATGGCGCATGGGGTAGCGCTACGCTGAACAAAATGGCGCATGGGGGAGCGCTACGCTGAACAAAATGGCGCATGGGGTAGCACTACGCTGAACAAAATGGCGCATTGGGTAGCGCTACGCTGAACAAAATGGCACATGGGGTAGCACTATGCTCAACAAAATGGCGCATGGGGTAGCGCTACGCTGAACAAAATGGTGCATGGGGTAGCGCTATGCTGAACAAAATGGCGCATGGAGGAGCACTACGCTGAACAAAATGGCACATGGGATAGCACTACGCTGAACAAAATGGCACATGGGGTAGCACTACGCTGAACAAAATGGTGCATTGGGTAGCGCTATGCTGAACAAAATGGCACATGGGGTAGCGCTACGCTGAACAAAATGGCACATGGGGTAGCACTACGCTGAACAAAATGGCGCATGGGGTAGCACGACGCTGAACAAAATGGCACATGAAGTAGTGCTAAGCTGAACAAAATGGCGCATCGGGTAGCACTACGCTGAACAAAATGGCGCATGGGTTAGCGCTACGCTGAACAAAATGGCGCATGGGGTAGCGCTACGCTGTACAAAATGGCGCATGGGGTAGCACTATGCTGAACAAAATGGCACATGGGGTAGCGCTACGCTGAACAAAATGGCACATGGGGTAGCACTACGCTGAACAAAATGGCGCATGGGGTAGCACTACACTGAACAAAATGGCACATGGGGTAGCACGACGCTGAACAAAATGGCACATGAAGTAGTGCTAAGCTGAACAAAATGGCGCATGGGGTAGCACTACGCTGAACAAAATGGCGCATGGGTAAGCGCTACGCTGAACAAAATGGCGCATGGGGTAGCGCTACGCTGTACAAAATGGCGCATGGGGTAGCGTTACGCTGTACAAAATGGCGCATGGGGAAGCGCTACGCTGTACAAAATGACGCATGGGGTAGCGCTACGCTGAACAAAATGGCGCATGGGGTTGCGCTACGCTGTACAAACTGGCGCATGGGGTAGCGCTACGCAGAACAAAATGGCACATGGGGTAGCGCTACGCTGAACAAAATGGCACGTGGGGAAGCGCTACACTGAACAAAATGGCACATGGGGTAGCGCTACGCTGAACAAAATGGCACATGGGGTAGCACTACGCTGAACAAAATGGTGCATGGGGTAGCGCTACGCTGAACAAAATGGCACATGGGGTAGCGCTACGCTGAACAAAATGGTGCATTGGGTAGCGCTATGCTGAACAAAATGGCACATGGGGTAGCACTACGCTGAACAAAATGGCACATGGGGTAGCACTACGCTGAACAAAATGGCGCATGGGGTAGCACTATGCTGAACAAAATGGCACATGGGGTAGCGCTACGCTGAACAAAATGGCGCATGGGATAGCGCTACGCTGAACAAAATGGCGCATGGGGTAGCGCTACGCTGAACAAAATGGCGCATGGGGTAGCGCTACGCTGAACAAAACTTCTTTTTTTTTCTTTTTTTTTGTTGTGTACTGAATCGAGGCTCGTGAAAGAGCTAACATTTATTTCACAAACAAATCAACCAGTCAAACAAAACACACAAAAAGAGGGAGCGGAAGACAATATGGAAATAAAGGTGCAGCACACAACCACAACATTTGAGAGCAGGGAGAAGTGTGGGAGGGAGAGGACTTGGGGGCAGGAGGCGTGGGAGGGGGAGGGCGGGGGGGAGAGGTATAAAACACAAGGGGACCGAAATTAGCGGGGGTAGAAAAGATCAAGGTTTTGGATGGGGGAGGATAAGAGATGGTGGTGAACAGCTGTTTTAAGGACCTGGAGGGTGCAGTGGGATTGAAGAGAGTGACGGAGTTTGTTCCAGAGGCGGGAGAAAAGAGGAATGAAGGAGTGAAGGTGAGCAGAAAGTCTTGATTTTGGCAGTTTAACCATAAGAGGGTTGCAGGCAGATCTTGTGCGACCTGTAGGAATATTTGGGGGACAGAGCCCAGAGAGGGCTGGGGGGGCAAGGCCAGAGAGGAGTCGGTAGAAGACGGAAAGACCACCAACCTGCCTGCGGTGAGTGAGTGAAAGGCCCTTGGAGTTAGCTTCATCGCGGGAGATTCCAATGATTCTGAACGCTTTGGTTTCAACAGCGTGAAGACGGGCTAGGTGTGAGGCAGGAGCACCAGACCAGAGGGGAGAGCAGTATTCCATAGAGCTGCGGATGAAAGCCTTGTATGTGGTGAGGAGCTCAGGTGTGCCAAGGAAGGACTTCGCACGACGGAGGATGCCCAGTCGGCGACTGGCTTTGGAGGCCAGATTTGAAATGTGGTTTTCCCAGGAAAGATCATGGCAAATAGTGAGACCCAAAAGCTTGAGTGACAGAACTTCTTGGAGAGGATTATTCAGAAAGTGGATGGGAGGGTTTTCCAGTCGGTCTTTTCGGAGAGACATCGTAAGAGTGTGAGATTTATCAGGATTGAAAGACAAGTTCCATTTGTTTGCCCAGTCTGTGATTTTGTCCAGGTCTGCAGAGAGTGAGGAGGCTGCAGACTGCCGAACTGAGGGATGAGGAATGGAGCGACAGAGCGTAGAGGCGTCAGCAAAGAGATAGAGAGGATTTTCAAGAGTCAGAGAGATCATTGATGAAGACCAGAAAAAGCACAGGGCCCAGAACACTACCTTGGGGAACTCCAGCCTGAACAGGCAGAGGAGATGAGAGAAACCCATTCAGGGCCACACGTTGACTACGACCAGAGAGGAAGTCCGCCAGCCATGCGTGGAGATTTCCATGGATACCAAAGGAGGAGAGTTTGGTGAGCAGAGCAGGGTGCCAGACCGTATCGAAGGCACGTGAAATGTCAAGGGAGACAGCTCTAATTTCCTGTTTGGCGTTGAGGACCTCCATCCATTGTTGAGAAAGCAGAAGCAGCATGTCCAGAGTAGAGTGACCAGGTCTGAAACCAAATTGATGATCAGAGATCAAGCCATTGGAGAAGAGGAAAGATTTCATATCTGAAGCAATGATGGATTCCATGACTTTGCTGATAATTGGGAGAAGGCTGATTGGTCTGTAGTTGCTGGGATCTGTTTTTGCACCTTTTTTGTGCAAAGCGGTGATGTTGGCTGATTTCCAAGCAGATGGCAGATGACCTTGAGCAAAAGAGAGGGTGAAGAGAACAGAAAGAGGGAGTGAAAGAGCAGAACATGATTTTCGGACCCGTGGGCTGATGCCGTCAGGACCAGTTGCAGAATCAGAGTCGAGGGTTGACAGAAACTTTTCCACCTTGTCAGGAGGAAAGGACACAGAGTCCAGGAGCAGCTGGGTACGACTGGGTACGGTGGGTACAGAGAGGGATGGGTTTGGGACACAAGATTTAGAGGCAAACACAGAGTTGAGGCATTCAGCTTTTTCACGTGCGGAGTCAGCCGTTAAGCCGTTTCAGGTGAGGGAGGGGATGGAGGGGGAACAAACACCAGAAACAGATTTGACCAGACGCCACCAGGATTTGGAAGAGGGAGACAGATAAGAGAGTTCGGTCTTGAGAATGGTGAGATAGTTTCCTGGCTCTCCTGAGGGTAGACACACACTTGTTTCGGGCTTTGTGAAAGGAAATGAGATTTCCTTCCGTTGGATTTGCTTTCCAGGAGACGAAAGCAAGTTGTTTCAGGGCAACAGCCTCACCACAAGATTCCGTGTACCATGGACGGGAGGAAGGGTATGACAACTGAAGACGAGATGGGATAAATCTGTGCATGAGAGAGAGCAATTTACTTTGAAAGAAATTCCCAGGATGAGTTGATGTCAGAGGCGGTAGAGATGGGAGACCAGTCCAGATGATTGATGGCTGCTTGAAGACCGTGCCAGTTGGCCTGAGTGAAATGCCAGACTCGTCGACGCTGAGGAGGCTCTCTGAGAATGGTCAGAGAGATGTCCACTTTGACAAGCACATGATCAGATGAGCCGATTGGAGCAGAAGAAGAGCAGCAGACATTTTCAGGGAAGTTTGTCATAACCAAATCCAGAAGAGAAGATGCTCCGTTGATTGAGATCCGGGTCGGGAAATTGACAGATTGTGTCAATCCCAGTGAGTCGCAGAAGTCCTTTGCTGAAGAGCCATGGCTGGTGAGAGAGGTACCCACACCCAGCCAACTGGCATGGTGACAATTGAAATCACCACATATGAGGAAGAGAGAGTTGGGATGGGTAGATAGAAGTTGGTCCATATTATCAGACAGTGAGATGTAGATGGAGTCATCGCTGTTTGGTGGACGGTACAACACACATATGAACAAAAGGTGGGAGCGAAGGGGAAGCCGTATCCAAAGGTATTCCTGGGGGTGAGTTGGAGAGAAGGCAGTGGAGGGCGAGTGAGGAAGAGAGTTTTTTATAGAGATAGCAACCCCACCTCCAGGACGAGGCTCAGGTCTATCATACCGGAGGAGGAAGTAACCTGGGAGAGATACCAAGGCATCAGAGACATCATGAAGGAGGAAAGTTTCTGTTAATGGTGCATGGGGTAGCGCTACGCTGTACAAAATGGCGCATGGGGTAGCGCTACGCTGAACAAAATGGCGCATGGGGTAGCGCTACGCTGTACAAAATGGCGCATGGGGTAGCGCTACGCTGTACAAAATGGCGCATGGGGTAGCACTACGCTGTACAAAATGGCGTATGGGGTAGCGCTACGCTGAACAAAATGGCGCATGGGGTAGCGCTACGCTGAACAAAATGGTGCATGGGGTAGCGCTACGCTGAACAAAATGGCACATGGGGCAGCGCTATGCTGAACAAAATGGTGCATGGGGTAGCGCTACGCTGAACAAAATGGTGCCTGGGGTAGCGCTACGCTGAACAAAATAGCGCATGGAGTCGCACTACGCTGAACAAAATGGCACATGGGGTAGCGCTATACTGAACAAAATGGCACATGGGGTAGCGCTACGCTGAACAAAATGGCACATGGGGTAGCGCGACGCTGAACAAAATGGTGCATGGGGTAGCGCTACGCTGAACAAAATGGCGCCTGGGTTAGCGCTACGCTGAACAAAATGGTGCATGGGGTAGGCTACGCTGAACAAAATGGCGCATGGGGTAGCACTACGCTGAACAAAATGGTGCATGGGGTAGCGCTACGCTGAACAAAATGGCGCATGGGGTAGCACTATGCTGAACAAAATGGCACATGGGGTAGCGCTACGCTGAACAAAATGGCTGCACCATGTTCACACGGACTTCCTCTGTACTGTATTACAGTAGATCTAACCAATAGATAGATCTCCGATCATAAAACTAGCATTTACTGATTGGGTCTGTAGTAGAGCTGATGACAAAAGTGAACGGCTTTAGAGGGTTGCTTTATAAGTCGTGGAGAAGCCATTTTTTAAACCGTTCATCCTTGAACTCTCTTCTCCCTCCTGGATCCACCTCTGACCTTTCATATGATATTCTTGTTCAAGTTGAGGATTCCTACTGACTCCCAAACATTGACCTGGCGACATCCTGAGTGATTTTGTAAGCACATGTACATACTCACAGTTGGCCTGAGTACACAACAGGCTGCAGATCGAATGATTGAAAGCAGTGAGCAAGCTGGCAACCGCACGGCTAATATCCGCTGGGTTCGGGAAGAGATTAACGGAGGAGCCACGAGGAGACTGCACAGGTGTGTTCTCCTCTGGGCCCAACTTTACGTGGGGAATCTGCAGCACACCATGCACACCCCCATGGTCAAGATATCAGCACACCATGGTCTTAAACAAGTGCAACACAACCTTATCCAATAAATATGCGTAAAGGAAAAGGAAGGAACTGCCTTTTAGACACTGCAAAAGCTAAAATGTCAAGAATTAAATTATTTGCTGAGTTTACATCTGCAATTTGCAGAAATATGAATTTACATTAAACTTGCTCTACCTAAACCATCCATTTCTGGAAAGAAAATCGATATACGAGTAAGTATAATGGGGGACAAAAAAAAAAAGTATGGACGCTTGTATGATCTACTCCTTCAGCTTCCGATGTGGCTTTTACTTTGGAAGCTGAAACTTTCAGGGATTAACGAGGGAACCATGAAGTTTTGACAGTACAAATTTAGTTAGATTCCGTCAAGTTTTGAAAAAAATTCTCGTTTTTTAAATGAATTTTTTCACCCATCTCGGAATTTTCTTCCTCGGGGAAGAATTTTCAAAAATTTGAATGGGACGGGGGTGGTTGCGAATTTCCTTTTTTGGGGAGTGAGTGGTCACAAATTTTCAAAACGTCCAAAGAATAGGCCTAATTTGATAAAATGTTATCAAACCAAAGTTGCAGGAAACTATCGATTTTAGTGGGGGCGGAGCTATTCAGATCTTGAATATGTACATCGAAAACTGTACTTCGGCCAGAATTCCTGGAAAATAAATGAAGAGAAAATTTATTTTGAAAAACTATATTGTTTGCGGCCAAAAATAAATTGCAATTTGAACAAGTGCATCAAAATGCAAAGAAAAAAGCCAAAAGCAGTGAAAGAAGAAAAATATTGGAATCCATTTGTCAGAATGCAAGACATTGCACCCGTAGGGTGGGTATTTGACCGTAATATTAAATCATCAGATGTATAGTTTTTTTGTGCTTTTGGAAACTGGCATCTTATCAGTTATGTTTTGTTATTTCTAATATTGTAGGAAAATAAAGTTTAGCTGTATGAATAACATCTGTAATCATTTAATTAAGGAAATACCAGTGATAAAAGCTAGGGAGTGATGAAAGACAATGGTATATGTCATCATAGCACCTCACTTATGGTTGTCTTAATAACACTTGCATCCATCATGTCAACTATTATACCCTCCATCCCATTAAAATGTTCAAAAAGTCTTTTTGATACAATCAGTTTAGTTTTTAATCACAAGTACAACTAGAACGGCACTCGGTAGAGCGCATACTCCGCCAGGTGAACAGTTTACGTTTTGTATCCCATTGATAGGTCGGATCTGGATTCAGATATCCACCAAATATCGAATCGATTCTTCCTTGTTCCACCTCCAATCTGTTCACCAAGTTTCGTCTACATCCATCCATAACTTTTTGAAATATCGAGGTATCTATCGTTTTTTGGCCCTATCTCTCAATGGTAAAGAATCACTTAAAAATTATCGTATCTGGATCCGTATTTGGATCTCACTAAAATCGAATCGATTCTTCCTTGCTCCATCTCCAATCTGTTCACCAAGTTTCGTCTACATCCATCCATAACTTTTTGAAATATCGAGGTATCTATCGTTTTTTTGGCCCTATCTCTCAATGGTAAAGAATCACTTTTAAAATTAGCGTATCTGGATCCGTATTTGGATCTCACTAAAATCGAATCGATTCTTCCTTGCTCCATCTCCAATCTGTTCACCAAGTTTCGTCTACATCCATCCATAACTTTTTGAAATATCGAGGTATCTATCGTTTTTTTGGCCCTATCTCTCAATGGTAAAGAATCACTTTAAAATTATCGTATCTGGATCCGTATTTGGATCTCACTAAAATCGAATCGATTCTTCCTTACTCCATCTCCGATATGTTCACCAAGTTTCGTCCACATCCATCCATAACTTTTTGAAATATCGAGGTATCTATCGTTTTTTTGGCCCAATCTCTCAATGGTAAAGAATCACTTTAAAATTAGCGTATCTGGATCCGTATTTGGATCTCACTAAAATCGAATCGATTCTTCCTTGCTCCATCTCCAATCTGTTCACCAAGTTTCGTCTACATCCATCCATAACTTTTTGAAATATCGAGGTATCTATCGTTTTTTTGGCCCTATCTCTCAATGGTAAAGAATCACTTTAAAATTATCGTATCTGGATCCGTATTTGGATCTCACTAAAATCGAATCGATTCTTCCTTACTCCATCTCCGATATGTTCACCAAGTTTCGTCCACATCCATCCATAACTTTTTGAAATATCGAAGTATATATGTTTTTTTGGCCCAATCTCTCAATGGTAAAGAATCACTTTTAAAATTAGCGTATCTGGATCCGTATTTGGATCTCACTAAAATCGAATCGATTCTTCCTTGCTCCATCTCCAATCTGTTCAAAAAGGTTCGTCCACATCCATCCATAACTTTTTGAGATGTCGAGGTATATATGTTTTTTTTGGCCCAATCTTTCAATGGTAAAGAATCACTTTAAAAATTCTCATATCTGGATCAATATTCGGATCTTAACTAAAATTGAATCGATTCTTCTCATCACACACCTAACCTGTCCACCAAGTTTTGTCTGGATCCATCCACAACCTCATGAGATATCCTGGCCACAGACAAACAAAGAGACAAACAGACATACAGGGGTGAAAACATAACCTCCGTCCACACTGGGTGCCTGAGGAAATTTATAACGAGTGTTTCAAATACATATACCCTTAAAAAATAAAAGCAATTAACATTTTAGGCTCTTCTTTACTTCACTTCTAATTTCCATCACTGTTCCTCCTGAGTTGTTAGGGTTAGTTGAAAGCATTGTTTTTAAAACGTTTGTGAACGTGAACCTGAACAAAAGCAAGCGTGGGCACGAATTTAAATACCGAGGAAACAATGAAAGGCACCATTGGGGCAATTCGGACAGGACGAGCTATCCTTCGGTGGGAAATGCACCGGAAAAAGAGTGGCTACTTTTCCAGCATGCCAAATCATTCGAGAGACAAGACTGATGTTGTATATTATATTTGGGAGCGACTCGACACTCTACACTAAAGGCTCGATTATGGACCTTTCCACTGGAACCACCCCATTTAAATACTGCTGTGTATGTGTAACAACTTCTATCAATCAGTTTTACTTGAGCTTTAATAAATGTACCGAAAAAAGATTTTGAATGCATCTCTGCCCGAACTCAGCACACTAAAATTGATGCAGAAGACACCATAACAGCATGTGCAGAACTAGAACGACACGACTGAGTGCGTACCTCCACCAGGCTGCACTGTTTACTTTTTGTATCCAACTGATGTCAGATCTGAATTCGGACTTGAACCAAAATTTAATCGGCTTGTTCTTGTCCCCGAACCAACTCATCCATCTAGTTTTGTCATAATCCGTCCACAAATTTTTGAAATATCATCGTATATATCCTATTTTGGCCCTATCTCTCAATGGTGAAGAATCACTTAAGAATTTAAAAAACTTCTCGTATCCGGAGCTGAATCTTCCCCAAAATCGAATTACTTCTTCCATGTCAAGCTTGTTAGTTTGACATAAATTACCAGTTCTCTGGTAATTCCCTGTTTGTCGTTAAAGGCGGCAAAAATGGTTGGCGTCAGGAAGGGCATCCGGCCGTAAAACATCGCTTCAAAAAGGGGACCAAAAAACAACAACAACCACGGTTCCCAAAAAAGGCCAACCCCTGCTTTGCGGGGAAAAATGGCCTCTAAAGGTGGTTATTTTTTGTATATTTATGTCAAACTACTTCTTCCAACCTGGCGTTGGCTTAGCGGTTAGGGTGCCGCCTTGGGATCCTAGGATCCTGGGTTCGAATCCCGGTCGATCGCTGAATTAACGCCAGGGGGGTTGACTCAGCCTGTCATCCTTCCAAGGTCGGCAAATTGAGTACCAGCTTGCTGGGATGAATGACCACGGTGTGTACCCCGGCTTAGAATAGGCACACTGTATCCCTGCGCATCGTAAGAGCATGACCAAGGGTTGGCGTCAGGAAGGGCATCCGGCCATAAAAACATTGCCTCAAACAGGGAACCATGATT
>NC_136267.1:17640238-17795238 GCF_964187855.1 Myxine glutinosa
GCACGGGGTGGAACACCACATCCCCACCGCCGGGCCACCGGTCTACGCCCGGGCACGCCGCCTCGAGCCGACGAAGCTCGCGGTAGCTAAAGCGGCGTTCGCTACGCTGGAGCGGCTCGGCATCGTGTGGCGCTCCGAGAGTGCTTGGGCATCGCCGCTTCACATCGTGCCAAAGCCCGGCGGGGGATGGCGACCGTGCGGGGACTACCGGCGCCTCAACGACGCCACCACCCCCGACAGCTACCCCGTCCCCCACATCCAGGACTTCTACGCCCAGTTGGCGGGCATGTCCTTCTTTTCGAAGGTGGACCTCATACGCGGCTACCATCAGGTCCCCGTCAGGCTGGAGGACATCCCGAAGACGGCGGTCATCACGCCATTCGGCCTTTTCGAATTTCTTTGGATGCCCTTCGGTTTGAAAAATGTGGCTCAGGCGTTCCAGCGCCTAATGGACAGCGTCTTGCGCGACTTGGATTTCGTCTACGTGTGCCTGGACGACATCCTCGTCGCCAGCGCGTCCCGCGAAGAGCACCTACACCATCTCCGCACGCTGTTCGAACATCTGGGCCAGCATGGCCTCATCGTGAACCCCGCCAAGTGCCGGTTCGGCGTCGCCGACATCGACTTTTTGGGGCACCGCGTCAACAGGCACGGAGCCGTCCCCCTACCGGCCAAAGTGGAGGCGGTGAAGGGGTTTCCGCACCCCCGCACGATCAAGGGGCTCCAGGAGTTCCTGGGCATGGTAAACTTTTACCATCGGTTCCTGCCCCGCATCGCCCAGCTCCTGCGCCCCTTGCACGAGGCCCTCCGGGGGAAGCCGGGCAAAGGTGACGTTACCTGGACGGAGCAGATGGACGCGGCGTTCGCGGGCGCAAAGCTCGCCTTGCCTTACGCCACCATGCTCGCGTACCCGGCGCCCGATGCACCGATCGCCCTCACCACCGACGCCTCGGACTATGCGGTGGGCGCGGTGCACGAGCAATGGGTTCGTGGTGCCTGGCAACCGCTGACGTTCTTCAGCCGGCAGCTTCGCCCGCCCGAACGCTGTTATAGTACCTTCGACCGCGAGTTGCTCGGGCTTCACCTGGCGGTCAGGCACTTCCGCCATCTGCTCGAGGGCCGTGCGTTCACGGCCATCGTCGACCACAAGCCACTGGTCTTCGCGATGGGCAAGGTCGCCGAGCCGTGGTCGGCCCGGCAGCAGCGTCACCTCTCGGCCGTGTCCGAGTACACGACGGACATCCGGCACGTCGCGGGGAAGGACAACCAGGTGGCGGATTGCCTTTCCCGGTCCGTCGCCCACGCAGTCCACCTTGGCATCGACTATGCCCGGATGGCGGCGGACCAGGCCGCCGACCCCGGCGTCCAGGCCTTGCGGACCGCCGTCACGGGCCTCCGCGTCACCGAGGTGCCGTTCGACGGCGCGGCCCTCTTGTGCGACGTCTCCCTCGGGCGGCCTCACCCCATCGTGCCCGCGGGCTGGCAGCGCCAGGTTTTTGACGCCATCCACGGCCTGTCCCACCCGGGCACAAAGGCCTCCCAGAGGTTGGTCGCCGACAAGTTTGTCTGGCATGGCCTCCGGAAGGCCGTCCGCGGCTGGACCAGGCCGTGCCTCGCGTGCCAGCGCGCGAAGGTGCACCGGCACACCCAGGCCCCATTGGCCCCGTTTACGGTGCCGGCACGCAGGTTCGACCACGTGCACGTGGACCTGGTGGGACCTCTGCCCCCCTCGCGGGGTTTCACCCATGTCCTGACAATGGTGGACCGCACCACCCGGTGGCCGGAGGCCGTGCCTTTGGCGGCGACGACGGCGGCGGACATCGCGCAGGCGTTCATCGCCACCTGGGTCGCCCGGTTCGGCGCCCCCTCGGACATCTCGTCCGACCGCGGCCCCCAGTTCACCTCGGAGCTCTGGGGGGCGGTCGCGCGGGGGCTCGGGGTCCAGCTGCACCGAACCACGGCCTACCACCCCCAGGCCAACGGCCTGTGCGAGCGGTTCCACCGCTCGTTGAAGGCCGCGCTCCGAGCCACCCTTAGCGACGGCGGCTGGGTCGACAGGCTCCCCTGGGTCCTGCTGGGCCTCCGGACGGCGCCCAAGGACGACCTGTGCGCATCTGCGGCGGAGTTGGTCTTCGGACAACCGCTGCGGGTGCCGGGCGAGTTCCTCCCCGACCCCACGGCACCATGGTCCGCGGCGCAGGAGCGCTCCGCGCTGCAGGAGACCGCACGGAGGTTCGCCCCGGTGCCGACGGCGCACCACGGGCACCCGCCTACGCACGTTGCCCCGGAGCTTCGCACCGTGGAGTACGTCTTCGTCCGGCACGACGCCCACCGGACACCACTGCGGCCCCCGTACGGCGGGCCTTTCCGCGTGCTGGAGACCGGGGTGAAACATTTCACCTTGGACATCGGCGGCACTCCCGACCGCGTCTCGGTGGACAGCCTCAAGCCGGCCCACCTCGACGTGGACCACCCACCACTGGTGGCTCGGCCCCCGCGTCGGGGCTGCCCCCCTGCGGGCGGACCCCCGGCACCGCCCAGGCCCGCCGCCTCCCGGTCCTGCACCCATCCCGGGTGCAGCCGGAGGCATCCCGGCTGGCATCCCTGCACCCCGGACGCCGCCAGTCGCCACAGGGCGCTTCGGCCGGGTCATCCGTTTGCCCCGCAAACTGGCCCTCCAGGTGCGCGGGAATTCTGGGGGGGCGCGTGTGGCGGACACGAAAGCTCACTGGCGTGAGGGCATCATTCCGCGCACCAAGTGGGCGGCGGCCATGCCCTAGGGGTAGGCGTGGCCGCGGGATATACACCGGGCACGCAGCCCGGAGCGCTCCAGTGCTACAGTTGAGCTCGTATAATAAAGACTCTTAAACTTACCGCGTTGTCCGCTTCCTTCTTGTTATACAAGTAAGCGCGCGTAGCACCGCGCTTCAATGTTCAATTTTATTCCTCCCGCGAGGGAGTAATGCATTCGATCGTGTGCGTGTGTGTGTGTGTGTGTTCGTGTGTTTGTGAACAAGATATCTGGAAAAGTTCTGAACGGATTTGGATGAAAGTTGGTGGGATGATTGCCCTTGGGATAAGGAAGAATTGTTTCGTTTTTGGTGAAGCTCAGGATATTATTCCGGATCCAGGAATTTTTTGAAGGATTGTTTATCATTGGAAGATAGGGCTCATTTTTTTTAAACATTATCTTCTATATATTCTATATTTAACATTGTGATATGAAAATAGTTTTCATATTTGTTGTAAATGTCGTTTAAACTCGTGGTTATGCGTTAGAGCGGTGTATTTTGTTAGCAGCGTCGTCTTCAAGGTTCTTTTTTTTCTTTTTCTAATAGACATTCTGTCATTTTAAAACCACCAAAGTGTGTATTCGGTTTCCCTGTTTTATAAAATGTATCGTTTGATACGTATAATACTTTAAAACTGTTTTTTTGTTGTTGTTGTTTTTACCTCAGAAGAGATATCAACATTATACCTCAGCGAATGTCAATCGCGGTGTCAGTATTTGATGAACTTAAAAGACAGGTGAGTTATAAGTGTGACAAGCATGTGCACGGGATTCTTCCCAGAAGAATGAGTGGTCGCATTAGCTTGTACGACTTAAAATGGGCGAGTTTTGTTTTGACGTTTGGGCCAGTTTTACATGTTGTACCCCTAAGGAATGATACGAACGTTTTGCCTAGCTTACAATTTTATTTGAAGTCACACATGCCTCAAAATACACTCAGTCACGTGAAATAGTAAGTACACCCCATGTAAAGTTTTGACTTTTTCAACATATTTCAACATACAGCTATTTGATCTTCATTTCAACAATATTGACAGATAAACGTGATATAATATAACAAATATCATGAAACATTTACATTTTGTAGTCCATTGTATAATTTAAATAAACATAAATGCAAATTTCGCACGTGGAAAAAGTAAGTACACCCTTGGCTCTAACAGGTGGTATTGCCCCCTTTGGCAGAAACAACCTCAAGTAGGCGTTTCTTATAACTGTCCACCAGTCTCTGACATCGACTGGGAGAAATTTTTGCCCACTCCTCCATGCAGAATTATTTCAGCTGTGCGATGTTTGAGGGGTTTCTTGCATGCACAGCTCGTTTCAAATCCCCCCACAACATCTCGATGGGATTTAGATCCGGGCTTTGACTTGGCCATTCCAGAACCCTCCATTTCTTTCTTTTCAGCCATTCCTTGGTGCATTTACTGGTACTAGGGCATGCCCGTACTATATATATATCTAAAATTATATCCCCCCCCTCTATTTACATGAAATGGTTTGGTCCAAAGCGAACGGCTTGCGAGTACGGTGACAATCCCCCCCCTCTATTTACATGAAATGGTTTGGTCCAAAGCGAACGGCTTGCGAGTACGGTGACAATCCCCCCCCTCTATTTACATGAAATGGTTTGGTCCAAAGCGAACGGCTTGCGGAGTTTGGTAAAGAAATCGCCATAGCGTGCACAAACGCGCAGGAAAGCGAAAGAATCGCAAATTAGTTTTAATTAGTTTTAAAACATAGTTTAACGGCAACATAGTTTGCCAACGTGAAATAAATGAATACGCTCTCAAATGTGCCGTCCGAGGCAGAGTCTGTTCGCCACGTTCGGCACACGTGATAGCTCGCTGCTCTCTGATTGGTTGAATCGTTTTTTGGACATAGCTCGCTAACTACTTGTCCGATTAATATGAAACCTTGAAAAGGCACATCCTCGGGTCCCCAGCAATATACCTGGCAAGTTTAAAGTATATCGGACCCGTGGTTGTCGAGAAACAGCGGTCACATACACACAGAGATTACTGGCCCGTACGTGGGTGCCCGTTCCTTGCCAAAAAAAAAAAAAAAACGCTACCCGTACGCTCTACCCCGCCCGTACGCCCGTAAACAAAAAAAACAACGCTCTTCGCTTCCGCCCTTCGCTCTGACTGAATTGGGAGAAATAATGCGCATAAGAAATCGAGAAATTATTATTTTCTCCGGAAGAAATCGAATTACGAACCGTAATGGCGCACGCGCTCGGCTCGGCTCGCTCTCACATCGGCCACGCCTACGCAACAACGCGTTCTGTGATTGGCTGCCGGAAGTGCAGTCTTCACTGTCCGGAAGGTCGCAAATCGCAGTTACGATGAATCGCAAATTAGTTTTAATTAGTTTTAAAACATAGTTTAACGGCAACATAGTTTTCCAACGTGAAATAAATGAATACGCTCTCAAATGTGCCGTCCGAGGCAGAGTCTGTTCGCCACGTTCGGCACACGTGATAGCTCGCTGCTCTCTGATTGGTTGAATCGTTTTTTGGACATAGCTCGGTAACTACTTCTCCGATTAATATGAAACCTTGAAAAGGCACATCCTCGGGTCCCCAGCAATATACCTGGCAAGTTTCAAGTATATCGGACCCGTGGTTGTCGAGAAACAGCGGTCACAGACATACAGACATACAAACATACAAACATACAAACATACACACAGAGATTACTGGAATTATAGATAGATGTTTAGGGTCATTGTCATGTTGCAAGGTCCACCTTCGGCTGAGCTTCAACACTCCGACAGATGGCCTCACATTATCCTCAAGCACCCTTTGGTACAATGAAGAATTCATTGTGGATTCTATGATGGTGAGCTGCCCAGGCCCTGGTGCAGCAAAGCTGCCCCAAAAACCAAATTGTTTGGAGATCTTTTTAAATCCCTTCCTAGACTCGTAGGCATCTATAACCTTCTTTCTGAAGGCCTCAGAGAGCTCTTTTGATCTAGGCATGGTGACGCCGCACACTTCAACAACAAACAGCAAACCAAACTAAATGTCTGAGGTTTAAATAAGTCAGGTTCCTCCAAGATCCTCTCTAACGATGTTCTAATCATTTGCACCTGAGCTGGTGCACCTGATTCTAATTTTAGGTATTTGAAGTAGTGATAAATGTATGGGTGTACTTACTTTTTCCACATGCGAAATTTGCAATTATGTTGATTTAAATTATACAATGGACTACAAAATGTAAATATATATATAAATAACCACCTTTAGAGGCCATTTTTCCCCGCAAAGCGGGGGTTGGCCTTTTTCGGGAACCGTGGTTGTTGTTGTTTTTCGGTCCCCCTTTTGAAGCAATGTTTTACGGCCGGATGCCCTTCCTGACTCCAACCCTTTTTGCCGCCTTTAACGACAAACAGGGAATTACCAGTGAACTCAATTAATTAGCCGACCTCAGTACTCAATTAGCCTCGGTACTCAATTAGCCGACCTCGGAAGGATGACAGGCTGAGTCAACCCCCCTGGCGTTAATTCAGCAATCGACCGGGATTCGAACCCAGGATCCTTGGAATCCTAAGCCGGCACCCTAGCCGCTAGTCCAACACCAGGGTCTACAAAATGTAAATGTTTCATGATATTTGTTATATTATATCACCTTTATCTTTCAATATTATTGAACTGAAGATCAAATAGCTGTATGTTCAAATATGTTGAAAACGTCAAAACTTTACATGGGATGTACTTACTTTTTCACGTGACTGTATGTAGAATTGAACGCTGAATCCGAAAATGTAAGTGAAATTGCCTTGTTTTTTTTTTACATTATCTTCTATATATTCTAAATATATATCTGTGCAGTGTCTGTCTTGTGTTGTCTTGTCTTGTGTTGTCACTGAACTACTCCCTCAAACTTTTGTGAAATCGTACTATTCCAACTTGACCCACGGCGGGAGTATGCGCTCTACTGAGTGGCGTTCTAGTATTGTTATGTTTTTTTCTAACCGTTTTATTCGTATGTTTTCATTCAACATCAAAAATAGTGGACAAAAAATGGAAACACCTGGGCAAATGAGGGACACCATGTATATTGAAAGCAACGGCTTTCACACATGTGTGGCCCATGTGTTAATGAAGAAAATAACATCCCAGCATGCTGAGGGTCATGTTGCTAACACGGCTGCAAGAGGATACCTCTTTGACCTTGAAAGAGGAAGGGGTGATGGTGTGTGTTTGGCAGAAGCTTCAGTGACAAAGACAGCTCAACTTGCTGATTTTCCACAAGCAATGGTGTCGAAGGTGAAGTCGGCATAGAACTCCGAGGGAAATGCATCATCAGCAAAAGGCAACAGTGGGCGGAAGCACATATTCCAGGATCGTGATATCCGTGCGTTAATTTGAAGGTCAAGGCAACGCAGGAAAGCAACTGCAGATCAATTGACTAAATTTCAACCATTTTCCTCAAAAACGGTCCGCTGAGAACTCCACAGAACAGGATACCATAATCGGTTGCAGTGCAAAAACCTCTTATCATACCTTGCAATGCGCGTTTGAGAGTCCAGTGGTGCGAACAGCGCAGACAATGGACTACCGAGCAGTGGAGGATTGTGTTATGGGCAGGTGAATCATCGTTCACCAGGTTCTCGACAAATGGACAAGTGCACGTGTGGCGCCAACCTATAGAAGTCTACAACCCTGAGTGCTTGGTTCCTACAATGAAGGATTGTGGTGGTTCTGGAAAGTTGTGGGCACATTTTACTGGCATGGTATGGGTGTAGTCAATCCCTTAGAAGGCAAGGTCAATGTCAATCGCTACTTGATGGTACTGAATGATGATCTTCACCCCATGGTGCAGCATTTCTTTCCAGCCGGGAGGGGTTTCTTCCAGAATGACAGAGCACGTGTGGTCGCCCAATGGTTTGATGAGCATGACATATGTCATGGACTTCTCAGTCACCAGATCTGAACCCCATCGAGTTTTATAGGATATTCTGGAAAGACACCTGAGGCAGCGCTTTCCACCTCCATCAAACAGGTGTGAGTTGATTGACCGTCTCGTGGACGAATGGTGCTGCATCCCTCCTGCAGAATTGCAGACGTTGGTGGACTCTATGCTACGATGCATGCAGGCCGCACGTGGTGGCCCAACGCCATATTAAGCTACTTCAAATTGATGTTTCCATTTTTTGGTGCACTACCTGTATATACACATTAGGTATGTGTGTACACATGTTCTTCACAAATCTAAGCATTTATTGTGCAGTACCGGCCTTCCTAAAGCATCACACTAACATTTACACGACTTACAGGATGTTGGAAATTATATTTGTGATAATGATTCTGAAAGACCAATTGCTTAACTTAATACAACACCCGATTAATGTTTGTGGGTGTTACATATAAATAGATGAACCAAAGGACCAGGAGGCGGGTTTCTTCCGAGGGCAGTATATTCAATCCAGAACCGAACAGCATAAATTACTCCAAAGCGAGCGCAGCACAACCTGAGCGCTCAAGCACCTCAAGGCCACACTTCCATCCCATCGTCGTGCTCAAAAGCCAACCCCCGGAAGTCCCTTCAAGAAGATCCGGGCATTCAAATAACTAACCAACTAATTATTGTGTTTACATATTATAACTAACTAATTATTGAGTTTCATTAATATTAATTGCAAAATTCAAAATGGTTCTTAGCGTAAAGTAAGAGCCTTATTAACTTGTAAGCAAATGGTCGGTTTTCCAACTGCCCAGGATCATCATTTGGGCTCCATCATTAATGGAGGTTTTGACCCTTTCAGCCTAGAACCTCTCTCAACAGTGGGTCCATAACCACTGCTGTGGTCTAAATCAGTAGATCAACCACGTCAGCTGTGTTGAGACAGTCAGTCAAACTATCAATGCAATCTCACTGTTCAAACATTCTACCGATAAATTATTTTACCTTTCATGTTCGAGGGTTTAACGTATCATATACTGGTGAAAAGCTCGTCAGCAATGATGGGTTGGAACAGTTTATTCGACAGTGCAGTCCCGTGAGCATGCTAATGTCTGAAGCCTCGGCCTAGTTTCAAGTGTGCTTATTTCTTCTTTATTTATAAGACATCATATGGACGTAAGCCTGGTGTTGGCTTAGCGGTTAGGGTGCCGGCTTGGGATCCGAGGATCCTGGGTTCGAATCCCGGTCGATCGCTGAATTAACGCCAGGGGGGTTGACTCAGCCTGTCATCCTTCTGAGGTCGGCAAATTGAGTACCAGTTGAATGGTAATTCCCTGTGTGTCGCAAAAGACGACCAACAGGGTTGACGGCAGGAAGGGCAGGAAGGGCATCCGGCCATAAAACATTGCTTCAAAAAGGGGACCAAAAAAAAAAGGCCCAAAAAAGGCCAACCCCTGCTCTTTGGGGAAAAATGGCCTCTAAAGGTGGTTTATACAGACGTAAATGAACACTCGTTTTACTCTGTGTGTGTTGCTCATCACGTGCAGCAAATTTCTCCTCCCTGCGCCTTGCATTTATTGTTTTTTGTTTTTTTTAAACGCTCTGTACACCACCCTTGAAGCTCGGTTTGCAAGCCACCGTCTACAATTCCAGTAGAAGAGACATAATTACTCTTTTATGGAAAATGTTTTTCGATTTTGTTTTACGCTAAGAAATAGACCGTAGTGAACACACGTTCATGTTAAAGGATTGGCCTTTACAACCTACCCTTATGGAAGGGGGACAGACTTCTGTACAAACAATTTGTTTATCTGTACAAACAAAATAATTTGTAACAACACAATTTATTACCTCCACCACTGAAGGTGGACAGACACGATGTTTTCAGTACTGTTTGTCTGTTTGTCTTTCAGTCTGTCTGTGAGCAGGATATCTCAAAACGGTGCAGATTGCTTATGTGACAAGGACTAAATAATTAGATTTCTGTGATGATTAGGATCAGGATCTGGGTTGCAGAATTTTTAAAGTGATTCTTCAACATTGTGAGATAGGGGCAAAAACAATGTATAGCAGAATATTTTTAAAAGTTGTGCATAGATTATGACAAAACTTGGTGAATGACTTGGGTAAGTGACGAGAACAAGCCGATTAGATTTTGTTTCAGGTCCGAATCCACATTTAGCCTATCAATGGATACAAAACGAAAACTGTTCATCCTGGCGTAGGTATGCTCCACACCGAGCACTGTTCTAGTTTGATTGTATTTGATGTTTCATTCATACTCTTTGTAGAGGATTGTCACTGACGAAGCTTTCAACTCTGTATGTGTGTGTTTGACCGCATTGGTCTCTGTTCCATCTTCTGAAATCCACACCAATACATGTGGATATAGCAGCCGACAACAACTTACACACACACACACACACACACACACACACACACACACACACACACACACACACACACACACACACACACACACACACACACACACACACACACACACATACACACACACACACGAAAGTAAATAATTCGAAACATGGTAGGGCTCCGTTCCACCTTCTGAAACCCGCATATGGAGATGACCACCAACAAAACACACACACACACACACACACACACACACACACACGCAAAAACAAACACACACAAACACAAGCACACACAAACACATACACATCCATACATATACACATAAACACATACACACGCAAACACACACACACAAACACATACACACAAACACTTATACACACAAACACATACACATACACACATATACACATACACAAATAAACATACACACACAAACACACACATCCACACATATACACATAAACACATCCACACGCAAACACACATACACATGCAAACACACACACACACAAACATACACACACACAAACACATACACACACAAACACATACACACACAAATACACACAAACACTTACACACACAAACACATACACACATATACAAATAAACACATACACACACAAACACATACACATCCACACATATACACATAAACACAAACACACACACAAACACATCCACACATGTACACACACAAACATATACACATACACACACACACACACACACACAAACACATACACACAAACACATACACACAAACACACACAAGCACATACACATATACACATACAAACACATACACACACAAACACATACACACATACACACACACAAACATATACACATATACACATACACACACAAACACAAACACACATATACACACACACACAAACATATACACATACACAAACACATCCACATCCACATCCACACATATCCACATGCATACATTATATGAGTGGTTCCAGGTTGACAAACAGAACAATAATAATAGTTCAGGAGTGAAAGTTTGCGTAATAATATCGTCCATATCGATCAAGGCGTACATCATGTCACATCAATGCAGGTCAAACTGTTGTGGGTGACACGGACAACACTGTCACGTTTGATGTGCACACGTGGTGTATGTTTCGGTTCCTCGTGAATGAGAACATCAAAAACAGACAAAATTCACAGGACACTGTCCGCACAATTTGGTGATACCTGTCACCTGGAGTGTTGTGTGCTTAGTTTGTGCAGTCAGTGAGACACCTGCTGCAAAGTGGTGCTCACCTAAAAACATTCTCACATGCAATCAACTGCTGTCACTCAAACAAACATTCAGTGGTTTGTACAGACGCTTTTGGAGAATCGCCCAATCGCGATAAGTGTAATTGCAGAAGAAATAGGTGTTGGTGTTGTAAATGTCGAAACAATCACTTATGAGGATTTGAAATTCAATGAGGATTCCGCAACCTGGGTGAGTACCAAAGGACTTCACGTATAAAAAGGGAAATGGTGTGGTTGTCGGAACAATGCTTCCGGAACAGGGAGAGAGATTTTTTTTCGAAGCGGATTTGGGCATGTGATCATCATTTCACGAAGAGGGTCAAAGCGAGCCAGCATGGGAGTGGAGATGTTATTGGTACACAAAAAAAGCATGCAAGGCTCATCAGTCCTAAAGCTTATGGGAATCGTGTTTTGAGACATTCCCAGTGGAATTCGTGTGAAATTTCTAGATGATTCTAGATGATTCCATCTTTGTTTGGTATGCAGCACAAGGCTGTGGGGTGGCGTCATTGGTTGAGGACATGGCTGTGCCGTTGATGCAATACCTTCTGCTGGTTGGGAAAGGCATTTGTAATTTGTTCAGGATGCCAGCGATAACTCACCGACTCTTTGAAAAGGACTCCGTGGATTATTTAACGTACCTCTAGGCCATCCTGTCAGCCACATGATTCGATGACACCATAATGATCCACTCACATGGCAAATGTGACCATTGCTGTTCAAACGGACCATTGCCACATACATTCAAAACTTGTCACATTGCATTCTTCATTAATTTGGTCTACTCAATAAACATTGGGGTGACAGAGTTTACAAAATATGATGAAGATATCAAAGCATGTGTAATGTACCCATCCCAAAGATTACTATGTAGATGGTATTGATACTCTAATGTGCTGCCACATCGATGAGGAAAATGTTTAAGTAGCGGGGCATACCTTGAGAAACAGGTGGCTTCATCAACTTCCCTTATATAGTAATGCTATAGAGGTATTTAACCATAGTAATGTTTGTGCGTACATTTTTTCTTCCCCCCCCACAGACGTGGCTCATGATAGTGGCAGAAACAGGCGCCACAATGAGAACGCCCCAGGATGGATATATATATATACAGACTTGGCATTTAACATGGAATTTTTTTTTTTTTCTTGACTTGGGTTTACTTTCTGAACTCAGTATATCAATCTGGTGAGTTTCGTTTACCCTTCAGTGATGTCTTTGTTGAAAGAACCATGTCACTGATTGTCTTTCGCAGCAAGAAGTCAATAACAGGATTATATCACAGGTGGCGTGACAAAATGTAAGGACAGGTACATTTGACGATTGGCTTCACAATCGGGTATATAAGGGTTGTTGCGTTCTGTATTCGTGGAAAACAACTGCTGAACGTCTACAAAAGTTATTGCCGCTTCCTCTGGAGATGGTCCGTCAACTTGACAATGCTGTTTGTCACGGAGTGGTGGCTTTACGAAATTCTGGCATGAAACAGCGTGCTATTGCTCGGCAGTATGGCATCACTCAAGGTCAGGTGTCAAAGATCCTGAAACGAAATGCTCAGAGGGGTGTCCCTACTTCAATACCGAGGCCAGGACGTCCACACAGAACCACAAGCAGAGATGATCGCCAGCTGCACCAGTTAGTCTGCAATGGCCGTACCAAGTCAGCTAATCGGCTTAGGGCTGAGTGGCAGCAACTGACAAATGTGCCTGTATCCAGAAGGCTAGTCAACTAACGACTGGTTCAAGCAGGCTATCGTGCCAGGCATCCCCTGAGAAAGCCACGCCTGACCAGACAACACAGCCAGCGCCGACTGCAGTGGGCCAGAGAGCACCGTCAATGGCAGCCAGGACACTGGAATCACGTGACCTTCAGTGACGAGTCTAGATTTCTGATCTATCGTCAAGATGGCCGCGTCCGAGTACGCAGACAAGTGCATGAAGCCCACAACGAAGATTGTATAGTGCCAAGAATCCAAGCTGGAGGTGGTGGGGTGACCGTTTGGGCTGCTTTTCATGCAGGGGGCAAAACTGACCTGGTTGTTCTGAATGGAAACCTGAACCAGTTCAAGTACAGGGTCATTCTGGAAGAAACATTGCTTCCATTTGCTCGTGCAGCCTTTCGAGGAAACTGTCTTCCAAGATGACAATGCACGGCCTCATCATGCTCGCATGATCCAACACTTTCTTGCTGACCGTGGTGTAGAGCATATGGAGTGGCCTGCCATGTCCCCGGCTATGAATCCGATAGAGAACTTGTGGGCAGAATTAACGTGTCAAATCGACAACTTGGACCAGCAACCTACCTCTGTGCGTGAATTGCAGCAGACTATTGTCACTGCATGGCAAGCGATTCCTGTCCAAACCTTGGCAAATCTCGTGAACAGCATGCCTCGACGTGTACGTGCTCTCCTGAATGCTCGTGGGGGTTACACGAAGTACTGAACTGTAATTTTACTGTCCGTAATCCCAGTCATCATTTGGCTAATGTGCAAAATAAAGAGATACTTCTGGAAAACGTACAGAAGTTTAACACAGTACTGTCCGTGAATTGAGTTTGATATCAGTTTACATCACTTTCAAGGATCAATTTATTTGCTTCGAAATGTCAAATGTGTTTTTTGTTTCTTTTAAAGGTCACATTAACAAAATCTAGAATAATTTCAACATAATTCCAATGAACTATTGGTTCTAAGTCATCTTGAAAAGTAGGTTCACCCCCACAAAAAAATATTCCATATTAAATGCCAAGTCTGTATATTGTTGCGGTGTTGTGGTTTTATAATAAAGGTTAATTTCCCCTCTTAGTTAGTTACACTACAACATGTAGCCTCGCGATAGTTCAGTTATTTCTTAGTAAATGTAAGCGTAGTCCTTTTCCTGTGTTAGTTTTGCATTGAGTGGACCAGTGGAAATTAGGTGCCCTTATGATGCTTCAATGCTTTTGGTTTTGGCGCAAAATACCACGAGGAAGGCCTGAACAAGTCGACCAAGACCGAAGGAAGGCGGAGGAGGAGCCATCGGTAAGCGCGAGCCGCCAATCAGGGCTCGAGGGGAGTGACTTACCACTGCGGCAAAAGGCGGGGTTTGGAACATTCGAGTCGGGCTAGGGCGGGGTCATATAACCCTGTGCCCAGAGCCCCCCACCTCAGTTATGAGATGAGACGGGAGTTGAGTTCGGGTGAGAATACGTCAGTCAGATCCCAGAGGAGACGCGCTGAGTTCAGTTGAGTTGAGAAGGAGATGCGCATAACCCCGTTGTACACGAACTTGCCCTGCTCCCCACGCTCTGCGCAGTATTAATCGCGCTGTA
Source organism: Myxine glutinosa (assembly GCF_964187855.1). Taxonomy (NCBI): domain Eukaryota; kingdom Metazoa; phylum Chordata; class Myxini; order Myxiniformes; family Myxinidae; genus Myxine; species Myxine glutinosa. The sequence continues at coordinate 17,654,906 of NC_136267.1, forward strand.
AAAGATGACCCACGCCGGGCCACAGACGCGCGATACTTCCTCCTGCCCGCCTTTGCTTGGATACGCGCCGCGAGGATTTTCCCTCCTGCCTGCCTTCACCCGGGATACGTGCTGTGACCGCCAGAGGGCCACGTCGGGTGAGCTGTTCCCGGAGCGACCGAAGCAGGCGCGCTTTGCGTGCGAACTCCTCTTCCTCCATCTCCCTGTGTGTGTAAGTGGGCCCATTGTCTGGGCCTAAGTGTAAGACTGATTAAGTTCTGCCCTGTGTCCCTTTCCTTCTTCAAATCCCTGTAAATAGTGTAAATAAATCCTGTTATTCCTTCTGATTCGACCGTTTTTTCTCTTCCATCATTGGTCTCGCATGGTACGAATTAGATCGCTCTAATCGGGTTCTATAGAAAGGTAACAGCACGAGTCACGTGGTACGCATTCCGCTCGGGCGTACTCAATTACGCGTGGTTCGTGCGAGACTCGATCCCCGCTTCCACTGTGGCGTGGGTACTCACTACTCAAGGTACGAGTGAAATTGTCCCGAAACCCTTTTCCACGTCTGCCCGGAAGTGGCGACTCGGTCTTGCGGTTTCGAAGACCCAGAGAGAAAAAGGGGCTTAATCTCCCCCCTTGTAATGGGAACGGGCTTCGAAAAACCGCAACAATATATATATGTATGTATATATATATATAAATAAACATATATATGTACAGTGCATTCAGAAAGTATTCAGACCCCTTCACTTTTGTCACATTTTGTTGTGATGCAGCCTGATGCTGAAATCGTTTATATTCATTTTTTCCCTCATAAATCTACACTCAATACCCCCACAATGACACTCAATACCCCATAATGACAATGACAGAGTGGCCAAACGGAAGCCAAACAGTTCAATCTTGGTTTCATCAAACCACAGAATCTTGTTTCTCAGTCTGAGAGTCCTTTCGGTGCTTTTTTTCAAACTCCAAGTGGGCTTTTATGTGTCTTTCACTGAGGAGAGGCTTCCGTCTAACCACTCTGCCATAAAGCCCAGATCGGTGGAGTGTTGCAGTGATGGCTGTCCTTCTGGAAGTTTCTCCCATCTCCACACAGGATCTCTGGAGCTCAGCCAGTGACCATCGGGTTCTTGGTCACCTCTCTTACTAATGCCCTTCTCCCCCGATTGCTCAGTTTGGCCGGGCGGCCAGCTATAAGATAAGTCCTGGTTGTTCGAAACTTTTTCCATTTAAGAATTATGGAGGCCACTGTGCCACTGTGCTCTTGGGAACCTTCAATGCAGCAGAAAATTTTTTGTAGGCTTCCCTAGATCTGTGCCTCGACACAATCCTGTCTCTGAGCTCTGCAGGCAGTTCCTTCGACCTCATGGCTTCGTTTTTGCTCTGATATGCATCGTCAGCTGTGAGACCTTATATAGACAGGTGTGTGCCTTTCCAAATAATGTCCAATCCATTGAATTTACCACAGGTGGACTCCAATCAAGTTGTAGAAACATCTCAAAGAAGATCAAGAGAAATGGGAGACACCTGAGCTAAATTTCAAGTGTCATAGCAAAGGGTATGAATACTTATGTCAATGTGATATTTCAGTTTTTTCTTTTTAATAAATTTGCAAAACTTTCTAAAATCCTGTTTTCTCTTTGTCATTATGGGGTGTTGAGTGTAGATTGATGAGGGAAAAAATGAATTTAAACGATTTCAGCATAAGGCTGCAACATAACAAAATGTGACAAAAGTGAAGGGGTCTGAATACTTTCTGAATGCACTGTACATATACAGACTTGGCATTTAATATGGAATATATATTTTTTCTTGACTTGGGTTTACTTTCTTAACTCAGTATATCAATCTGGTGAGTTTCTTTTACACTTTGGTAATTTATTTGTTAAAAGAACCATGTCACTGATTGTCTGTCGCAGCAAGAAGTCAACAACAGGATTATATCACAGGTGGCGTGGCAAAATGTACGGACAGGTGCATTTGATGATTGGCTTCACAGTCAGGTATACAAGTGTTGTTGCGTTCTGTGTTAGTGGAAAACAACTGCTGCACGTCTCCAAAAGTTATTGCCGCTTCCTCTGGAGATGGTCCGTCAACTCGACAATGCTGTTTGTCATGGAGTGGTGGCTTTACGAAATTACGGCATGAAACAGCGTGCTATTGCTCGGCAGTATGGCATCACTCAAGGTCAGGTGTCAAAGATCCTGAAACGAAATGCTCAGAGGGGTGTCCCTACTCCAATACTGAGGCCAGGACGTCCCCGCAGAACCACAAGGAGGGATGATCGCCAGCTGCACCGGTTAGTCCGCAATGGCCGTACCAAGTCAGCTAATCGGCTTGGGGCTGAGTGGCAGCAACTGACAAATGTGCCTGTATCCAGAAGGCTAGTCAACCAACGACTGGTTCAAGCAGGCTATCGTGCCAGGCGTCCCCTGAGAAAGCAACACCTGACCAGACAACACCGCCAGCGCCGATTGCAGTGGGCCAGAGAGCACCGTCAATGGCAGCCAGGACACTGGAATCACGTGATCTTCAGTGAGGAGTCTAGATTTCTGGTCTATCGTCAAGATGGCCGCGTCCGAGTGCGCAGACAAGTGCATGAAGCCTACAACAAAGATTGTATAGTGCCAAGAGTCCAAGCTGGAGGTGGTGGGGTGACCGTTTGGGCTGCTTTTCATGCAGGGGGCAAAACTGACCTGGTTGTTCTGAATGGAAACCTGAACCAGTTCAAGTACAGGGACATTCTGGAAGAAACATTGCTTCCATTTGCTCATGCAGCCTTTCGAGGAAACTTTGTCTTCCAAGATGACAATGCACGGCCTCATCGTGCTCGCATGATCCAACACTTTCTTGCTGACCGTGGTGTAGAGCATATGGAGTGGCCTGCCATGTCCCCGGATATGAATCCGACAGAGAACTTGTGGGCAGAATTAACGCGTCAAATCGACTACTTGGACCAGCAGCCGACCTCTGTGCGTGAATTGCAGCAGGCTATTGTCACTGCATGGCAAGCGATTCCTGTCCAAACCTTGGCAAATCTCGTGAACAGCATGCCTCGACATGTACGTGCTCTCCTGAATGCTCGTGGGGGTTACACGAAGTACTGAACTGTAATTTTACTGTCCGTAATCCCAGTCGTAATTACCTTCGCAAAAGCGGAAGGTTATGTTTTGATCGCTGTGTATTTATTTGTATGTCTGTGTGTGTGTGTGTGTGTGTGTGTGTATGTTATTCGCATAACTCAAAAAGTATTCAACCGAATTGCATGAAATTTGGTGGGATGATTGGTTATTATACGGGACACATTTGATTAGATTTTGGGAGCAATCGGGTCAAAGGTCAAGGTCAAGGTCACGAAAAGGTCAAAATCGTATTTTTATTTGTCATAACTCGGTCAATTCTTATCCGATTTGCATGAAATCAGCACCAAACTGTTCACTGTTCTGTTCCCTAGACTCCCATGCCAAGTACAGAACAGTAGCTGCGGCGAAGGTATGCGCTCTACCGAGTGCCCGTTCTAGTTTAAGTTTTGTTTTTGTTAAAAAATTTTTTTGCTTAATGTGCAAAATAAAGAAACACTTCTGGAAAACATACAGAAGTTTAACACAGTACTGTACATGAATTGGGTTCGATATCAGTTTACATCACTTTCAAGGATCAATTTCTTTGTTTCGAAATGTCAAATGTGGTTTTTGTTTCTTTTAAAGGTCACATTAACAAAATCTAGAATAATTTCAACATAATTCCAATGAACTTTTGGTTCTAAGACATCTTGAAAAGTAAGTTCACCCCCACAAAAAAATATTCCATATTAAATGCCAAGTCTGTATATGTTTATTTATATATATACAATATACATACATATATATATTGTTGCGGTTTTGGAATAAAGGTTAATTCTCCCTCTTAGTTAGTTGCACCACAACATGAAGCCTCGCGATAGTTCAGTTATTTCTTCGTAAATGTAAGCGTAGTCCTTTCCTGTGTTTAGTTTTGCGTTGAGTAGGCCAGTGAGCTTAGGTGTTCTTTTGCCGCTTTGCTTTGGTGCTTTTGGTTTGGGCTGGAAATGCCACGTGGTAGGCCTTCAGCAAGTCTGGCAAGGCTGAAGGGATGAGCTGCAGGGGGAGTGGCCGGTAAGCAACGAGCCGCCAATCAGGGCTCGAGGGGAGTGGCTTACCACTGCGGCAGGAGGCGGGGCTTGGAACATTCGGGTAAGATCGGGGAGGTGCCATATAACGTCCTGCCCCGAGCCCATTAAGCAGAACAGCAGCAGAACGCGCGTGAGTCAGAACGCAGTTCTCGGACGGCAATTGAGAAAGAGTCAGGTCGGTCAGAGTCGTGTGCAAGTTACAGTTCCCTGTGAGACGATTTACAGTTCCCCGTGAGAGTGAGTTGGGTTGAGCTTGAGAAAGCGAGTGGAGCTGCAGGACGAACAAATTGAATTGCCGATTGTACACGAACTTTCCCCGTGCCCTGCACTCTGCGCTGTATTAATCGCGCGCTCGAGAGGACGACCCGTGCCGGGCCACAGACGCGCGATTTCCTCCTGCCTGCCTTCGCCTGGATACGTTCCGTGAACATCGGAGAGCAACGCCGGGTGAGATGCCCCGGGGCGACTGACGGCGAAGCGCGCCTGGCGCGCGAACTTCTCTTCCTCCATCTCCCCGTGTGTGTGAGTGGGCCCATTTGTCTGGGGATAAGTTAAACTGGTTAAGCTATGCTCTGTGTCCCCCTTTCCTTCTGGATCATTGTAAATAATAATAAATCGTGTTCTTCCTCTGATTTCACCGTCCTGTCTCTTCCATCCATTGGCTTCGCATGGTACGAATAAAACCGCTCGAATCTGGTTCCAATAAAAGTAACACCACGAGTCACGTGATACGCATACCGCTCGGGCGTACGCGATTAAGAGTGGCTTGTGCGAGGCTCGATCCCCGCTTTAGGGGCAGCGTGGGTGCCAAAGGTACGTGTGAATTTGTCCCGATACCCTTTTTCACGTTTGCCCGGAAGTGGCGATTCGGTCTCGCGGAACCGAAGACCCAAGGGGGAAAAAGGGGCTTAATCCCCCCTTTGTAACGGGAACGGGCTTCGGGAGATCCGCGTGGAAGACACGCTTACATTTACTAAGAAATAACTGAACTATCGCGAGGCTTCATGTTGTGGTGCAACTAACTAAGAGGGGGAATTAACCTTTATTCCAAAACCGCAACAAATTGTTGCGGATGGTTAGGGTGCCAGCTTGGGATCCTAGGATCCTGGGTTTGAATCCAGGTTGATCGCTGAATTAACACCAGGAGGGTTGACTCAGCCTGTCATCCTTCTGAGGTCGGCAAATTGAGTATCAGTTCACTGGTAATTCCCTGTGTGTTGCAAGAGGCAACTAACAGGGATGGTGGCAGAAGGGCATCCGGCCATAAAAGATTGCTTCAAAAAGGGGACCACGTTGCCCAAAAAAGGCCAACCCCTGCTCTGCGGGGAAAAATGGCCTCTAAAGGCAGTTCCTTTTTTTTTTTTTACACACACACACACACACACACACACACACACACACACACACACACACACACACACACACACACACACACACACACACAGTTTTGGAAGACCCCGGGGAGTCACATCCAACACATAACAGACAGAACCCTGCAGTTTAAATATAACCACAGTAATTTGGTCTCGTTAGATTACCTCTCCCCTTATATCATTGGACAGTGAAATGCGTTATGCTTGTGTGGCAGGTTTGAATCCCTTTGTAGCCCCCGTCTATCTCTCTCTCTCCCCTCCGCACCTCTTTACAGCGCATGCATTCACACAACCAACATGCTTTACATTACACACACAGTACAAATCCATCATCATCGTAGTAAGTTAAAAAAAACACCATAAAGAGCAAAAGCTACAAGGATCAGCACAAAGTAGCGCTAGATAACAGCAAGCGCTAGACGAGGCAGCAGAAACAAGGACCGCATCTGGGTGGGTCTGCCGTTGACCAAGACACGGAGCTAAGAGCGCAGCAAATGGGAGACTGCAAGGAGATGCCAACCGGGAGGTGGCATGGAGAGCTACACACCCCAGACCAAGCCCTAGCTCAGTTCAGACCAACTTCGGCTATTTCGAAGCTCATGGTCGTCTACATCAAGTTAGCAAAGAGAGCCAGAAGGAGTCCTCTAGAAATGAGCCGGGCAAAGGTGAGCTGCTGCGCAAACGGGCCCTGCCATGCAGCAAGTGCGAACAAGCTGCAGCTCTCTTTCCCTGGACATGCCAGTTATTTCATACTGACTTGCACAATCATGATCTTGATATCCATATTTCTAATCATTCACTTGGAATGCACAAAGAGCAATCAATGTTTCCCCCTTAACTTTCTCAGGGCAGGAGTACTGACTTGCATTCACTATTTCCGCATTACGAGGCATTCACCTTCACCGCATTTCTCTCCACCTGGTGCATTAAATCACCACCCTCTCTTCCTTATTTCCCCTCCCCTTTTCATGTTGGGACCACATAATCCAGCAGGATTACATCAGGTGAGCGAGGGGTCGCCAACTTCTGTATCTCTCTGTCTATCACCCTTGCTTTTCTAATATCCCGTCGTGAATGAGGCACCTACTGTATGTCTGTAGTTTCATGATACAGTTCACTGTCTATGGGGCGTGTGTGTATAGGGGTGAGACTATTTTGCGACACGGCATTTGCAGTAAATGTGTGCCTTTTGTTAGCGGTGCTGAGAGGCACAGGTATTATCTGTGGAGGGACCAATTCACTGGTAAGGTAATGTGGGATCTGGATGTGAGGAACCTGCTTAAATCGATTGTCTCAGACAATCGTCTGTGGTTGCTTAGCAACTCGTCTGTGCCACAGAGTTATCTGCGGCCGTTAGCATCCGGGTCAAAGGTCAGGAAACGGGTCTGAGTAGGCCCAGGGATCGAAAAAGTTACCACATCCGCCGGTTTAATTTGGTGTGAATTGGCATTTAAAAACACATGGCAGCAGCGAATCTACCTCACAACATGGCGAAAATTGCTCGTCAAGCAATACATTTGACAAGCACTTCAGCCTGAACTCAATCTAGCTGTCTGAAGAGTTAATTTGCAAACTCCCCAAGCGCTATGGGGCCCGCCCCCGATAACCACACAAATTCTCATTGACAAGAAATGTTTTATTAAAGAAACTACAGACACGGTGATGTAATAGTTAGAGCGTCCGCTCTGAGTCTGGGAGATTGGCGGTTTAAATTCCGGCCGAGTCATACCAAAGAATTAAAGAATGATACGTTCTGCTTCCTTGCTGACGTTCAGCATTTAAAAGGATAAGTTCCCCCATTATAAGGATAAAGATAAGTTCCCATTGGCATTCCCCATTAGTTGAAATCCATGGGGAGAAGGAAATTCCTTCTTAGGAAATGGCCCACTGAGTGCGGTGAGAAAGATGGCGCCATTATTATGATGTCACTGGTACCCAGAGTCTCACAGGAAGTGACGACACTTCCCCCAAGCACAGTGGCTGTGTTTGGCTCGTCTATGTCCTGTGCTGTGTCTTGTGCATTGGTCTGTGTGTGTGTGTGTGTGTGTGTGTGTGTGTTTTGCAACTCAATTTTGAGTTTTGAGCTGTAGAGCCTGTAAAATCTATATTATAATAGCCGTAGATGATTCTGTCTGTCTGTCTGTCTGTCTGTCTGTCTGTTGGGCGTCTGTCCGGGGTGTGGCTTACTCGGTTTGCAGAGTAGCTCCACCCATTCTGGGAGTGGCTTCATATAATTATAAACAAATATCCACCATTTTATTAACTCACATAGCTTTGAGGCCTGTTTTGTAGGCCTGTGGTGTCTTGCTCTCTCTCCCAGTTTTATTTCAAATCAAATTCGATACATCATTTCATTTTTCACAGTCGCTAACATAGTTTTAGACTCAGTTGAAGAAAAACGGGAAGAAAATCCAATGAAAGTTGCCGTTTATAGAACGAAATGAATTCTCAAACGCCTGTAACTTCAAGGCCATTGAGTCTCTCTCACGCCTTTATCTCCAATCGAACTCACCATATGATTTCATTTTTATCGATTGTTTTAGACTCGGTGTCAGCAATAATTAAGAACATTCCACACACGCGGGAAAATGCAGAGATATATTTTTTAAAATCGCGTCATGGTGTATCATATACCGCCCAACATGACACCGACGGCAACGTGTCGATACATATTAAAAATTCGATATATCATTTCATTTTTCACAGTCGCTAACATAGTTTTAGACTCGGTTGAAAAAAAACGGGAAGAAAATCCGATGAAAGTTGCCGTTTATAGAACGAAATGAATTCTCAAAGGCCTGTAACTTCAAGGCCATCGAGTCTCTCTCACGCCTTTATCTCCAATCTAACTCACCATATGATTTCATTTTTATCGATGGTTTTGGACTCGGTGTCAGCAATAATTGAGAACATTCCACACACGCGGGAAAATGCAGAGATATAATTTTTAAAATTGCGTCATGGTGTATCATACACCGCCCAACATGACACCGACGGCAACGTGTCGATATATATTAAAAATTCGCTTTTGCTTTTCCATTAAGATTTATTACTTTTTCGTTTGATGACAGTCGTCACAAAAACGTCAACAATGATGCCGACATATATTTCTTCGCTTTTATTTCATTCAACATTATTAGCCGGAAGTAAAATATGTTTCAGGAAATTACCAAGAGATATTTCTTCGTTTTTTTTAATTAGTTATGTGCGCATACACTTTAAATAGGTTTATTTGAAATCTTTAATTTTCCACAATATAATTTACTTGCCATTTATCATTTGATGATTACGAGACAAATTCCTCTTGAGGATCGCGACAATTCATGCGCTGCGTGGAAACTTCTATTTCCAAAATGAATGAGACGATCGATGAAGAACGCAGACTTGAACAGGATGTAGCAAGAAAACGAATGAGACGGGCGAACGAGTCCATCGACGAACGTCAATGCAAGCTTGCGGGGTCACCCGTGGGAATCCCACGGGCATGGATGTGTGTGACATTTCGACATATTGAGTTAGATGCTGCACATTCATTTTTACAAAATGGTTACTGGCAAGTCATCAGATCCAGAAATGGTGTAATGAACACAATTTATTTACGCGCAAGCACGAAAGCAAGACGGGCCGATTTCCGATTCCGACGGGCGAGACGGGCCGATTTGGAGCAAGAAAAAGAACGAGACGGGAGAAAAACGAGAGAAACGAGACGGGGAAAGCCGATTGGAGAGGCGAGTGAGGAGCGATTGGAGAGGCGAGTGAGGAGCGATTGGAGAGGCGAGTGAGGAGCGATTGGAGAGGAGAGTGAGGAGCGATTGGAGGGGAGTGTGAGGCGCGATTGGAGAGGAGTGTGAGGGATTGGAGAGGAGAGGAGTGTGAGGGATTGGAGAGGTGAGGGATTGGAAAGGAGAGGAATGTGAGGGATTGGAGAGGAGAGGAGTGCTAGGTGGAGAGAGGAGAGTGTCAGGTGGAGAGAGGAGAGTGTCAGGTGGAGAGGAGTGAGGGGTCACATATTATGTGAAATAAATAAATTGTGTTCATCACACCATTTCTGGATCTGATGACTTGCCAGTAACCATTTTGTAAAAATGAATGTGCAGCATCTAACTCAATATGTCGAAATGTCACACACATCCATGCCCGTGGGATTCCCACGGGTGACCCCACTAGTAAAAAATAATGCAACAAAATAAGGGGGGTGGGTGGATTTGGGGGAAGAATAATAATAATAATAATAATATGGCTAAACTGTTGGAATTACTGACTGTAACAAATGACTATATAATAAATACATAGCCCCGAGTGACCTGGTGGTCATCCCTTGAGGTTGTAGTTCAGACCTCTGCTAATTTTGGGGGACCCCCCCCCCGAGGAACTACGTCTGATATGCTCAGTGGCCCCCTGATATGAAATCGAAAAATCCAAGACTGAGCGATACTGTGGACCATCGAGTAGAAGGGCAGTATCAGGTTTCATATCAATCAGTTGGTAAATAAGGGATGCGTAGGGATCCAAAGTTTGGGGGTAACCCCCCTCTGGGAGCCCCCATGATTCGACATCGAAAAGTTGAAGCAGGAACGATTGTGCGGGCTACTCTCTTGTATCAATTTGTCAATTTTCAGAACGATCAGCTGGGTGATAATGGGTGAGTAGCACAAATGGCAAAACAGACGGACGGACAGACATCCATCCGGACATCACGACCCATTTTATAATGTCATGTCTTCGAGAATCGAGATGAGATGACCTAATAACTCAGAATTCCCGCAGGACCTCGACGGCTCAAAGAAAAAACGTGTCACATTCACTCGGGGCACATGGGACAGAGAAAGAATAGACGAGACAAGGAAAAAAGGGAAACCTGCTCCATGCGTGTTTGATCACACGTGCGGCATGGTCTATCATTCAGTTGCAAAGAAGATCAGTGCCGGAATGTCCCAGTGGCACGTTGCGTGCAGATCTGACCAGGTTGTAAGTGCACCATGAACCATTGGAACAGTGGGCAGGTGAGCGGCAGAAGAGCCAGCAACCAACCACCAGCAGAAGAAACTCAGAAGCAAGAGTGAGAACAAGTAGAGTGTGTGGGCATAAATCATGTCCCGCGGAGAGTGTTGGACTATCCATGGCAGGCGCCTATTGACCAACGCGGTCTTTCAGGCGATGAATGATGACCTGAGAAATCCCAGAGCACGGGTGGTCCGTTTGCCCTTAGTGTGCCAGATGTCCCTATATGGTCACATCTTCTGTCATGTCTCATGTCCTCATGCTGACTTAATGATGGCCACGCCGATTGGCTATAAACTCAAGGAGGCCATATAAGAACCACCTTTGGAGGCCATTTTTCCCCACAGAGCAGGGGTTGGCCTTTTTCGGGCACCGTGGTCCCCTTTTTGAAGCAATGTTTTATGGCCGGATGCCCTTCCTGCCGCCAACCCTGTTAGTCGCCTCTTGCGACACACAGGGAATTACCAGTGAACTGGTACTCAATTTGCCGACCTCGGAAGCATGACAGGCTGAGTCAACCCCCTGGCGTTAATTCAGCGATCGACCGGGATTCAAACCCAGGATCCTGGGATCCCAAGCAAGCACCCTAACCGCTAAGCCAACACCAGGCTTAAGCAGGCCATATAAGGACAGATTGAAATGGCGGAAGGTTCAAGAACGTAGAGAAGGGAGAAAAGGCAGGCCATAGATACAGACACTTGGAAGGGGAGGCGGGTACTAGATCATTCTAAACACGTCCAGATCATTATAGATCACTCAGCCCATTTATTAATAATTTTGTGGCTGTGAAATGATACCATTATATAACAAGTGGTGTAATGCTTATATTTACAGTGGAATAATCTTGCTCCATTACCTCCTTCTCCCCACACACGTGGCTGATGATGGCGGCAGAAGCGGGACTTGACGAAGGCCCCAAAATGGCCGCCACTCCTTTCGGCAAGACTTGGCAAACTGCGCAAACAGTGCACACACTTAGCTGTGCTTAGTGTTTTAACCACCATTGAAACAAATACTCCATCTACATTTGCCTTCATTCAGCATCAGGTAGAACTCATTTCAAACATATTTATTAGAAAAGCGTTATTGATTTAAAATAAAGCGTTATATTAGAAAAACATAAAAAGGCAAGATAATGAATGAGATTTTTAACAATGGACAAAAGGAACAGTTGAGAGAGCAAGGAAACACCAACAGTAGACTTGAAGGACAAGATGGAGGGAGGCAGAAAAACAATTGGTGTGGGGATTAATGGGGCCAGGAAAGGTCAAGATGGATCCAGCAGGAAAATCTCAGGAGGGAAAACTGGAAATTTGGAAGGAGGAATTGGGGTGGGTTTGAGGATTAACGAGAATATAAAAGATCATGGTTTGGGATTGAGGACGATCTGATATGGTGGTGAACAGCTGTCTTGAAGACCTGGAAGGAAGGAGGATTTGTTGTTTTGATTGTGATTTGTTGTTGTTGTTGTTGTTTTTTATGTTGAAGGCTCCAGTCATGGACGATATAGTCCCCACTGATGCCAGGATTTAAATAATAATAATGTTGTTTGTATTTGTTGTTGTGATCGTGATTGTTGTTGTTGTTTTTTTATGTTGAAGGCTGCAGTTACAGACGATATAGTACCCCATCAAGGCCAGGATTTAAATAATAATAATGTTGTAATAAATAATGTTGTTTGTATTTGTTGTGATTGTTGTTGTTGTTGTTTTATGTTGAAGGCCCTAGTCACAGACGATATAGTCCCCATCGAGGCCAGGATTTAAATAATAATAATGTTGTAATAAATAATGTTGTTTGTATTTGTTGCTGTGATTGTGATTCTGATTGCGATTGTGATTGTTGTTGTTGTTTTTCTATTTTGAAAGCTCCAGTCACAGACGATATAGTCCCCATCGAGACCTGGATTTAAATAATAATAATGTTGTAATAAATAATGTTGTTTGTATTTGTTGCTGTGATTGTGATTGTGATTGTTGTTGTTGTTGTTTTTTATGTTGAAGGCTCCAGTCACAGACGATATCGTCCCCATCAAGGCCAGGATTTAAATAATAATAATGTTGTTTGTATTTGTTGTGATTGTTGTTGCTGTTGTTGTTCTATGTTGAAGGCCCCAGTCACAGACGATATCGTCCCCATCGAGGCCAGGATTTAAATAATAATAATGTTGTAATAAATAATGTTGTTTGTATTTGTTGCTGTGATTGTGATTGTGATTGTTGTTGTTGTTTTTGTTTTTTTATGTTGAAGGCTCCAGTCACAGACGATATAGTCCCCATCGAAGCCAGGATGTAAATACTAGTACCCGACTGCAAAGCCGCAATGAGCCGGCGAAGCCAAAGCCTCTTGCCACTATTTTACCCATCACTATGGCATCAGTAGGTTAGGTAGTTGGTAGTAGGGAGGTGTAGTAGGTACCGTACCTAGTTCAAAATGACACCATTTGCATTGTGGATGATTAAAATTTATAAAAATTTCCTTCTTGATTAATTCGGTGAATTCCGTCTCAACGTCGGATATTTCCGGCCGTGAAAACCTATCCCCCCAGGCCACGAGATTTCTAAAAAATAATTCTTCATCAATTTTAGAACATTTGACGCCGTTTTCAGCCTCCGAAATGTGGTGAAAAGCTTTTTTGAAATATTTTTTCAAATGCTCGAATCTCATTTGTTCCGGTAATTGGTGACGATTTTCGTTGAAGATAACCAGGGCCCGTGTGGGCCCAGGGAACGAGGTTGGTCCTAAAGTATTTTAATTACAAATTAGAGGTGCATTAGATTGTGAATCAAACAAAGACGGGTGAAACAAACTCCTATTGAACTTTTTCGCAATTTTTTAATGCAAACTTCCGTATCCGGAAGATGGCAGCCTCCATTGAGTGATTTGGTTTTTTGAAATATTTTTTCAAATGCTCGAATCTCATTGGTTCCGGTGTTTGGTGACGATTTTCATTGAAGATAACCAGGCCCGTGCGGGCCGAGGTTGGTCTTAAAGTATTTTAATTACAAATTAGAGGTGCATAAGATTGTGAATCAAAAAAAGACGAGTGAAACAAACTCCTATTGAACTTTTTTCAATTTGTAATGCATACTTCCGCATCCGCAAGATGGCGGCCTCCATTGAGCGATTTGGTGCGTCGAAGCTTCGAAATTCTCAAGGGATCCAGCAAAATCTGGCTTTTCAACATAATACGTACGCGTTCATTCACAACACCGGCTTCGCCGGCTACTAGTACCCGACTGCAAAGCCGCAATGAGCCGGCGAAGCCAAAGCCTCTTGCCACTATTTTACCCATCACTATGGCATCAGTAGGTTAGGTAGTTGTTAGTACGTAGGTGTAGTAGGTACCGTACCTGGTAAGATTTGGTAAAAGAGAAGAGCAGACAGTCCTCCCCAATACCTACATACAATAAATGTCACAAGAAGCTTAAGGAAGTAACTATACGATGTGCTAGCTTAAGGCCTATTTTAAGAAATTTTAACTGGGCTTAACATTCGTTTTCACAGTATGTGTGTCGTCTTCTAACTTCAGTCGCTGTCAGGGCTGGTTCTCTCGGGGCACGGCGGCTTCCACCACCAGAAGTTAGCTTGCAGTAAGATCAGTGCCGACAGATGAGACGATAGCGCCGTTTCAACGGCAATGTGTGACTGTCGTTAATCAAACCGTGTCGATGGCGCTGATTGGCTGACTTAAGCTGATCCCTGATTGGTCAGCTCACAAAATTTCGCAAATTCAGACCTAAAATGACACCATTTGCATTCTGGATGAGATTAAAATTGATAAAATTTACTTCTTGATTAATTCGGTGAATTCCGTCTCAACTTCGGATATTTCCGGCCGTGAAAACCTATCCCCGACGGCCGCGAGATTTCTAAAAAATAATTCTTCGTCAATTTTAGAATATTTGACGCCGTTTTTGGCCTCCGAAATGTGGTGAAAAGCTTTTTTGAAATATTTTTTCAAATGCTCGAATCTCATTGGTTCCGGTAATTGGTGACGATTTTCGTTGAAGAAAACCAGGGCCCGTGTGGGCCTGGGGAACAAGGTTGGTTTTAAAGTATTTTAATTACAAATTAGAGGTGCATAAGATTGTGAATCAAACAAAGACGGGTGAAACAAACTCCTATTGAACTTTTCGCAATTTTTTATGCATACTTCCGCATCCGCAAGATGGCGACCTCCATTGAGTGATTTGGTTTTTTAAATATTTTTTCAAATGCTCGAATCTCATTGGTTCCGGTGTTTGCTGACGATTTTCGTTGAAGATAACCAGGCCCGTGCGGGCCGAGGTTGGTCTTAAAGTATTTTAATTACAAATTAGAGGTGCATAAGATTGTGAATCAAAAAAAGACGGGTGAAACAAACTCCTATTGAACTTTTTTCAATTTGTTATGCATACTTCCGCATCCGCAAGATGGCGGCCTCCATTGAGCAATTTGGTGCGTCAAAGCTTCGAAATTCTCAAGGGATCCAGAAAAATCTGGCTTTTCAACATAATACGTACGCGTTCATTCACAACACCGGCTTCGCCGGCTAATAATAATGTTGTAATAAATAATGTTGTTTGTATTTGTTGTTGTGATTGTTGTTTTTTTTATGTTGAAGGCTCCAGTCACAGACGATATAGTCCCCATCGAGGCCAGGATTTAAATAATAATAATGTTGTTTGTATTTGTTGTGATTGTTGTTGTTGTTGTTTTATGTTGAAGGCCCCAGTCACCGACGATATCGTCCCCATCGAGGCCAGGATTTAAATAATAATAATGTTGTAATAAATAATGTTTGTATTTGTTGTTATGATTGTTGTTGTTTTTTATGTTGAAGGCTCCAGTCACAGACGATATCGTCCCCATCGAGGCCAGGATTTAAATAATAATAATGTTGTTTGTATATGTTGTGATTGTTGTTGTTGTTGTTTTATGTTGAAGGCCCCAGTCACAGACGATATCGTCCCCATCGAGGCCAGGATTTAAATAATAATAATGTTGTTTGTATTTGTTGTGATTGTTGTTGTTGTTTTATGTTGAAGGCCCCAGTCACAGACGATATCGTCCCCATCGAGGCCAGGATTTAAATAATAATAATGTTGTAATAAATAATGTTGTTTGTATTGGTTTCTATGATTAAAAATAAAAGACTTGAGCAGATCATTCCACCATTGGTGTAAAATAACAAAGCTGCTGGAATTTGATTTAAGCTTTTATTTATGAAAAGGCAAAGTGACGTTTGCAGATTTATAATTTATAAGGCAATTTCTCTTTATAGTCTTGGTGACCAATTCCCGTAGCTGCTTGTTTACCGCTTTAATGCGCGCGCTCAAGATGGTGACGACTGAGCAATCAAAGATGGCGGAGCAACAAACAATTACGAAATTTCTGTTCCATGAAAACATCAACCCTGTTGAAGCTTCCAATCGACTGGACGCGCAGCGTGGTGATATCCCTCACCATGAAGGTCATCTATATTAAAGAGCACCTTGAGAACAAGTGGCTTTTGATGGACAAGGCCAATAAGAAGGATGTTCCGCAGTCTATATGTGACGTCCCAAATAATTGTACACTGAAAACATGGAAAAAGCTTCCCGGGCGATGGGACAAGTGCGCACTGATACTGGAGAATACCTTGAGCAGAAGTATGAAAAAAAAAAAAAAAAAGACCAGTCCGACAAGCCAGTATGGAAGGAAATGGAGACGAGAAGAAAAAAATAACTGTGCAGGCCAAAAGGGAATAGGAAAAGGACATCACCAAGGGTATTAAACATACCAGCAAGGCTTTCTTTCAGTATACAAGAGGTAATGATAGGGCTAAGAGGAGTGTAGGCCCATGGAGGAAATAGCACAGGAGAATTGGTGGACAATGAGGGTCACATGGCAGGCTCATTAAATAGGTTTCTTTTTCCTTTTTTGTTGCTTCTACATTTACACAGGAATATAGTGAGGGGAACTTCCAATGGCGGAGTGGCTGATCGGGTGACTAACTGGATTGATGATGATGTCGAGTCTACTCGGGCAATGATGGTGTTTGCCATCATATTGCCTTTCTATGGTTGGTACAGATGGGTAAGTGTGTGGTAAAGACAAGGGGTTGCCACTCCTCTCCGTCTCTCTGTTGGCCGTTGGGGAATTCACCCTCTCTTCCACCCGTGCTGTTGGAGTCGACTGGATTCTCATCCACCAGATGTGCAGAGCCATCTGCCTTTTAAACCGCATGGCTGCGGACCTTTACCCTGGCAAGGGGGGCTGACTGGTACTACACCTTGCCCACAGGTGACCTGGGGTTACGCAAGGCAGGGGCATCCATATCCCTGAGGTATCAGAAGACACCCCCATACCCGCATACCCAACTGGATTGGAAACTGGCTTTGTGATGGGAAGTAAACAGAGGTTCTTAGTGGGAGGATGTAAGTAGTGGGGACCTCAGGGATCAGCACTGGGACCATTATTACTCATAATTTACATCAATGATTTGGACAGTGGGGTGAAGAGTAGGCCTTACAAATTTGCACATGACACCAAGATTGGAGGTGAGGTAGATAACAGAGAGGGGGTTTGTCAGGTTCAGGAAAGTTTAGATACCTTCATAGATTATGCACCTCTAATTTGTAATTAAAATACTTTAAGACCAACCTCGTTCCCCGGACTAAAGATTGGCAAATGCAGTTTAAACAAGTGTAAGGTGCTGGGGATGGGTAAGAATAATAAAAATGGGGGTTACAGAGCACAAGGAGCCTGTGACACAGAATAAAGGATCTGGGGGTGATAATATATATATATATATATATATATAGGCGATGAGCAGACAGGACAGTACCAGGTAGCTACAGGTAAAGAAAACTAGGTTTTAGGTTGGATTTGTAGAGGATCGATTATAAATCTTAAGAGGTAGAGTTAACAGGAGATGGGATGAGATGGGAAGGAGATGGGACTTCATATTTCGGAAAGGATGGGATTGGGAGGGGATCTGATCGAGATGTTTAAAATAACGGGTGCACCCGCAGACTCCGGGAGGGGCAGGAAGGGTAATTCCTCTTTGGGATATACAGATTACAGTAGATCTATGGTCGGGTCTCAAGAACATTGGGTGTGTTCATTTACCAAGTTTCTTGTGAAGAGATCGCCAAGTGGTTTAAGCATTCGAGCAAGCACTCCATTCAAAACCGTTAAGGAACGGCTGGCTTGGCAAGCGCTAGCTAGCTGCTTTGTAAAGGAGCACAACCCGAGCTTCTCCCTTTCAGTTTCGTATGAAACAGCAGGATTGAGTTTCAAAGGTTCGCTAGACAAATCGCCATGGTAGCGGCAGAAAGAGCCATGTTATTAATCCAACATTTGTGGGTTATATAGAGTACAGTATATCTTCGCTCAGTTCTGTAAGTAACCCTTACTTCACGGATGTCGGGATTCCTCCAAATTTCTTCATTTAGTGTTATAAAGAGCATTAGCGACTGTTTAAAAAGCTAAGCATACGTGTTTGTGGTTTATAATAGCCGGCGAAGCCGGTGTTGTGAATGAACGCGTACGTATTATGTTGAAAAGCCAGATTTTGCTGGATCCCTTGAGAATTTCGAAGCTTTGACGCACCAAATCGCTCAATGGAGGCCGCCATCTTGCGGATGCAGAAGTGTGCATAACAAATTGAAAAAAGTTCAATAGGAGTTTGTTTCACCCGTCTTTTTTTGATTCACAATCTTATGCACCTCTAATTTGTAATTAAAATACTTTAAGACCAACCTCGTTCCCCGGGCCCTGGTTGTCTTCAACGAAAATCGTCACCAAACACCGGAACCAATGAGATTCGGGCATTTGAAAAAACATTTTCAAAAAAGCTTATTACCACGTTTCGGAGGGTGAAAACGGCGTCAAATATTCTAAAATTGACGAAGAATTATTTTTTAGAAATCTCGCGGCCGTAGGGGATAGTTTTTCACGGTCAGAAATATCCGAAGTTGAGACGGAATTCACCGAATTAATCAAGAAGAAAATTTAATAAATTTTAATCTCATCCAGAATGCAAATTGTGTCATTTTGAACTCGGTACGGTACCTACTACACCAACCTACTACCAACTACCTAACCTACTGATGTCATACTGATGGGTAAAATAGTGGCAAGAGGCTTTGGCTCCGCCGGCTCATTGCGGCTTTGCAGTCGGGTAGTAGTAGCCGGCGAAGCCGGTGTTGTGAATGAACGCGTACGTATTATGTTGAAAAACCAGATTTTGCTGGATCCTTTGAGAATTGCAAGCTTTGACGCACCAAATCACTCAATGGAGGCCGCCATCTTGCGGATGCAGAAGTGTGCATAACAAATTGAAAAAAGTTCAATAGGAGTTTGTTTCACCCGTCTTTTTTTGATTCACAATCTTATGCACCTCTAATTTGTAATTAAAATACTTTAAGACCAACCTCGGCCCGCACGGGCCTGGTTATCTTCACGGAAAATCGTCACCAAACACCGGAACCAATGAGATTAGAGCATTTGAAAAAATATTTCAAAAAAGCTTTTTACCACATTTCGGAGGGTGAAAACGGCGTCAAATATTCTAAAATTGACTAATGAATTATTTTTTAGAATTCTCGCGGCCGTAGGGGATAGTTTTTCACGGCCGAAAATATCCGAAGTCGAGACGGAATTCACCGAATTAATCAAGAAGAAAATTTAATAAATTTTAATCTCATCCAGCATGCAAATGGTGTCATTTTGAACAAGGTACGGTACCTACTACACCTACCTACTACCAACTACCTAACCTACTGATGCCATCGTGATGGGTAAAATAGTAGCAAGAGGCTTTGGCCTCGCCGGCTCATTGCGGCTTTGCAGTGGGGTACTCGTATTTTTACTTCCTGTGGAAGCCTTTGCTCCCACAGAAACCCCATTATAACTATAAGCTATTTATACACGTTTTCACTGCAGGAAAAACGCCTTGGGGAATTGGGACATTTTCATATTAATATTGTTTTGTAATAACATTAACAATATGCGATTATCATTAATTTTGTTTTTAAGCGTCCTTGAAAAAACCCCACGATAAATCTTCTTTGGGGAAACGCCACAATAAAGCTAATTTAATATTTATATACACCTCAACGTGCAACCCCATTGACGGCAATGGCAGGGAAAACTCGCTCGGGGGGGAGAAAACAGTTTGGTTGAGATTGGATAAGTAACGACAGAATGTATTGGCGTCAAAAATTCATCATACATTATGTAACAAATGGCGTATTTTAGTATGATGAAGGGTGTGGACATTATAGGTCAAGTGGAGTTCTTCAGCAGAGGGGACAGTGTTCGGACCAGAGGTCATAGCTTTAGGGTAAAGAAGATTAGAGCTGAGATGATAGTAAGTAAGGTGGGTCTTTGAGTCAGGAAGTAGTTAATGCATTGAATATGGTCGTCTCCCAAGAAAGGCAATGGCAGTAGAAACGGTAGATGCGATATAAACTGGAATGAAACAGGTACCTAGATGCATTGGACATGGAGGAGCACAGGGATATTTTCAGCACTTGTAGGTAGCTTGTTATCTCCACCACCGAAGGTGGATGGAGGTTATGTTTTCACTCCTGTCTGTTTGTCTGACTGTCTGTCTGTCTGTCTGTGAACAAGATATCTCAAAAGGTTGTGGATGGATTCAAACGAAATTTGGCAGAGATGTAGCGTATGTGACAAGCACGAAATTATTAGATTTTGGTGAAGATCCGGATTCGGATCCGGCTACTAGGATTTTTAAAGTGATTCTTCACCATTGGGAGAAGGGGGCCAAAAACGATACATAGCAGGACATCTCAAAAAGTTATGGATGGATTTGGACGAAACTTGGTGGACAGGTTGTGTGTCTTACAAGGATGATTCGACTTCCGTTTCCGGTCTTGCTGGCGACGGTTCGTTTTTTCGCAGGTCTCCACGCTCTCCATCGAAATCGAAGTTAAGCCATTGTTCCAATTTGTATTTTCGTTATAACTGTATTTCTTTTATGGTGTATGTACGTATATTGTCCCGTCAAAGATTTTCGGTGCAAATCTTTCATACCTGTATTGAAAATCGCGTTAATTCGTGTCGTCTCGAGGTCTTGTACAGTGTACACTGTACAACCTTGAGGCTTTGTTTTTCTCTCAGCGCCTGTCGTTTGTGATCCAATAACTTTCGTTCTCTGTTTTCGCAGTCTTTCCACCCCAAAGCCTACTTCCTTATGTAAATCTCAACTCAAAAAAACAAAAAAAAAAGACTACCTTCTCGGTGCTCATTCGTTTATTCATTCTTATTCGTTCGTTCGTTCTTCGACCACGTGTTTCTCCCCCATTTCCCCAGATAGATTGTCAAATTTCAATTCGTTATTTTATCGTCCATGTGATATTGTTTGATTATAGTTAGTTTTGGTTTGAATTTCCTGTAACTCGTAATTAATTAATCGTTTTCTGCTCATCGTGTGTGGCCTTGTAGTTGTACCCCCGTCGGTGTTTTGTTAACTTAAGTGTGTTTTGCTTGGCTCTTGGTTTTTTCCCTTCTACCCCGAACATAATACTGTCGAACGTTCTAAATCCCCCCCCCCCCCCCCCCCCAAAAAAAAACAAAAAAAAAACAAAAACATTTATTTTATTTTCTCCACGTGTACTGTTGTCTCATCCTGTATTTTCTGTCCAGGTGTGCTGTTCGCCCCACCCCCATTATCTCCTTGCCATCCACCGTTTGCCCTGTTCACGTGACTCGTGGTGGTCCCTCTCGGCTCTCCCCCCGTTGGTATTTTTGTGCATATAAGATTGTTCATAGTTCTGTTTAAATATTTTAAAATATGTTTAACCTTTCCCCTTCTGTTTTTTATTCAGTGGTATATTACAACACGCTGTTTTTCTTCCTATTTAAAAGGCTTTTCTCAATTTCCTCTCCAACTCATTCCACTTCAAAAAAAAGAAATTCAATATCTTATACGTCTCCCTCACTACATGGTCTAAATTCACATTCATTCCATCCCTCCTCCATCATCCTGAACCGGATTGCTAACTTGAAAATCACAACAAACCCAATTTGTTATCAATGTTCGTCTTTCATTAATCATCCACTTTCTAAACTCCCCTCTTGCCCCTCCCATCCAAATCCCCCCCCTTGCACCTACACTCCGAAACTTCCCCCTTGCCCCACCACTCTTAAACTCCCCCCTTGCCCCTCCACTCCTGAACTCCCCCCTTGCCCTTCCCCTCCTAAACTTCCCCTTTGCCCCTCCCCTCCTAATCCCCCCCCTTGCCCCTCCACTCCTGATCTCCCCCCTTTCCCCTTCCCTCCAAAACTCCCCCCTTGCCCCTCCCCTCCTAAACTCCCCCCTCACTCCTCCCCTTCAAAACTCCCCCCCAATCCCTCCCATTCAATTCTCCCCCCATACCATTCCTCTCCAATTCTCTCTCCTCCCCCCTCCTCCTCCAAGCTGCCTCCTCCCCACTTCGTCTCCCTTCTATCTCATACCTCCACCCCCCCAAACCTTCTACTTTCCTCTGCCCCCCCTCAAACAACCCCTCACTGTGCCGCATCCCTTCACCAGCAAACCTTTCATCCTCCTCATCCTTCCCTTTCTTGGAACTCTTCTGCAACATCTGAAACACTATCAACTGCTCTCCCTACCTCCCCCTCTCATCCTTCATCTTACCCTACTCCTCCCCTCCCCTGTCCTGTACCCGATGCTCCCCCTCTCTCTTCATTAACGGTATGGACCTCAAACATCCGGGGCCTTCGCTCAAACCTGACTGATCTCTCCATACAGGTTGCTTCTGACAATCCAGACTTGATCTGCTTAACAGAGACTTTCCTCCTTCAAGATGTCTCTGATTCCTTAATATCTCTTCCTGGTTACTCCCTCCTCCGGTATGATAGACCTGAGCCTCGGCCTGGTGGTGGGGTGGCTATCTTTGTCAAAAACTCTCTTCCTCACTCTCCTTGCACTGCTCTCCTTCCTCCTCACCCGCAGGAGTACCTCTGGTTACGGCTTCCTCTCCGCTCCCACCTTTTGTTCATATGTGTTCTGTACCGTCCCCCAAACAGTGATGACTCCATCTACATTTCAATGTCTGACAACATGGACCAACTTCTATCCACTCATCCCAACTCTCTCTTCCTCATATGTGGTGACTTCAACTGTCATCATGCCACCTGGTTGGGTGTGGGTTCCTCTCTCACTAGTCATGGCACCTCAGCAAAGGACTTCTGTGACTCACTGGGATTGACACAATCTGTCAATTTCCCGACCCGGATCTCAGCCAATGGAGTATCTTCTCTTCTAGACTTGGTTATGACAAACTTCCCTGCTAATGTCTGCTGCTCTTCTTCTGCTCCAATCGGTTCTTCTGATCATGTGCTTGTCAAAGTGGACATCTCTCTGGCCATTCTCAGAGAGCCTCCTCAGCGTCGACGAGTCTGGCATTTCACTCAGGCCGACTGGGACGGTCTTCAAGCAGCCATCAATCGTCTGGATTGGTCTCCCATCTCCACTGCCTCTGACATCAATTCTTCCTGGGAATTCTTCCAAAGCAAACTGATCTCTCTCATGCACAGATTTATCCCATCTCGCCTTCAATTGTCTTACCCTTCCTCCCGTCCATGGTACACTGAATCTTGTGGTGAGGCAGTTGCCCTGAAACAACTTGCCTTTGCCTCTTGGAAGGCTAATCCAACTGAAGGAAATCTCAGTTCCTTCCACCAAGCTCGGAACAAGTGTGTGTCTACCCTCAGGAGTGCCAGGAAGCACTATCTCTCCTCACTCAAGAATGAACTCTCAAACCTGTCTCCTTCCTCCAAATCCTGGTGGCGTCTGGTCAAATCCGTTTCTGGTGTTTGTTCCCCCTCCATCCCCTCCCTTACCTCAAATGGCCACACAGTTGACATCGCACGTGACAAAGCCGAATGCCTCAACTCTGTGTTCGCCTCGAAATCCTTAGTCCCAAACCCATCTCTCTCTGTTCCCACCTTTCCCAGTCGAACCCAACTGCTCCTGGACTCTGTGTCCTTCTCTCCTGACAAGGTGGAGGAGTTTTTGTCAAACCTCGACTCTGATTCTGCAACTGGACCAGACGGCATCAGCCCACGGGTCCTAAAATCCTGCTCTGCCGCTCTATCTCACCCTCTCTCTGTTCTTTTCACCCTATCTTTTGCTCAAGGTCATCTGCCAGCATCCTGGAAATCAGCTAACATTACCGCTTTACACAAAAAAGGTGCAAAAACAGATCCTTGCAACTACAGACCAATCAGCCTGCTCCCAATTATCAGCAAAGTCATGGAATCCATCATTGCTTCGGATATGAAATCTTTCCTCTTCTCCAATGGCTTGATCTCTGATCATCAATTTGGTTTCAGACCAGGTCACTCTACTCTGGACATGCTGCTTCTGCTATCTCAACAATGGATGGAGGTCCTCAATGCCAAACAGGAAATCAGAGCTGTCTCCCTTGACATATCAAGGGCCTTTGATACGGTCTGGCACCCAGCTCTGCTCACCAAACTCTCCTCCTATGGTATCCATGGAAATCTCCATGCATGGCTTGCGGACTTCCTCTCTGGTCGTAGTCAACGTGTGGCCCTGAATGGATTTCTCTCATCTCCCCTTCCTGTTCAGGCTGGAGTTCCCCAAGGAAGTGTGCTGGGCCCTGTGCTTTTTCTGGTCTTTATCAATGATCTCTCTGACTCTCTGGAAAATCCTCTCTATCTCTTTGCTGATGACTCCACTCTCTGCCACTCCATTCCTCTTCCCTCAGATCGGCAGTCTGCAGCCTCCTCACTCTCTGAAGACCTGGACAAAATCACAGACTGGTCAAACAAGTGGAACATGTCTTTCAATCCTGCCAAATCTCACTCTCTTACTATGTCTCTCCGAAAAGATCGACTGGACAACCCTCCCATCTACTTTCTCAACAATCCTCTCCAAGAAGTTCTGTCACTCAAGCTTTTGGGTCTCACTATCTGCCATGATCTTTCTTGGGAAAACCACATTTCCAAGCTGGCCTCCAAAGCCAGTCGCCGACTGGGCATCCTCCGTCGTGCGAAGTCCTTCCTCGGCACACCTGAGCTCCTCACCACATACAAGGCTTTCATCCGCAGCTCAATGGAATACTGTTCTCCCCTATGGGCTGGTGCTCCTGCCTCACACCTGGCTCGGCTTCACGCTGTTGAATCCAAAGCTTTCAAAATCATTGGAATCTCCCGCGATGAAGCTATCTCTGAGGGCCTTTCACTCACTCACCGCAGGCAGGTAGGTGGTCTTTCTGTCTTCTACCGACTCCTCTCCGGCCTTTCTCCCCCAGCTCTCTCTGTGCTCTGTCCCCCAAATATTCCTACAGGTCGCACAAGATCTGCCAGCAACCCTCTGATGGTTAAACTGCCGAAATCTCGGCTCTCTGCTCACCTTCACTCTTTCATTCCTCTTTTCTCCCGCCTGTGGAACAAACTCCCACACTCCCTTCAATCCCTCTCCTCCCTCCAGGTCTTTAAAACAGCTGTTCACCACCATCTCTTATCTTCCCCCATCCATAACCTTGATCTTTTCTACCCCCACTAATTCACCCCAGATCCACCTTGTTTGAAATTCCAACTTATTTCCTGGAAATCCTGGCAGTGTCCATATGTTTATACCTCTCCCACCCCCCCCCCCTTCACATGCCTCCCCCCCTTCACATGCCTCCCCCCCCTTCACATGCCTCCCCCCCAAAGCCCTCTCCCTCCCACAGATCTCTCGATGTCTCCATGTCTCTCGGTCCCTGCTCTCAAATGTTGTGTTTGTGTCCTTCCCCCTCTCTCCCCATCTTGTCTACCGCTCCCGATGTTATTTGTTTTATGTGTCTGTTTGTCTTTCTGTGTGATTAATGTTCGCTCTTTCACGAGCCTCGATCTTGTATACAAAAAAAAAAAAAAAAAAAAAAAAAAAAATTCTATTTTGGTGAAGATCTGAATGTCGATTCGGATAGGAGAATTATTTAATTTTTAAGTGATTCTTCACCATTGAGAGATCGGGCGAAAAGTGATATATAACATGGTATTAAAAAAAAGTTATGGACGAACTGATTTGATTTTGGTTCAGGTCCGAATCCAGATCCGACCTATCAGTGGGATACAAAACGTAAAATGCTCAGCCTGGCGGAGGTATGCTCTCTACCGAGTGTGGTTCTGGTTTGTAGATGGGTCATGGCTTCTGGGTTGCTACAGAACAGACAGGAAGTGCAAGGCCGAATGGCCTCGATCCTTCCTTATTTATGAGCATTAACAAAAGTCCAGATCAGAATTAAACAACCTCTTACATTAAATGTAAAATGTAAAATGTATGGCAGATACGATAAAGTCTCGGTAATTCGCTAATCTCTAACTTTTAAGCTGCACGATGACAATTTTTTTAGTGAACATAAAAACCAAGTGAATCCACTTCAGATGGTTCAGTGAAGTTACAGATACTGTTTCCTGTGTCTTTTTCTCCCTGGGTTTCTTCGTTCGTATTCAGCACAAGGCTGTGGGGTAGTGTCATTGGCTGATGGAGTGCCCGATGCCGGTTAGGGCAGGAATTTGTAATTTGGCCTTGCTTCCGGAGATGGCTCGCCTCCTCTTCACAAAGGTCACCATGAAAGTTTACAGTTGGGGTTCGGATTCCAGCCCAGGCTAGACATCTTAGAGGAGTGCGCGCGTCCCTCTCGGCCATTGTCGACCATTTCCCTCGATAAAGCAGGGATTTTGGGCTCAAGAACCTACTCAAGATAGGACATTAAACCTGCACTCTGGACTTCAGTTGAGCATCTTCTTCACACAAGTATTGTGAAGACTTATTGAATTGTGGGATTAAGAAATATGATCAAATGATCGCTTTCATATAAAGCTCTTGAGAGAAATCCGAGATATTTCTTCAATTAAATCGGTTTTACGTCGAGGGTATGTATATATGGATTAACATTAAATGGAATTGATGTCACATCGTTAAAGGATAAACAATTCTCCGTCCAAAGGATTCCTCGGCAATTTGCAATTAAAAAGTGGAATTTGCATATGCAGTGGCCCAACTACAACACTTTTCCACACATCTTGCTTCAATGAAGCATGTATCATGGTTTTCTTCTTCTTTTCCCTGTTAATATCGATACTCTTCTTAGTGAAGATTGAGGTATAACTAGAGCGGAACTCGGTAGAGTGCATACCTCCGCCAGGCTGAACATTTTACGGTTTGCATCCACTCATAGGTCGGATCTGGATGCAGACCTGAACAAAAATGGAATCAGCTTGTTCATGTCACCTACCCAACTCATCCACCTAGTTTTGTCATAATCCACCCACAACTTTTTTTGAAATATCGTGCGATATCGTTTTTTGCCCCATCACTCAATGGTGAACATGTGAACATGGTGAACAATGGTGCACATGGCCTTAAAATGCATGTTGTTGTTGTGTGTACTCAATGGTGAACGAGTGACTTGAAATTTAAAAAATAATTCTCTGATCCGAATCCGGATTCATATCTTCACCAAAATCGAATCGATTCGTCCTTGTCACATACACAACATGTCCACCAAGTTTAGACCGAATCCGTCCATAAATTTTTTAGATATTGTGCTGTATGTCAGTTTTAGCCCGATCACTGATGGTGAGGAATCACTTAAAATTCTCAGATCCAGATCCAGATTCGAATCTTCACCAAAATTGAATCAATTCTTCCTTGTCACATGCACTACTGCTCCACCAAATTTCGTCTGAATCCTTCGACGACTTTTTGAGATATCCTGTTCACAGACAGACAGGAGTGAACACATAACCTCCATCCATCTTCGGTAGCGGAGGCAATAATAATAATAATAATAATAATAATGATAATTTTAAAAATAATATATAGCACCAATATATTTGCTGATTAAGTAATTCAAAGGCGCTCCATGATCCAGCAAGACAAGCCTGCACAATGGTTGTTTATACGTGCTCTATCCTCTAAGTGCTGAGCATCAAGCAAGGAAGCAGCACGTACCATTTTAACGTCTTGGTTTGTTTTGTCCAGGGTTCTAACCCCCCCCCCCCCCCCCCCCAACCACCAATCCTCCAGGCTCGGAACAGGCGCACCAACCATTAACCCACCGAGTCTGGTTATATCCCAGTCTGATTCTAGTCTGTGGGCAGTCTAGACTTGGATTAAACTGAGATGATTGCATTTGTAAAATCAAATGATAACACCTTACTTTTGAGCATTTCCTTTTCAACTTGAGGTTGCGCAGTCTTTAATGAAAATATCCACATGGGAGATACAGCAGTCCTGCCCAGTGGTGAGTGTGCTCCAATTAGCAGACTTGTAACACTACTGAAATACCCGGCTAACAAGATGTAGATCAGGTTGTTTCCACTGTTCCCTAATTAATTAAAGACGTGCACTCTTCAAAGCATGCCAATTCTGAGCCCAGCTCAGTCAATTGCCAATATGGGTTTAATGCAGCATAACAAAGCAACCAGCATTCCACAGCACACTCCCCCACCCCATACTGCACCGACCTTCAAACAACACCAACACCAACACACACACACACACCAACACACACACACACACACACACACACACACACACACCAACACACACACACACACACACACACACACACACACACACACACACACACACACACACACACACACACACACACAAAGATCCGAGAGAATTACTCCTGAAAGCAATTTGTGCTGGACCCAGACTGCCAATTGTGTCTGGTTCCAGTTTATGGACAATGTTTCGACATCAATAAAACTGAAAGATGATTGCTTTAAATAAAAAAAATAAAAAGAAGTCATATTAGATCTTTACATATGTATATCTATGAGCATTTCCTTTTCAAGAAAATATGATTTTAGATACACAGCAGTTCTGCCCAATGGTAAGTGATGCCATCATGAGAAATCCACATCTTATGATACTAGTACACCCGCTAACTACGGGAGGGGCAGGAAAGGTCATTCCTCTTTGGGGTATATAGATTACAGTCTCTCTATGATCGGGTCTCAAGAAGGGTGTGTGTTCATTTACCAAGGTTCTTGTAGAGAGATCGCCAAGTGGTTTAAGCATTTGAGCAAGCACTCCATTCAAAACCGTTAAGGAACGGCTGGCTTGGCAAGCGCTAGCTAGCTGCTTGGTAAATGAGCACAACCCGAGCTTCTCCCTTTCAGTTTCGTGTTAAACAGAAGGAGCGAGTTTCAAAAGTTCGCTACGAAAAACGCCACGGTAACAGGAGGAAGAGCCATGTTATTAACCCAACAGTTATGGGGTACCTAGAGTACAGTAGATCTTCGCTCAGTTCTATAGGTAAAACTTACCTCATGCATGTCGGGATTCCTCCAAATTTCTTCATTTAGTTTTATAAACAGCATTAGCGACTGTTTAAAAAGCTAATCATACGTGTTTGTGGTTCATAATATTCATTACTGTTCATTAATGTCCATGGATGAGGGCGAGACTACCGGAAGTAAGCTGTAACACGTGCCCTTTTGTGGTTGGTTTTCAACGTATCGAATCACGTGACTGTTGTCGCGAAGAGTGCACTAACCGGAAGTTACGTAGTTCCGCGGGCGGCTATACAAACATTTCGTATTATTTTTCATAAAACTTTATATTGTTAGAAAGAGAATTACTTCTAGTTTGTCAGAAAGTTACAATTTTAAAGATCAGACAAGAATTAAGCGAGTTATGATCAAATAACCTCCACCGTTTCCATAATTTCCAGCTGTACAAAGTGCCCTTTTGTGGTTTGTTTTCAACGTATCCAATCACGTGACTGTTGTCGCGAAGAGTGCACTAACCGGAAGTTACGTAGTTCCACGGGCGTCTATTACCATACTTCTGGTGGAGGCCGTTGCTCCCACGAAAACGCCATGATAAGCTATTTATATATGTTGACTCGCCGGAAAAACCCCTTGGAGAGGTGGGATATTATTGGTATTAATATTGTTTTGTAATAACATTAATATTACGCTATTATCGTTAATATTGTTATTCTAAGCGACCTTGGAAAAACGCCACGATAAAGAAAACTTAATATGGCTATACACCTCAACACGCAACCCATTGATGGCAATGGCGGGGAAAACCCCCTCGGGGGAGAAAACCCCCTTGGGGAGGTGGGATATTATTGGTATTAATATTGTTTTGTAATAACATTAATATTACGCTATTATCGTTAATTTTGTTATTCTAAGCGACCTTAGAAAAACGCCACGAGAAAGAAAACTTAGTATGGCTATACACCTCAACACGCAACCCATTGATGGCAATAGCGGGGAAAACCCGCTCGGGGGAGAAAACCCCCTTGGGGAGGGGGGATATTATTGGTATTAATATTGTTTTGTAATAACATTAATATTACGCTATTGTGGGAGCTGTGCTCGCACGATAAAATCGGACAAAATGGACGACGCCAGGAATTATGTTTCTCTGAGCTATTTATTCCCAGCTCACTCAAACGAACTCCAAAGCACAAAAGCCACACCTCTCAGGCGGGGCATGGTATGCAAATAGATAAGTCACACCTCTCAACGGGGCGTGGTATGCAAGGCAAGCGTTCGCCTGGTAAAGGCAAGTCTCAACACGCCCGGGCGAGTCCGGACACGTGACCGCTCGCCGGTTGCGTCATCGGCCGGTGCAGGGTAATTGTGTCATGCTACCGGTACCCGCTACACGCGCCCCCCCAGAATGAACATGCACCGGGAGAGTCAGTTTGAGGGGGGTCTTGATGACCCGGCCGAAACGACCCCTGACGATTCGTGTGGGGGTGGTAGGTGGCGGGGCGGTGGATGGTCGGGCGGGGGGCCTGGTTGACGGGGGACGGCCCCGTCGTGGAGGAAGGGCCAACCGTGGAGGTTGGTCGAGGTCCAAATGGGCCGGCTTGAGGCGGTCCACGGAGATGCGGTCTGCCTTGCCGCCGATGTCGATGGTGAACGACTTATCGTCCCTCTTCAGGACCCGGAAAGGTCCATCGTACGGCGGCCGGAGCGGTCCCCAGTGTGCGTCGTGCCGGATAAAAACGTACTCCGCAGAGCGAAGTGCTGGCGCGACGTGGGGTTGGGGGCAGCCGTGATGGGACGTGGGCACGGGGGCAAATCTCCTGGCGGCCTCCTGGAGGACCGAGCGTTGGCGAGCCGCGGACCAGGGGCCGGTGGCGTCAGTGATGAATTCGCCCGGCACGCGCAGTGGATGGCCGTAGACCAGCTCGGTGGTGGAAGTCTGGAGGTCCTCTTTAGGGGCCGTTTGGAGGCCCAATAGGACCCACGGGAGCCTGTCGGCCCAACCGTCGTCCTGGAGGCTGGCCCTGAGAGCGTCCTTCATCGAGCGGTGGAACCGCTCGCACAAGCCATTGGCTTAGGGGTGGTAGGCCGTGGTGCGGTGAAGCTTGACCCCCAAGGCCTGGGCGACCGTGCCCCAAAGCTCGGAGGTGAATTGCGGGCCTCTGTCGGAGGAGATGTCCGAGGGGGCGCCGAAACGAGCAATCCAGGTGCCAATGAAGGCCTGCGCCACGTCGGCGGATGTTGTTGATGCCAGTGGGACGGCCTCCGGCCACCTGGTGGTCCTGTCCACCATTGTGAGGAGGTGGGTGAAGCCCCGCGAGGAGGGAAGGGGTCCCACCAGGTCCACATTGACGTGGTCGAAGCGCCGCGCGGGCACGTTGAATGGTGCCAACGGGGCCTGGGTGTGCCGGTGGACCTTCGCGCGCTGGCAGGCGACACAGGCATTGGCCCAGTCGCGGACGTCTTTACGGAGCCAGTGCCAGACAAATTTCGCTGCCACGAGCTTCTGTAATGCTTTCCGGCCCGGGTGGGAAAGGCCGTGGAGGGCGTCAAAAATGTGCCGCCGCCATCCGGTGGGCACGATGGGGCGAGGTTAGCCCAGGAGAACTGTGCCTGTGTCCTCGAAGGGGAGGTCGGCCAACCGCAGGCCTGTGTCCGCTGTCCGGAGGGCTTGCACCGTGGGGTCGGCGGTCTGGTCGGCCACCATGCGGGCGAAGTCCACACCCAGGTGGACGGCATTCGCGCCGGACCGGGAGAGGCAATCGGCCACAGCGTTGTCCTTGCCCGCGACGTGCCGGATGTCCGTCGTAAATTCGGACAAGGCGGAGAGGTGGCGCTGCTGGCGGGCCGACCACGGCTCCGAAGCCTTGGCCATGGCGAAGACCAGGGGTTTGTGGTCCACAAACTCCGTGAACGGGCGGCCCTCCAAAAGATGGCGGAAGTGGCGAACAGCCAGGTAAAGGCCGAGGAGCTCGCGGTCGAAAGCGCTATACTTGCGCTCGTTAGGGCAAAGCTGCCGGCTGAAGAAGGCCAGCGGTTGCCAAGCTCCATTCACCCACTGTTCATGCACGGCGCCCACCGCGTAGTCGGAAGTGTCCGTGGTGAGGGCGATGGGTGCGTCGAGCGCCGGGTGCGCCAGCATGGTCGCGTTGGTGAGGGCCAGCTTAGCGCCCGTGAACGCCGTGTCCATCTCTGTGGTCCAGGCGACGTCGTGCTTGGCCGGCTTGCCCCGGAGGGCTTTGTACAGGGGGCGCATGAGTTGGGCGGCGCGAGGCACGAACCGGTGGTAGAAATTTACCATCCCCAAAAATTCCTGTAGGGCCTTGATGGTGCGAGGGCGCGGGAAACTTGTGACTGCCTCCACCTTGGTAGGCAGCGGGACGGCCCCGCGCTTCGTGATGCGGTGCACCAGGAAGTCGACGGCCGCTACGCCAAACTGGCATTTCGCCGGGTTGATGATGAGGCCGTGCTGGCCGAGGCGCTCAAAAAGCGTGCGCAGGTGGACGAGGTGCTCCGCCCGGGAAGTGCTGGCGATGAGAATGTCATCCAGGTAGACAAACAGAAAGGTGAGATCGCACAGCACACTGTCCATCAGCCGCTGGAAGGCCTGGCCCGCGTTCTTAAAGCCGAACGGCATTCGGAGGAACTCGAAGAGGCCAAAAGGTGTAATTAAAGCCGTCTTCGGAACGTCGGCCGGCCGGACAGGTACCTGGTGGTAGCCCCGAATGAGGTCGACCTTGGAGAAGATCACCCGCCCCGCCAAACGGGCGGAAAAGTCCTGTATGTGTGGTATCGGGTACCGGTCGGGGGTGGTGGCGTCGTTGAGGCGGCGGTAATCGCCGCATGGTCGCCATCCGCCACCCGGTTTGGGCACGATGTGCAGGGGCGAGCCCCACGCGCTATTCGAGCGTCGCACAATTCCCAATCGCTACAGCGCATCGAATTCCGCCTTCCCTATGGCGAGTTTGGCCGGGTCGAGGCGGCGAGCCCTGGCGTAGACCGGTGGACCTGTGGTCGGGATGTGGTGTTCGACGCCGTGCTTGACGGCGACGGCCGAAAACGTCGGCTGCGTGAGGGCGGAAAACTCTTAGAGTAGGCGGGTGAAATCGTCCGTGGCCGGGAGCGCGCAGGCTAGCTTGGTCGGAGCGGAGCCGCTCAATGAGCAAGCGAGCGAGCTGAAGGTCTCCGCGTTGATGAGCCGATGCCGTTTGACGTTGACCAAAAGCCCATGCGCACAAAGAAAATCTGAACCAAGCAAGGCCATGGGAACGTTCGCCGTGATGAAGTCCCACCTGAAGCGTAGGCCCCCGAAGCAGGATTCGACGCTGCGCGAACCGAAGGTGCGGATGGAGGAACCGTTTGTGGCGACCAAAGCGGGGCCGCAAAGCGCGGCCTGTTTGTCCTCCACCGAGGTGGGTATCACGCTCAGCTGAGCGCCGGTGTCACACAAAAAACGCCGCCCGGACTCCGTGTTCGTGATAAACAGAAGGCTGCCTGAATGGCCGAAGCTCATGGCAGGCAGCGAGCACCGGACTGGTCGTTTCCCGACCCGCCAAATGTGCACGGTGGGCGGCACGTTCTGGCCTTCTGCCCGAACCTGGCGTGGTAATAGCACATGGTCCGCTCTGGTGGAGGCTCCGGCGGTCGCGTCAGGTTCGGTCGACGGGGCGTCGCGGCGGCCGCTGCCGTCAGTGGCGCTGACTCGGCCAGTGGAGGCGCCGGTCGTGGCGCGGGCGTTGCCTCGGTCGGCCCAGGGTCCCAGGTGGCCGCTCCGACGTGTCACCTGGCCGAGCAAAATTTATCAGCCTCCTTGGCCAGGGCGCGAGGGTCCGTGATGGGCGAATTAGCCAAAGCTAAGCGTACCTGCCCGGGTAGCCGCTGGAGAAACAGCTCGCGGAAGAGGAAGTCCGGGCTGTGGTCACCGAGAAGAGCAAGCATGTGGTCCATGCTTCCGGATGGACGGGTCTCGCCCAGCTCCGGGAGGTGTAGTCGTGCGCGTTCGGTCTCCGTGAGTCCAAACGCACCGAGGAGTAGGCCTTTGAGCGCGCCGTATTTGTCGGCGTCCGGCGGGTGCTGTCGGAAGCTCAGAACCCGGGCCGCGGAGGAGGCGTTGAGCGCGGAGACCACGTGTTGGTAGTGCGTCGTGTCCTCCGTAATCTTTCGCAGGGCGAATTGAGAATCGGCTTGAGCAAACCAAACGGCCGCGTGAGATTCCCAAAAGCCCGGGAGCTTCAAAGCTTCAGCTGTCTCCATCGCCGTGTTCGTAGAAAGAGGTCACCAATTGTGGGAGCTGTGCTCGCACGATAAAATCGGACAAAATGGACGACGCCAGGAATTAAGTTTCTCTGAGCTATTTATTCCCAGCTCACTCAAACGAACTCCAAAGCACAAATGCCACGCCTCTCAGGCGGGGCGTGGTGTGCAAATAGATAAGCCACGCCTCTCAACGGGGCGTGGTATGCAAGGCAAGCGTTCACCCGGTAAAGGCAAGTCTCAACACGCCCGGGCGAGTCCGGACACGTGACCGCTCGCCGGTTGCGTCATCGGCCGGTGCAGGGTAATTGTGTCATGCTACCGGTACCCGCTACACTATTATCGTTAATTTTGTTATTCTAAGCGACCTTGGAAAAACGCCATGATAAAGATAACTTAATATGGCTATACACCTCAACACGTAACCCATTGATGGCAATGGCGGGCAAAACCCACTCGGGGGAGAAAACCCACTTGGGGAGGGGGGATATTATTGGTATTAATATTGTTTTGTAATAACATGAATATTCTGCTATTATCGTTAGTTTTGTTATTCGATGCGGCCTTGGAAAAACGCCACAATAAAGCTAACTTAACATGGATATACACCTCAACATGCAACCACATTGGCGGCAATGGCGGGGAAAACCTGCTCGGGGGAGAAAACCCCCTTGGGGAGGTGGGATATTATTCGTATTAATATTGTTTTGTAATAACATTAATATTATGCTATTATCGTTAGTTTTGTTATTCGATGCGGCCTTGGAAAAACGCCACGATAAAGCTAACTCAATATGGCTATACACCTCAACACGCATCCACATTGGCGGCAATGGTTGGGAAAACCCGCTCGGGGAAGAAAACTCCCTTGGAGAGGGGTGGGGGGATGAATGCGCTACAACCTTCATTGTGTAACCCTTGGTCATCCTGTCAAGTTTGGTTGAGATTGGATAATAACGACGGAATGTATTGGGGTCAAAAATTCATCAGACAGACACAAATGGCATATTTTAATATGATGACCTCCTCGTGTAAAACTTTAATATACTGTACTTACAAATTAAACAACTAGAGTCAATTTAACGGCCTGCCAACGCAAATCCCCCGCTACCACCGAAAAAAAAGTTGAAAGATGGCAAAAAGTTCCACCACCCCACTTCCTGGGGAATGAACTGGGCGTCAAATCCACAAAATCTTTAAATATTTCATGCGTCCCCCAACGTTGTTTGCATTTTGAAAGTTTCATTAAAAATGCTTTAAAATGTGACAAACAAAATCTAATCGGCTTGTTCTTGTCACCTAACCAACTCGTCCACCAAGTTTAGCCATAACTCGTCCATAACAATATCATGTTATATATCGCTTTTCACCCGATCTCTCAATGGTGAAGAATCGCTTAAAAATTAAATAATTATCGTATCTGAATCCATTATCAGATCTTCACCAAAATTGAATGGATTCTTCCTTGTCACACCCACAACCTCTCTACCAAGTTTCGTCCAAATCCATCCATTACGTTTTGAGATATCCTGCTATGTATCGTTTTTGGCCCTATCTCGCAATGGTGAAGAATCACTTTAAAAATTATGGTAGCCGGATCCGAATCCAGATCTTCACCAAAATCTAATAATTTAGTCCTTGTAACATACACCACCTCTCTGCCAAATTTCATCCGAAGCCGTCCACAACTTTTTGAGATATCTTGTTCACAAACAGACAGACAGACAAACAGACAGGGGTGAAAACATAACCTCCATCCCCCGCACCTTTGGTGGCAGAGGCAATTACAATATTTCCCCATTTTTTTTCCAAAAAACACATGATATAACAATGTAAGTGATAAAAAGGTAAACGCTATTTGGCCCATCATACCTGAACCATATCCACACGCCATACTCCAAGCAGCTGCATGAGCTTGTGTGAATTGTAGAGCTCAACCTCAAGCAGAGGATTTAGCCTGGGTACGTAATGGCCTACACTTGTCTGCTTCCTAAATGAGCTATCATGCTACCCTGAAATCGAATGAAAGGCCGGCTTTGTTGCATGAAGAATCGGATTTTAGTGACTTACACTTTTTGCCCCCCTCCCTCCCCTCTCAACCCCCACCCCCCCCCCCCACCCCCACGCCCATTACTCCCAACACACTCCTTTCTCACACCCAATGTCAGGCCATTAGTTTGGCTCATGCCTGTTTTGCTCAACAGCAGCTTCGCTACCTGTAGTGTTTAAAAAGTATGGTGATGTCTCTAATCAAAAGAAGTAAGCTTGAGATGTCACAAGAGATTATTCACAAACATCTGAAACAACCTATGGTACTCATCAATGGTTTCACAATGCACTGAGTAAGGACTTCCTGGTGATTCCTGCCTACATCATGAATGCATGAAGATATTCATGCTTCACTACCAGGATATAAAACTGCAAACTTGTTTTTGCTGTACATGGTCTCGTCCTGGAGCATATAAGATGACAAAGATGAAAATGACAATATAGTAGAATGGATTTAACACATGATGTGAGGTGCAAATGTGGACAAAAGAAGATGTTAATGGTAACAAATTGGCATTATGCTGTTATGGGAAAGCTTGATAATCTGAAATGAAATACAAGATAAGGTGGATTCAATTATCACACCAGAGAGGGAAGGTATTCCAGGAAAAATGGTATCAACACCCCCATCACCTGCAGTGCCTTCGGAAAAAGTATTCACACCCCTGGACTTTTTTCACATTTTGTTGTGTTACAGCCTGAATTAAAAATGGATTTTAATTGAGATTTTTTGTCACTGATCTACACATAATACCACAGAATGTCAAAGTGGAATTATGTTTTCAGAAAAATGTACACAATAATTTTTAAAATCAGGTGTTTACACAGATTCTCAATGGGATTCAAGTCTGGGCTTTGGCTGGACCACTCAAAGACTTTCAACGTTCTTGCTCCGAAGCTGTTCCAGTGTTGCTTTGGCTGTATGCTTGGGGTCATTGTCCTGTTGGACCGTAAATCCTCGCTGTAGTCGAAGGTCTTTTGCACTGTCATTGTTCCCTCTATTATTACAAGTCTCCCAGTCCTTGCCACTAAAAAGCATCCCCATAGCATGATGCTGCCACCACCATGCTTCACTGTAGGGATGGTGCTACATGGGTGATGAGATGTGCTTGGTTTCTGCCAGACATAGCGCATTGGATTCAGGCCAAAGAGTTCAATTTTCGCCTCAACAGACCACAGAATCTTTTACCTCATGTTCTCACAATCGTTCACGTGCCTTTTTGCAAACTCCAGGTGTGCTGTCATGTGTCTTTTTCTCAGGAGTGGCTTCCGTCTGGCCACTCTCCCATAAAGTCTAGATTTCTGAAAGGCTGCAGAGACTGTAGGCCTTCTTGCAGGTTCTCCCATCTCAGCCAAGGAACTCTGTAGTTCTGTCAGAGTGGTCATTCGGTTATTGGTCACCTCCCTGACAAAGGTCCTTCTTGCTCGGTTGCTCTGTTTGGCTGGACGGCCAGCTCTAGGAAGAGACTCCATAGTTCCATCTTCTTTCCACTTCCTAATGATGGAGCTCACTGCGCTCTTGGGAACTTTCAACACTTGAGAAGTTGTTTTATCCCCTTCCCGAGATCTAGGCCTTCTCACAATATTCTATCTCTGAGTTCTACGGACATCCTTGGGCATCATGGTGGAGTTTCTGCTCTGACATGAACTGTCAACTTTGGGATCTTGTATAGAAAGGTGTGTTTCTTTCTAAATCATGTCCAGTCAATTGAATTGTCCACAGGTGGGCTCCAATCAATTTGTAGAGACATCTCATTAATGATCGAAATAAATTGGATGCACCTGAGCTTAATTTGGAGTGTCATAGCAAAGGGGTTGAATACTTATTGACTCAAGACATTTAGACTTTTCATTTTTAATTACTTTGTAAAAAATTCTGAAAATAAGATTCCACACTGACATTATGAGTTATTATGCGTCGATCAGTGACAAAAAATCTCAATTTAATTCATTTTAAATTCAGGCTGTAACACAACAAAATGTGAAAAAAGTCAAGAGGTGTGAATACTTTCTGAAGGCGCAAGCATAACCACAAAGGTTATGCTTTCACCCTTCTTTGTCTGTCTGTCTGTTTGTTCATGTCTGTCTGTGAGCAGGATATCTGAAACAGTTATGGACAGTTGATGACAAAACTTGGTGGATGAGTTGGTTAGGTGACAAGAACAAACCGATTCGATTTTGGTCCAGGTCCGAATCCAGATCCGGCCTATCAATGGGATACAAAACATAAACTGTTCAGCCTGGTAGAGGTTTGCTCTTATGGACTTGCTGGGAGTTTAAGTTAACTTTAGTATTACTATATGTCACACTAATGTGGTTTATGTACTGCAGGAAGGATTGCCGGTAACTGAAATGATTACACTTCCAGTTACAGTAATCTGCAGAGAATACCTGCTTCAAACTGGAGTCAAAATATATGTACCTAAAAATTCAAATGAGCACAAGGTATCACAAGGTGAGGAAAAGGTAAAAGCCATTTGGCTCATCATACCGGAGCCACATCCATACACCACACTCCCCCTAGTTTTGATTTTATAGACTTATCTATAGACAAGTAGTTTAAGAAGAGTTTAAGTCGACCAATACATTTCACACTCTAGTTATTTACTATATGTAATACAATGCAGTGTGAGTGTGTGTGTCTTAGTTAGTTTGTTACTTTTGCAATCTGTCATCGTGTGATTTTAGTGCAAGTAGTTAAATAACAGCTGAAATTCCATTCGTAACAATAATTCCTTAAATAATGTAAATTTAACAAGGTAAATGACGTCTTCCGCTTGCTGGTCGTCAACAGCTCATCCCACACGGGGTAAGCTGTGGATGGGCAGCAGGTGATATTTTATTTTGACATCCATTGTGGATGTATTCAAGACTTTTGCCCACCAGACACACAACCGTCAGCCTGAAAGTGTACTGGACATTTGAACATGCGTTGGGCGCACCCGCACGTCCATCAGCTGGTAAAAAACGGGCCGCCCGTTACTTGAGCCGGCCGCCTGATGGATGCGCTGGTTCAAACAGGGGCTGAGGGTGCACAATTAGGAGACACCACTGACGGATTTGAACAGCTGGAAGCTGGAAGAGCGATTCAAGAGAATCGGAGCGACAGAAAAGTTTTGTGGTCGGTTCACAGGAACAGACGCGCTCAGTCTTCTCACCTGTATCAACTACAGAGCCCCCTGCCTACTACAACAGACGCGCCGTTGGCACCCTCGAGGCTCCTTCACATGTATGTGTCTTGGCCACCCTCAGGATCCTTCTGCTGTACCCATTGCTATATCTTGTGAACTGCCAACATCATTAGAGCTTTTCGACTGTGCCAACAGCTCATCAATCACAATAGAGGTTCCATAAATAGTTGGCAGTAAACGGTCATCTCTCTTCAACTGTCGCTCTCAAGATTTTGCTGTGTGGCCACAGATTCTCAATATCCTCAGATCAAGTTCTCTTGATATTTTTATTCTTTAAATCCTTCCAGCCTCAATTGATGTATCACTTCCCTTGATCTTTAGCTTCCTTTTATGGCCCCCCCCCCCCGCAAGGTGGCACAGTAGGCTCAGGCAGA
The DNA here is from genome assembly GCF_964187855.1 of Myxine glutinosa. Lineage (NCBI taxonomy): Eukaryota > Metazoa > Chordata > Myxini > Myxiniformes > Myxinidae > Myxine > Myxine glutinosa. The sequence goes on from NC_136267.1 coordinate 17,694,543, forward strand.
AGAGGCCCTGAGGTCGTGGTAGGCACAAAAGGTTCCACAGTACAGATACGCTCTCAGTGATAATAACAAAGAACTTTGGCACAGGCAGAGATCTTTCGGCCATTCATGCCTGTACTACACCAACACCAGATACAGGTGAGAGCCTTGAGAGTGCAAACTGAATAGAAACACTGCAGTGGGAACAGGAGGAAAGCTCCATACTACAGACTCGTGTTTGGCAGAATTTCTGATTTTCACATTTTCTATGCAAGGGTCTAGGCTCATGGAGGACATACACAAGGAGGAAAGGGGGATCAAAACAAAAAAGGGTAACAATGGCCAGTAGAGGAAGAGATTGGGGAAAAAACATCAGTGTCGGACCATAGTAGCGATCGTGGATTTACATGCTTGAGGTAGTGATGGGCTGCACCTTTGAAGGACTGAAATCAGGAGGATGAGACAAGAGATCCACAAGCAGATGATTCCATCATAGAAATTCATAGAAAATAGAAATCATAGAAATTAGAGGACAAATTAAGGCAGAGGGCAACCAGCCTGGACTTTGGGAGGGTTGAGCAAGTGAACGTTTCTTAACAAACACATGTGACCTGATTGGAATAAGAGTGTAGAGGTAGGAGAAGGTAGGAAGAGCAAGACCAGATATAAGGGCCATTGTCCAAAGAGAATACCAACTTGGTGCTGGTGGGAGAATCCCTGGGAATCAGCCTCCTATTTTTGAGATTCCAATGAGACTTTGTTTTCAAGTGCCTCAATATGAGCAAGGTGGATAGCAGGAGCACTAGCCAAAAGTGGTGAGTCACACTATATGGAGATCTTTATGAAAGCCTTAAGTGTACCCAGTGATGAGTTTGGCATGGCCGATCAGTAAGGCCTTCGCTCAATGGAGAATACCCAGATGACTGGCCTTTGATGCTCGCTTGGTGTGATGATTCTCCATCGGAAACCTGTTGCAGATAGTGAAGCCAACAAGTTCCAGCAACTAAACCTTTGTCCAGAGAAGAACGAGATTGGATAATTTGATTGTCGATCCTTGTGGAGAGACGGTGTGAGAGTGGAGAACTTGCTGGAATGGCCAACCTTTCACAAGAGTGATCTATCATTCTACTAAGGGTGGAGTCATCTGCAAAATGGTGACGCTGCTTTTCAATAGAATCAGATATGTCATTTATATCTAGTTATCAGACATCTAGTTCTGTGAAATCATGGCTGACTTCTGGTGACATTCATAATCAGGTTTCTCCAAACATCCCTATCGTGCAATGCTTCCCAAAGCTCCAGCGGAGACAGCTTGGTTGCAGCCATTACCCAATCCATTCAGCATATACAAGGTCTGCCTCTTCCTCTTCTTCCTTCACCCATACTCAGCATGGTCGACTTTTATTTATTTTTTTGTATACAAGATCGAGGCTTGTGTAAGAGCTAACATTTATGACAAAAAGACAAACTGACACATAAAACATAAGATAAAAGGAGCGGGAGACAAGATGGGGAGAGAGAGGGAAGCACACAAGTACAACATTTGAGTGCAGGGACATTGGGAGATCTGTGGGAGGGAGAGGGCTTGGGGGGAGGAGGCACGGGAAAGGGATTGGGTTGTGGGGGTGGGAGAGGTATAAAACACATGGACACTGCTAGCACTTCCAGGAAAGAAGTCTGAATTTCAAAAAAGTGGATTTGGGGTGGATTAGTGGGGGTAGAAAAGATCAAGGTTTTGGATGGGGGGAGATGAGAGATGGTGGTGAACAGCTGTTTTGAAGACCTGGAGGGAGGAGTGGGATTGAAGGGAGTGAGGGAGTTTGTTCCAGAGGTGGGAGAAAAGAGGAATGAAAGAGTCAAGGTGAGCAGTGAGTCTTGATTTTGGCAGTTTCACCATAAGAGGGTTGCAGGCGGATCTTGTGCGACCTGTAGGAATATTTGGGGGACAGAGGGCCGACAGAGCTGGGGGAGCAAGGCCGGAGAGGAGTCGGTAGAAGACAGAAGACCCTTGGAGTTAGCTTCATCGCGGGAAATTCCAATGATTCTGAAAGCTTTGGTTTCAACAGCGTGAAGCCGAGCTAGGTGCGAGGCAGGAGCACCGGCCCAGAGGGGAGAGCAGTATTCCATTGAGCTGCGGATGAAAGCCTTGTATGTGGTGAGGCGCTCAGGTGTGCCAAGGAAGGACTTCGCACGACGGAGGATGCCCAGTCGGCGACTGGCTTTGGAGGCCAGATTGGAAATGTGGTTTTCCCAGGAAAGATCATGGCAGATAGTGAGACCCAAAAGCTTGAGTGACAGAACTTCTTGGAGAGGATTGTTGAGAAAGTAGATGGGAGGGTTTTCCAGACTATCTTTTCAGAGAGACAAAGTGAGAGTGTGAGATTTGTCAGGATTGAAAGACATGTTCCACTTGTTTGACCAGTCTGTGATTTTGTTCAGGTCTGCAAAGAGTGAGGAGACTTTCTGCAAACAGACTTTCTTCTCCAGGTCTTTAAAACAGCTGTTCACCACCATCTCTTATCTTCCCCCATCCAATACCTTGATCTTTTCTACCCCAGGTAATTCACCCCAGATCCACTTTTTTGAAATTTAGACTTCTTTCCTGGAAGTCCTAGCAGTGTCCATGTGTTTTATACCTCTCCCACCCCCCACCCCCTTCCCGTGCCTCCTCCCCCCAAGCCCTCTCCCTCCCACAGATCTCCTGATGTCCCTACACTCAAATGTTGTACTTGTGTGCTTCCCTCTCTCTCCCCATCTTGTCTCCCGCTCCCTTTATCTTATGTTTTATGTGTCAGTTTGCCTTTTTGTGATTAATGTTAGCTCTTACACGAGCCTCGATCTTGTATACCAAAAAAAAAAAAAAAAGCTTCGTCCGAATCCTTCCATAACTATTTGAGATATTCTGCACACAGACAGACAAACAGACAAAGGGGTGAAAAAAAATAACCTCGGTTCACCTTCGCTGGTGGAGGTAATTAAGGCTAGATGCCAGACAGTATCAATACTTTGAGAGATATCCAGAGAGACTGCCCAAAGCTCTTTCTTGTGATTCAGGACATCCATCCACTGCTATGTCAGAAGGTGGAACACTGGAACAGCCAGAGCAGAAGCCAAACAAGCAACGGTCGGAAATTAGCAAGTCGGAGACGAGATGGTACCTGATGACAACCGCAACGATGGACTTCATTCCGTTGCTCATTATGGGGAGAAGCATAATAGATGTGTCGTTCAGCACATCCGTTTTGGAACCTTTCTTATGAATAAGAGTGAAATTTGCAACTTTCGAAAATGGAGGAAGTTGACATTGCAAGAAACATTCAATCTCAATTTGATGTTATATTTTATTCTTAACATCAGAGGCAAACATACACCCAAGGGAGTAGATTTTTGCAATAATCTTCACCTCCAGGATGGAAGATTTCTCTGCGAAGTCTTTCGTCTTCACGGACATTGTGCTATTTTGCTCTGACCGAGAGATAACCCTCGGAACGTCAGCCACATCTAGTTTTGTATGATGTACAAACAGGTAACGCGATTCCTGAAAGGTTGACGTCGTATTACTTCAGTCACAAGATGAGTCAGTTTCTTTCTTTCTTTCTTTTTCTTTTTCCCCCCCCCCCCTTTTTTTTTTTTTTGTATACAAGATCGAGGCTCGTGAAAGAGCTAAAAGTTTTAATAACAAAAGTTTTGATAAACCAAAAGATTTGTCTTCTCATTCCATCTTTGCAATGTTTCTAACTTAGCTGGAGTTCCCCGAGATCCACCACCGCCTCCTCGGCTGGACGATAAATGATAAGTTTTAAAACTTTTTTTTAAAGATAAGTAATACACAAACTTTTTCATTAAAATTATTAAAGTGTTCTGGAAAGAATTTAATGAAAGAATTCGGTCTTAAAAAGTGGCAAAAACACTTCTGTTCTTGACATAAAAGCCACTTATCAAAATGATTATTGTTCGCCCCGTTGTAATTAGGCGAGGCTGTAGAATCAAAAAGCAGTGGCACAACCAAGGAGGATTTTACTGCACTTTGCAACTTCCATGACAACAAATGGATGCAACAAAAAGTGCATTGCAACAGTGCTGGGCTGAAGCACAAATTCCCTGCAAATCCTCATCAAGCTGTGATGAAGTCACAAAACAGTAGAAAGTTGAAATCCAAATCTGGTGATAACCTCTCACTTGAATTTCAACCCAGGGTCAAGAAAATCAAAGCTGTGGATTGCACCGACTTCCGCTGCACAGTACGACGCAGGAACAGTCTGTGCCTTGTGCCAGGATTATTTGTCAAAGGGCAAATTAAAGTGGGTATCGACGAGATTACTTAACCTGTGCAGGTGTTGCCATCTGTTACTGCAAATGCAAACTCTAGGAGTCTAGGGTGAAAATAAAATGGTGGACATACCAGTTTCTGTGGCCAAGTAGTCATTATCTTCCGGCAGTTCAAAAATCTCCAGGTCGAGGTGAGCCGTCGCGTCACCTGCACCCTCGCTGAGTCGTTCCTTCGCGAGGGCGGCAGCCAACCGCTCACCACGACCGCATGAAGAGCGGTCGTCCAAAACAATGGCTGCGGGGTGACATCCGAGAATGAATGACATTGGTGATCCGCAATGATTTTAGGATTGTGGTTGTGATGCAGCTACGATTTCAGCAAAAGTAAGGGTTAAGCTTTCTTTGCCTTTGGTTTTTGGGTTAGAACTGCAATTAAGGTTCGGAATCCATTTGGAGAGGGCGAGTAAGTAGCAATGGGGCGGGAATCCAGGACTGCCATCTGCCACAAGTTGCCCACTGCTGCCTCACAGGCTGAAGGTTAAAATGCTCGTTTAGCCATTGGCTTCCTGACATTGTTTTGGTTATTCTCCATTGCCCAGCACAGAATCTTCACCCTTCTGCTGTTCTCTAAGATCATGCCTAACCTCTTCTTTATGTGCCACTCTCAATCGTACTGCAGGCAATTTATGCCTTCTGATTCCTGTGTCATCCTCATGAATTCTCTGCCAATTCCTCCTTTTGAATTTGGCGTGTACGTCATATATTTTACCTCGATGATGAGGCTCATAAGAAGAGTTCGGTGTTGAGGGTAAACTCTTGTAAACCCAAGTGACCTTTTTTTGGTTTGGGGTCATCATGAATGATTTTTTTTGGTTTGGGGTCCTCAATATTTGGTTTGGGGGTGACGGACATAATGGATAACTCGGAGGGAACCGTCCAGTCTGGATTTGATTCCTAATCCGACTATATTAAACCATTACCTTGGTCTATCTGCTAGCATTTCCTAAGGGTCGATATCAACAAGATCCTACCATCTTTCACAAAGATTCCATCAATTCCCTGCCCAATTCCAGATCCAAACCCGAACCCACAGAGGGCACCACATTAAGGGCTGGATTGCATCCCGTATATAAATGATGCAACCAGCATCTCGGTAACTGCATGCCAAAGAACGAATGATTGGATTCAGGGGTGGTCGTCCGCAACCCCCCACGTTATATCGCTCTCTTCTCTGTGTTCTCTCTACCCACCAACCTCTTTCCCCATACAGATCCTGCCGTAAATTATTCCCTAGTTATAAGGCGCTGGAGTAAACGCATCGTCATCAAAAGCTGCACACAAATTAAAATCTCATTACAGCTCAAGCCCTCAGGTCTGCTTCTCATTCTCGTGTCCCTCTATTTTGTCTTCCTTCTGCACTGCCCTTTATCCAATGGTGTTTCCATCCATTAAGCTGCGCTTCATTGATCGATCGCAGATTCGAGATTTAGTACCCTACACCAATGCTGCACTGTACAGTTTAAACGATTTTGACCCTATTAATGCTTGGTTCCATTTTTCTGTCTCTCCAGAGATTTAAAAAATTGTCTTGTGTGAAATGGTTTCATTTGATGATGACTGAGCCAGAAACAACTATTCAGGACTGAATGTTGAAATAATGATCATTGCACTCCACTCTTTTTCGTCATGGACCATCACTCTGATCTGTACATATTTTACTCTATTAACCAGTTATTTAAATTTAGTCTGATATCACAAGCTGATAAATTCCTGATACAGTGTTGGATTACGAAAATGGAGTACAACTCTTCTTTTTGCATAATGGTACCTTTGGGCGATTATCCGGTGTTAGAAATTGTTACATTTTCAGATGCCTTTGTTTTGACTGCAAAGCTCTTAATCAGATAGATTCAGGGTGTCCCGGAATAATGTGGGCACACTTCATCAAGTAATATTTGTATTTCAATAATCACAATATTAACAACTGTGATGGCTCGAAGTGGTATACCCCAATGGGTGGTATTAACTCACTGTGCCGATAACTTAGGCATGAAATCTTCAGCTACACTCGGATAACTTAGGCATGGCATCTCCAGATACATTTGGAGAACTTAGGCATGGAATCTCCAGCTATAGTCGGAGAACTTAGGCATGGCATCTCCAGATACATTTGGAGAACTTAGGCATGGAATCTCCAGCTACAGTCGGAGAACTTAGGCATGGAACCTCCAGCTACACTCGCAAAACCTAAGCATGGAATCTCCAGCTACACTCGGAAAACCTAGGCATGGAATCTCCAGCTACACTCGGAAAACATAGGCATGGAATCTCCAGCTACACTCGGAAAACCTAGGCATGGAATCTCCAGCTACATTCGGAAAACCTAGGCATGGCATCTCCAGATACATTTGGAGAACTTCGGCATGTAATCTCCAGCTACACCCGCAGAACTTAGGCATGAGATATCCAGCTACACTCAGAGATCTTATGCACGGAATCTCCAGCTACACACGGAAAACTTAGGCATGGAATCTCCAGGTACACTTGGAGAACTTAGGAATGGAATCTTCAGCTACACTCAGAGAACTTAGGCATGAAATATGCAGCGACACTTAGAGAACTTAGGCATGGCATCTCCAGCTCCATTTGGAGAACTTACGCACGAAATCTCCAGCTACAATCAGAGAACATAGGCACACTCGGAAAACTTAGGCATGGAATCTCCAGCTACACTCGGAGAACTTAGGCATGAGATATCCAGCTACACTCAGAGATATTAGGCACAGAATCTCCAGCTACACTCGGAAAACCTAGGCATGGAATCTCCAGGTACACTTGGAGAACTTAGGAATGGAATCTTCAGCTACACTCAGAGAACTTAGGCATGAAATATGCAGCGACACTTAGAGAACTTAGGCATGGCATCTCCAGCTCCATTTGGAGAACTTACGCACGAAATCTCCAGCTACAATCAGAGAACATAGGCACACTCGGAAAACTTAGGCATGGAATCTCCAGCTACACTCAGAGAACTTAGGCACGGAATCTCCAGCTACACTCAGAGAACTTAGGCACGGAATCTCCAGCTACACTCGGAGAACTTAGGCATGAAATATCCAGATACACTCAGAGAACTTAGGCATGAACTCTCCAGCTACACTCAGAGAACTTAGGCACGGAATCTCCAGCTACACTCGGAGAACTTAGGCACACTCGGAAAACTTAGGCATGGAATCTCCAGCTACACTCAGAGAACTTAGGCACGGATTCTCCAGCTACACTCGGAGAACTTAGGCATGAAATCTCCAGCTACATTCAGAGAACTTAGGCATGGCATCTCCAGCTACACGGGGAAAACTTTGGCATTGAATCTCCATGTACACTTAGAGAACATAGGCATGGAATCTTCAGCTACACTCAGAACTTAGGCATGGAATCACCAGCTACACTCGGAAACTTAGCAACAAAATCTCCAGCTACACTCGGAGAACTTGGGCACAAAATCTCCAGATACACTTGGAGAACTTAGGCACGGAATCTCTAGCTACACTCGGAGAACTTAGGCATGAAATCTCCAGATACACTTGGATAATCTAGATATGAAATCTCCAGATATACTCAGAGTTCTTTGACATGGAATCCCTAGCTAAACTCGGAGAACTTAGGCACAAAATCTCCAGCTACACTCAGAGAACTTAGGCATGAAATCTCCAGATAAACTCAGAGAACTTAGGCACGGAATCTCCAGCTACACTCGGAGAACGTAGGCACAAAATCTCCAGCTACACTCGGAGAACTTAGGCATGAAATCTCCAGATACACTCAGAGAACTTAGGCACGGAATCTCCAGCTAAACTCGGAGAACTTAGGCACAAAATCTCCAGCTACACTCGCAGAACGTAGGCACAAAATCTCCAGCTACACTCGGAGAACTTAGGCATGAGATCTCCAGATACATTCAGAGAACTTCGGCATGAAATCTGCAGATACACTCAGAGAACTTAGGCACAAAATCTCCAGCTAAACTCGGAAAACCTAGGCATGGAATCTCCAGCTACATTCGGAAAACCTAGGCATGGCATCTCCAGATACATTTGGAGAACTTCGGCATGTAATCTCCGGCTACACCGGCAGAACTTAGGCATGAGATATCCAGCTACACTCACAGATCTTATGCACGGAATCTCCAGCTACACACGGAAAACTTAGGCATGGAATCTCCAGGTACACTTGGAGAACTTAGGAATGGAATCTTCAGCTACACTCAGAGAACTTAGGCATGAAATATGCAGCAACACTTAGAGAACTTAGGCATGGCATCTCCAGCTCCATTTGGAGAACTTACGCACGAAATCTCCAGCTACAATCAGAGAACATAGGCACACTCGGAAAACTTAGGCATGGATTCTCCAGCTACACTCGGAGAACTTAGGCATGAGATATCCAGCTACACTCAGAGATATTAGGCACGGAATCTCCAGCTACACTCGGAAAACTTAGGCATGGAATCTCCAGGTACACTCGGAGAACTTAGGCATGAAATATGCAGCTACACTCGGAGAACTTAGGCACACTCGGATAACTTAGGCATGAAATCTCCAGATACACTCAGAGAACTTAGGCATGAAATCTCCAGCTACACTCGGAGAACTTAGGCACAAAATCTCCAGCTACACTCGGAGAACTTAGGCATGAAATCTCCAGATACACTCAGAGAACTTAGGCATGAAATCTCCAGCTACAATCAGAGAACATAGGCACACTCGGAAAACTTAGGCACGGAATCTCCAGCTACACTCGGAGAACCTAGGCATGAAATATGCAGCTACACTCAGAGAACTTCGGCATGAAATCTCCAGCTACACTCGGAGAACTTAGGCACACTCGGATAACTTAGGCATGAAATCTCCAGATACACTCAGAGAACTTAGGCATGAAATCTCCAGCTACACTCGGAGAACTTAGGCACAAAATCTCCAGCTACACTCGGAGAACTTAGGCATGAAATCTCCAGATACACTCAGAGAACTTAGGCATGAAATCTCCAGCTACACTCGGAGAACTTAGGCACAAAATCTCCAGCTACACTCAGAGAACTTCAGCATGAAATCTCCAGATACACTCAGAGAACGTAGGCATGAAATCTGCAGATACACTCAGAGAACTTAGGCACGGAATCTCCAGCTACACTCGGAGAACTTAGGCACAGAATCTCCAGCTACACTCGGAGAACTTAGGCACAAAATCTCCAGCTACACTCGCAGAACGTAGGCACAAAATCTCCAGCTACACTCGGAGAACTTAGGTACAAAATCTCCAGCTACACTTGCAGAACGTAAGCACAAAATCTCCAGCTACACTCGGAGAACTTAGACATGAAATCTCCAGATACACTCAGAGAACTTAGGCATGAAATCTCCAGCTACACTCGGAGAACTTAGGCATGAAATATGCAGCTACACTTAGAGAACTTAGTCATGAAATCTCCAGATACACTCAGAGAACTTAGGCATGAAATCTCCAGCTACACTCAGAGAACTTAGGCACGGAATCTCCAGCTACACTCGGAGAACTTAGGCATGAAATCTCCAGCTACATTCAGAGAACTTAGGCATGGCATCTCCAGCTACACGGGGAAAACTTTGGCATTGAATCTCCATGTACATTTAGAGAACATAGGCATGGAATCTTCAGCTACACTCGGAAACTTAGCAACAAAATCTCCAGCTACACTCGGAGAACTTGGGCACAAAATCTCCAGATACACTTGGAGAACTTCGGCACGGAATCTCCAGCTACACTCGGAGAACTTAGGCATGAAATCTCCAGATACACTTGGATAATCTAGATATGAAATCTCCAGATATACTCAGAGTTCTTGGACATGGAATCCCTGGCTAAACTCGGAGAACTTAGGCACAAAATCTCCAGCTACACTCAGAGAACTTAGGCATGAAATCTCCAGATACACTCAGAGAACTTAGGCATGGAATCTCCAGCTACACGAGGAGAACTTAGGCACAAAATCTCCAGTTACACTCGCAGAACATAGGCACAAAATCTCCAGCTACACTCATCGAACTTAGGCATGAAATCTCCAGATATACTCAGAGAACTTAGGCACGGAATCTCCAGCTAAACTCGGAGAACTTAGGCACAAAATCTCCAGCTACACTCGCAGAACGTAGGCACAAAATATCCAGCTACACTCGGAGAACTTTGGCATGAGATCTCCAGATACACTCAGAGAACTTAGCCATGAAATCTCCAGATACACTCAGAGAACTTCGGCATGAAATCTGCAGATACACTCAGAGAACTTAGGCACGGATTCTCCAGCTACACTCGGAGAACTTAGGCACAAAATCTCCAGCTACACTCGCAGAATGCAGGCACAAAATCTCCAGCTACACTCGGAGAACAGAGGCACAAAATCTCCAGCTACACTTGCAGAACGTAAGCACAAAATCTCCAGCTACACTCGCAGAACGTAGGCACAAAATCTCCAGCTACACTCGAACTTAGGCATGAGATCTCCAGATACATTCAGAGAACTTCGGCATGAAATCTGCAGATACACTCAGAGAACTTAGGCATGAAATCTCCAGCTACACTCGGAGAACTTAGGCACAAAATCTCCAGCTACACTCGGAGAACTTAGGCATGAAATCTCCAGATACACTCGGATAACTTTGGCATGAAATCTCCAGATACACTCAGAGAACTTAGGCATGAAATCTCCAGCTACACTCGGAGAACTTAGGCACAAAATCTCCAGCTACACTCGGAGAACTTAGGCATGAGATCTCCAGATACACTCAGAGAACTTAGGCATGAAATCTCCAGATACACTCAGAGAACTTCGGCATGAAATCTGCAGATACACTCAGAGAACTTAGGCATGAAATCTCCAGCTACACTCGGAGAACTTAGGCATGAAATCTCCAGATACACTCGGATAACTTTGGCATGAAATCTCCAGATACACTCAGAGAACTTAGGCATGAAATCTCCAGCTACACTCGGAGAACTTAGGCACAAAATCTCCAGCTACACTCGGAGAACTTAGGCATGAAATCTCCAGATACACTCAGAGAACTTAGGCACAAAATCTCCAGCTACACTCGGATAACTTTGGCATGAAATCTCCAGATACACTCAGAGAACTTAGGCATGAAATCTCCAGCTACACTCGGAGAACTTAGGCACAAAATCTCCAGCTACACTCGGAGAACTTAGGCATGAAATCTCCAGATACACTCAGAGAACTTAGGCACAAAATCTCCAGCTACACTCAGAGAACTTCAGCATGAAATCTCCAGATACACTCAGAGAACGTAGGCATGAAATCTGCAGATACACTCAGAGAACTTAGGCACGGAATCTCCAGCTACACTCGGAGAACTTAGGCACGGAATCTCCAGCTACACTCGGAGAACTTAGGCACAAAATCTCCAGCTACACTCGCAGAACGTAGGCACAAAATCTCCAGCTACTCTCGGAGAACTTAGGTACAAAATCTCCAGCTACACTTGCAGAACGTAAGCACAAAATCTCCAGCTACACTCGGAGAACTTAGGCATGAAATCTCCAGATACACTCGGAGAACTTAGGCATGTAATCTCCAGCTTCACCAAGATAACTTAGGCATGGAATCTCCAGGTACACTTGGAGAACAGTGGCATGGAATCTCTAGCTACCCTCAGAAAACTTTGGCATGGAATCTCCAGCTACACTTGGAGAACTTACACATGGAATCTTTAGCTACACTGGGAGAACTTACACATGGAATCCTACCTGCATCTTCTGCATCATCCCCTACTGCTCACCCTTATCCATATCCCCTGTTTTCCCGTTTTTCTCTATTTTGTCCCTCGGCCCTGCTTTTGGTGTTTCCCCTCTCTTTTTCTGCCGTTACTTTTGTCCTGTTGCATCCTGATCTGTTGTGTTCTAGCTCTTCCACAAGCCTTGACTTTGTATGCCAAAAATGGGATATTGGGAACATGAAGGTGATAAAGAGCTATAGAAGGGAGATTCTTAATGAGGATAGGCATATTCCAAAGAGATGGAACTTAAATGTAGAGAATGGGATCAAGGATGTAGTAGTAGAGGTCAGCAAGGTTCAAGGGTCAGTAAGAATCATACAGAGTAGAAGGAAGTTGTGGCAGCTCTTGGGAAAACTAAAATAGGGAGGGATAGGGGATCATCAGGGGGTGGTGATTGAGATGATTCAGGGATGGGAGATGGAGTATTTATTTGGCTTTGGCAGTTGATGGTTAAAATTTGGGAGGAGGAGAGAATATCAAAGGATTGGCAGAAGAGGTATTCATGGTTATCTACAAAAATAAAGGGAATGTTATGTAGTGTGGGAATTACAGAAGTATTAAGTTGATGGAGCAAGGGTTCAAGGAATTATTGGAATGTGCTTATTGAGCGATGAAGAAAGTTTTTTTGGGGAATTATGGGATGTAGTTTGGGTTTATACCAGGAAGTAGAACAACCAATGCTATGTTGTTTACCAGAGACAGAATTTTTTATACAGGAAGAGTAAGTTGAAAGAAGCACATTATCGGTTTGTAAGGGATGTAATGGAGTGATGTCTGAAGAAGAGGATACCTGAAAATCAAAGGTAAGGTATTAAATTGAGGTGATGTATGAGGGAGGTAAGATATCAGTTAGAACTAGGAATGGTTACTCAGGGACAAGTTTAGATCAAGGGTCAGCTCTTAGTCCTATTCTATTTGTGGTGCTCATGGATGCATACGTCCGGCCAGGTGAACAGTTTACGTTTTGTAGCCACTGGATTTAGATTCAGACCTGAACCAGAATCTAATCGATTCGTCTTTGACACCGAACAAACTCATCCACCAAGTTTGTCTGGACCTGTCCATAATTTGTGAGGTATCCTGCTCACAGACAGACAAAAAACAGACAGGGGTGAAAACATAACCACAGTCCACCTTTGGTAGCGGATGTAAGGATTGCACAGCAAGAAAGTTTTAAAAGTGGTGGATTGAAAAATTCCATGAAAAGAGGTATTACTGAGCAAGGAAGCGGGAGAGCTGTTTATGGTGAGCAAGGAAGAGGGAGAGCTGTTTATGGTGAGCAAGGAAGCGGGAGAGCTGTTTATGGTGAGCAAGGAAGAGGGAGAGCTGTTTATGGTGAGCAAGGAAGCGGGAGAGCTGTTTATGGTGAGCAAGGAAGAAGGAGAGCTGTTTATGGTGAGCAAGGAAGGAGAGTTGTTAATGGTGAGCAAGGAAGAGGGAGAGTTGTTAATGGTGAGCAAGGAAGGGGGAGAGAGAGTTGCTAATGGTGAGGAAGGAAGAGGGAGAGTTGTTAATGGTGAGCAAGGAAGAGGGAGAGTTGTTAATGGTGAGCAAGGAAGAGGGAGAGTTGTTAATGGTGAGCAAGGAAGAGGGAGAGTTGTTTGTGATGAGCAATTAAGGCAAAGGGTAAAGAGGATGTGTGTATGAGAGATCGGGCAGGTGGAGAGTTCATACATGTTTCATCAAACAAGTTCCCAGGTTCTGCCTTGGAGGCGTGGGGGAGGGGTGGGGGTTGCAGTGAGTGAAGTTGTGAGTGAGAGTAGAGCGAGTGCAGTCGTGTCCCGAGACTGATCGATGATCAAAGGGGTTTGGTTTGATTGATAAAATGAATAATCGTTTGGTGATAAAATTTTAAAATGTTAAAGTTCAGAAAAATTGCTGAAGCTTTCAGTGTTCACTCATCATGAGAAATCACGAGACTGCTGAATGTCAAAGATCAAAGCAATTTATACTACTCAACCATGGTCGCTGATTGCTACCGTTTCATTCGCGATTTGGAACAGGAAACCTGTAGGCGGTACACACCTGCCCACATATGCAAAAATCCAATTGAAATGTTTGCCTGAATTGGCAACGCTACAATTGTACACTCGATCAATAATCCAAAATACACAGAAAATGAATGCTCTGTTCGGTTTAGGATTACAGGATAACAACGAAGGTAGTGTACATTTACCCATGCTTAAACCTACATTTACACTCAATGGAGTTGGTGCCCCCTTTGCTGCGATAACAGCCTCCACTCTTCTGGGAAGGCTTTCCACTAGATGTTAGAACATTGTTGTGGGGATTTGCTTCCATTCAGCCACAAGAGCATGAGTGAGGTCGGGCACTGATGTTGGGCGATTGAGCCTGGCTCACAGTTGGCGTTCCAATTAATCCCAAAGGTGTTCGATGGGGTTGAGGTCAGGGCTCTGTGCAGGCCAGTCAAGTTCTTCCACACCGTTCTTGACAAACCATTTCTGTATGGACTTCGCTTTGTGCACGGGGCCATTGTCATGGTGAAACAGGAAAGGGCCTTCCCCAAACTGCTGCCACAAGGTTGGAAGCACACAATCATCTAGAATGTCATTGTATGCTGTATCGTTAAGATTTTTCTTCACTGGAACTAAGGGGCCCCAACCATGAAAAACAGCTCCAGACCATTATTCCTCCTCCACCAAACGTTACAGTTGGCACTATGCATTCGGGCAGGTAGCGTTCTCCTGGCATCCGCCAAACCCAGTTCGTCCGTCGGATTGCCAGATGGTGAAGCGTGATTCATCACTCCAGATAACGCATTTCCACTGCTCCAGAGTCCAGTGGCGGCGAGCTTTACACCACTCCAGCCGATGCCTGGCATTGCGCATGGTGATCTTCGGCTTGTGTGCAGCTGCTCGGCCATGGAAACCCATTTCATGAAGCTCCCGTCGAACAGTTGTTGTGCTGACGTTGCTTCCAGAGGCAGTTTGGAACTCGGTAGTGAGTGTTGCAACCAAGGACAGAGGATTTTTAAGCGCTTCAGCATTTGGCGGTCCCGTTCTTTGAGCTTGTGTGGCCTACCACTTCGTGGCTGAGCTGTTTTTGCTCCTAGACGTCTCCACTTCACAATAACAGCACTTACAGTTGACCGGAGCAGCTCTAGCAGGGCAGAAATTTGACAAACTGACTTGTTGGAAAAGTGGCATCCCATGACGGTGCCACGTTAAAAATCACTGAACTCTTCAGTACGGCCCATTCTACTGGCAATGTTTGTCAATGGAGATTGCATGGCTGTGTGCTTGATTATCTATATGTCAGCAACGGGTGTGGCTGAAACAGCCGAATCGACTCATTAGAAGGGGTGTCCACATACTTTTGGCCATGTAGTGGATATATATATACACACACACACACACACACACACACACACACACACACACACACACACACACACACACACACACACACACACACACACGGAGCGGGTAGTTATGGCCAAAAATATTGGCACCCTTGCACTTTTTTCAAATAATGCACCATTTCTTCCAGAAAATTGTTGAAATGAAAAAATCTTTTGGTTTCCACATATGTATTTCTTTGGTTTGCAGTGGAACAAAACAAAAAAAAGCTGAAAAATATTACTAAATCTTAGCTTATTCCACACAGAAATCCTAAAATGGCCCGGACAATATTATTGCCACCTTTTAGAAGTTGTTAGAAATAATTAGATTTCAAGCAGGTGATTCTCCTTTACTTTGGAATTGAAATCACCTGTTCAAGGTTAAATTCCCCTGTACGTGATTGCCTGCCTGTGGTTTTTCCCTCATGTTCTTATTACATTCGGCCAGCCAGGAAATCAAAGGCTCAATAAGTACAACAATCACACAGTAAATGGACTCATTCGCACACAACGCCGCCAGGGCTAACAAACACCCAGCACATTGGCCGATCGGCACGCAAGCCCCGGTTCACGGCCAACGACGTCGTCCTCACATTCCCGAAGGAGATTAGACTCCGCCCCCCCTCAGCCCCCACAACTCGTGGCGGGGAGGCCACGCCCGGTCTTCATGATTGAGTAGCACCTGGTGATTGGACAGAGTGTGACGTCATCGTGGAAGATTCGAGAGTGAATGAAAAAGGATGCAGTCGCACCATTTCTCGTCGCGAGTGGATGCTGTAGTTTTGGATGTGCTGGTGAGGAGGTGTGTCGGGGCTTTGGCTTGGGACTGTTTGCAGCGTGGAAGGAGGAGGTGTTGGTTGATGGAGGTTCCCTGTGGATAAGGAGGACATTCCCTCGCTCAACACTCACTTTCTGAGGGGAGCGAAACAAAGACAAAGAGGGATCCTGCCTGCTTGCCTCACGCCAGCGGCTGGCTGCAGGCACGATTCCGCGCCATTTTGGGCGTTTCCCACGCGGTGTTTCGAGACGAAGACAAGCAGCCTTCCCAGCCATTACGGGACGCAAAGCTGAGTTTGGTCGGTTATAAAAGGGATTATATTCTTACTTTCGTTTTCCCCTTGTTTGTATACGAGTCTGATGGAGACGTCTCAATTTAGGAATTTTACTTTTACCTCACCATTCATTGTTACTTGCATTTATTGTCATTATGTGGGGGTTACCCCATTGGGACATAATCCACAGGCACGGGACCAGTGGGGCTATTGATTGTTTGGGCGTGGCGTGCGCTCGGTTGTTGGAGCCACGCCCCCTTAAGAGTAATTGCGTTATAAAAGATGCGTGAGTTCCGGTTTCTGTTAGTTCTGTTGGAATAAAGGAGCTTTGAACAAGCTAAGAAGTGTCTCGCCCTCTCGTTATCCGCAACTCCTACATTGGTGACCCCGTCTTGCTCTCGAAAGTTTTCGGAGCTTCAAACGAACATGGCGACAAGCGCTGTTTCGATTAAACTGCCGGAGTTTTGGGAGTGACAAGCTGCCGTTTGGTTCGCCCAAGCTGAGGCCCAATTCGCCATTCGGAGAATTTCTGCGGACGACACGAAGTATTATTATGTCGTGTCTGCGCTCAGCGGCTCCACTGCGACCAGAGTTGTGAGCCTTCTTCAGGATCCTCCGAAGGGACGCAAGTACGAGACGCTAAAGGCGCTGCTGCTCGTAACCTTCGAGCTCACTGAGGCGGAGCGCGCCCGCGAACGACTTTCTCTACCCGGGCTGGGCGACTCCAAGCCGTGGGAGCTTATGGACCACATGTTGTCTCTACTGGGCAGCCACCGACCATGTTTCCTCTTCAAAGAACTGTTCCTGCAACAGCTGCCAGGTTAGGCACAGACAGCCCTGGCCAACTCGTCTGTTAAGGATTTCCACGCCCTGGTCAGGGAAGCAGACAAGTATTTCTCCGCCAGCCAGCAATGTAGTGCAGCCGCATGGGACCCCGGCCCCGTCGAGTCTGCGCCGTCGCGGCTGCCATTACGGCCCAGCGGCGGAAGGCCCCAGGCTTGTGCTTTTACCATGCAAGGTTTGGGCCCAAGGCCAAGGCATGCCGGCCACCCTGCATCTTCAGCGAGTTTGGAAACGGGATGGCCAGCGCTCGTTAACTGCCATGAGCGTCGGCCGTTCGGGCAGTTTGTTGTTCATTTCGGACACCAACTCCGGACGTCGTTTCCTCTGCGACACAGGGGCCCAGGTGAGCGTTCTACCTGCGTCGGCATTGGACCGGGAGGCTGGGAGTCACGGCCCCACCCTGGAAGTCGCCAACGGCAGTGCTTTTCAGACTTTTGGCAAACGGACCGTGGCACTGTGCTTGGGCGGGCAGCGGTTTAAATGGGATTTTGTCACGGCGAAGGTATCCACCAACTTGCTGGGCGCTGATTTCCTCTGCGCCAACGGCCTATTGATGGATGTTAAAAATCGGCGGCTCATTAATGCAGAGACATTCAGTTCTCTTCCATGCTCGCTGAGCGGGTCCGCCTCGACGAGGCTCGCATGCACGCTCTCGACCTCCGATAAGTTCGCCTGCCTCCTCACCGAGTTCCCGGCCCTTACACGGCCCACCTTTTCGGCCGCTGCCGTCAAGCACAGGGTGGAGCATCACATTCCGACCACCGGCCCACCTGTCTACGCCCGGGCTCGATGCCTCGACCCGGGGAAACTCGCTATCGCAAAGACGGAGTTCGACACGTTGGAGCGTCTTGGCATCGTGTGACGGTCTGACAGCCCGTGGGCCTCGCCTATCCACATTGCGCCAAAGCCGGGTGGCGGTTGGTGCCCATGCGGGGATTATCGCCGCCTTAACGACGCCACTACCCCCGACCGCTACCCAATCCCGCACATCCAGGATTTTTCTGCCCACTTGGCCGGTAAGGTTTTTTTTTTCCAAGGTGGACCTCGTTCGTGGTTACCACCAGGTCACCGTCCGGCCGCAGGACGTTCCTAAGACCACGGTGATTACACCGTTCGGGCTTTTCGAATTCCTCCGTATGCCTTTTGGGCTCAAAAACGTGGCCCAGGCTATCCAGCGCCTGATGGATAGCGTGTTGCGGGATTTGGCATTTCTGTTCGTCTACCTGGACGATATCCTTGCCAGCGCTTCCAGGGTTGAGCACATGCTTCAGCTCCGAGCACTCTTTAAACGCCTCAGTCAGCACGGCCTTATCATTAACCCGGCCAAGTGCTTGTTCGGGGTGGCTTCAATTGACTTTCTTGGCCACCGCATCACGAAGGAGGGGGCCGTCCCACTGCCGTCTAAAGTGGAGGCTGTGAAAGGTTTTCCGCACCCTCACCGTCAAGGCCCTGCAGGAGTTTTTGGGCATGGTGAACTTTTACCATCGTTTCGTGCCCCGTGCGGCCCAGCTCATGCGGCCCCTTTATGAGGCCATCAAGGGCAAGCCTACCAAATGCGCCATTGACTGGACCGATGAGATGGCCAAGGCTTTCACGGATGCTAAACTGGCCCTCGCCAGCGCAACCATGCTGGCGCATCCGTCACCCGATGCACCGATGGCTCTCACCATGGACGCTTCGGACTACGCGGTTGGTGCCGTGCACGGGCAGTGGGTCAACGGGGCATGGCAGCCGCTTCCTTTTTTTAGCCGGCAGCTCCGCCCTAACGAACGAAAGTACAGTACCTTCGATCGTGAGCTACGAGGCCTCGACCTAGCTGTCCGACACTTCCGTTACCTGTTGGAAGCCCGCCCGTTCACGGCGTTTGTGGACCACAAGCCCCTGGTTTTTGCCATGGTCAAGGTCGTGGAGCCGTGATCCACCCGTCAATAACACCAGCTCTCCTTCATTTCCGAGTTCACGACGGACATCCAACATGTTGCTGGGGAGGATAATACGGTCGCCGATTGTCTCTCCCAGGCCATAGTCGGCGCGGTTCACCTTGGCATCGACTACGCCTGCATGGCGGCCGATCAGATCGCCGACCCGGAGGTCCAGGCCTGCAGGGCGGCGGTCACGGGGCTTCGACTGTCTGACGTGCCGTTCAAGGATACGGGCACCACGCTACTGTTCGACGTTTCCTTGGGTCAGCCTCGCCCCGTCGTACCCACCAGCTGGA
This sequence comes from Myxine glutinosa, assembly GCF_964187855.1. Taxonomy (NCBI): domain Eukaryota; kingdom Metazoa; phylum Chordata; class Myxini; order Myxiniformes; family Myxinidae; genus Myxine; species Myxine glutinosa. Next base: position 17,714,088 of record NC_136267.1, read on the forward strand.
GACGGCTGGTGTTCGATGCCGTCCACGGTCTTTCTCACCCGGGCAGGAAGGCGTCACAAAAGTTGGTGGCAGCAAAGTTCGTTTGCCACGGCTCAGGAAGGATTGCGCGACTGGGCCAACACCTGCGTCGAGTGTCAACGCTCGCAGGTGCATCGCCCCAAGCGATGGTTTGACCAGGTTAAAGTGGCCCTGGTGCCTTACGACGGGCCTTTCCGCGTTCTGAAGACCGGGGACAAGTCCTTCGTGGTCGACATCGGCGGCAAACCGGACCACCTTTCGGTGGACCGCCTCAAGCCGGCTCACTTGGACCTAGACCAGCCCCCTCGGTTGGCTCAACCCCCGAAAACGGACATTGCCCGTGCAAGTGAATTCTGGGGGGGGCGCATGTGGGGGTTACCCCATTGGGACATAATCCACAGGCACGGGACCAGTCGGGCTATTGATTGTATGGGCGTGGCGTGCGCTCGGTTGTTGGAGCCACGCCCCCTTAAGAGTGAGTTGCGTTATAAAAGATGCGTGAGTTCCGGTTTGTGTTAGTTCTGTTGGAATAAAGGAGCTTTGATCAAGCTACGAAGTGTCTGGCCCTCTCGTTATCCGCAACTCCTACAATTAAATCATTATTTGTCGAATTTTACTTTCCTTGTATTGTGGATTTTGCTGTCCCGTCTCTGTGTCTGTGGGGATCGGATAAACCCTGCGTGTGTTCCCAATCGGGTAAGACCTCAAACCTTCCCACGCGTGTCACTGCCGCTAAGTTGGGTATACACTATACGCCTCGGAGTTAAAGCTCGTTTTGGCCATTCGTCCTCTTGCGGTCTTAACCCCGAGGACCCCATATATATATGTATATATATGTAAACATAAAAAGAAACTTATCAAATCTTTAGAAGGACACATTGAAATCCTCCACGCAAAAATGAAAATATTTGAACACAGAGGTAAAGTTCAGCTTTCTTTACTAAACACAAGTCAATAAACAAGAAAGAGTAATCAGAGATTGCAAACCCTCGCCAGGATGTATTTTCAGTGATTTTTAAGGTTTTTGTGTTAAAACAAATCTGGCGGCTGAACGACGTCATCGATGACGTCATCATTATTTTATTTTATTTTTTCTCCACCAATTTATGCCTACATGACACTCAAGAAATTTCATCTGATCGGATGAAGTTTTGTACTTGTCGAATTATGACGTCATAATGGATGCACCTATGATATCATCATTAACATATTGTTACGGACACGACTTATTAGGATGTTATTATGGGCCGAGCGGAATGGCCGCCGTGTTCGCACAGTTTACCCGATTACACTCGAACGTTGGCCAAATCGCGCTATGCTAAATCAATTAAGGAAAGGACACAACGGCTGGGTTAAATGACACGACACCAGGGGTACAGTTCTCAAGACCTCCGGAGGAGGTTATAATATGGGTTTGCAGAACGTTTAGATTACACTGACAAGAGGTACAGCATAGAAAGGTGGGCACTTAAACACGGTCTTATCTTAGCCCCTACAGACCACAGATAAACGGGACAAGACTGACTCACACAGGGATTGATGGCAAGGAGGGGCAGGTAGTCGATGGCTCAAGGTGCACCTTGGCTCAGGGGCAGAATCGACCCGGTCCGGTCCAGAGATGCGGGAGGTCTCTCTCAGCGCTAGGAGGTGACGTTCTTTCTCCAAGCTGGGGGCGCATCTCACGTCACCTCCGGTAAGTGGCTGCGTATATCCAGCGGGGAGTGACACGCCCTCGGCTCGTTAGCTCCGCCCCAGATGGAATCGGTCCGCCGCTTCTTATTGGGTGCGGGGGGGTTACCGGGCTCCGCCCTTGACGAGGAGCTGACAGTCAGCCCCTTCGTGGTAACCCCGTCGGAGCACATGGGCAATGGCGGCTAACCAAGCCGGAGTGAGGACGGACGCCCACTCCCCGCGCCGCCGCCGCGCCGCCCCCGCTGTGGTTGTAGTTGTTGTTGTTGTTGTAGTTCCATGAGATGAAGATTTTAGCTGAAGATTTTATTATAACTTTTGCCGAACTGATAGAAGCCGAAGGATACATCCCCCAGCAAATCTTCAACTGTGACGAGACAGGGCTCTTCTGGAAAAAGATGCCGAGGAGGACGTATTTAACGGCAGAGGAGAAGAGCATGCCAGGCCACAACTTGTTCAGAGTGCCGGCGATAGCTCGCCTTCTCTTTATGGAAGACACGGTGAGATCCTTAACATCCAACAACTAATGGGACGCAAACGGGGCGCCCAGTTTAGCGGTACACACATTGATGAATCACCCTGCCTGTGAAACACCGACATGACAGGTTATAGCTGGGTCGGGATTCAAACCCAGGCTGGACAGTTTAGAGTCAAGTGTGCGTACCTCCAGTCCAGGCCATCCTGCCAACTTGTATGCTGCATACAGGTGAAATATAAAGCGCGAGATATTTATATATATATATTTCAAAAAAAATTGGTGTGGTTTTTGGGGGGCTGGAACGGATTAATAGCATTTCAATTCATTTTAATGGGGAAATTTAATTTGAGAAACGAGCAAATTGAGTTACGAGCTCAGTCACAGAACGAATTAAACTCGTAAGTCAAGGTTTCACTGTATCTATATGTATATGTATAATGTATATGTATATGTGATTGTGATTGAAAAGTAACTCCCTATTTTAAAATATTTAGAAAGTATTTCTTTATTGTAATATTTTTCTCAAATTTTTAGTGTTTGTTCCTTAATGTATGAGAATTTAATCTGTGTTGGTTTTTTGTCAGATTATTTTTTGTTTGAAATTCTGAAGCCCTACAAACATGGCTGGACGTCTTACCCTGCAGGAGTGTGCCCAGCTCACGGCACGTTACGAAGTTTGGAAATCCGTTGTTCAAGTGCAAAGATGGTGGAGGACCATTAAAGGAGCACATGCTCAAGTTGAGGCAAAGACAATCAAGAATTGTCATGCAAAACTCATGGCTACAGGATCTGTATCTGATACTCGAAGAAGCGGTCGCCCTTCCAAGTCCAGTGACCGGAGACAGTGCAAGCAGTTCAAGAAATGTTTACACATAGCCCAAGAAAGTCAATTCGACAAGCAGCAAGGGAAAGTGGGCTCTCCTTTCACACAGTACGAACTGTGCTCAAAAAGGAGCTTAAATGGCATGCTTGGAAGCCGCACTACTGTCAAGCACTCTCTGCTGAAGACTGCGACATTCGCATGGAGTTTGGGGAGGAGATGCTGGCTTGGTATGAAGATTGGTCTGATCTCTTCAAAAATATCCTCTGGTCTGATGAAGCGGTATTTCACATCGGTGGGTTTGTGAACCGTCACAACTGCTATTACTGGGCAGGAGAAGATCCTCGTGTTATTTCTGAAAAAACGCAATATCGGCCTAAGGTAACGACGGTGTGGTGTGAAATGACCACACCGTGTTTGTAGGGCTTCCGAATTTCAAACAAAAAATAATCTGAAAAAAAACCAACAGATTACATTCTCATACATTAAGGAACAAACACTAAAAATTTGAGAAAAATATTGCAATAAATAAATAATTTCTAAATATTTTAAAATAGGGAGTTACTTTTCAATCACCCTGTATATTATTTATATATATATATATATATATATATATATATATATATATATATATATATATATATATATATATATATATATATATATATATATATACACACACATATATATATATATATATATATATATATACACATATACACATATATATATATATATATATATATATACACATATACACATATATATATATATATACACATATATACACAAAGAATTAAGTTAAGCACCCCCCCCCCGTTTTTTTACAACCTCGCACATTACAAGTTTGTTGTCGTCAAAACAGTGCAATATACCCATGATATTGCTATATTTTCTGGAGAAGTGATATTATGGTCACATAAAAACATAACAATCATGCCGTTTTCAATATTTTATTCTGAATAATGTAAGGTGAAATTTTTTGGGAATTTTAGGCATATTTTCACCTCAATTTAAGTATGGAGCTATAGGTCCATCACGGACAGTGTGGATGTCGTTTATGTTTTCTAACGTACAGTCATTGTTCTGAGAAGACCTCTAGCGATCTTTGCGTCAATAACGTGTGTAGGACCCACGTGATCGGATCACTGACTCAACCCTACGTCTCATAGACCCTGTAAGCCGTCGTATGCGTTGCTGTGGCAGGTTGTTCCATTCCCGATGTAATGCACGTTCCAATTCATCCAGATTGGCTATTGGAGGGACCATCTTCGCAATTTGTCGTCCCAACATGTCCCAAACGTGCTCGAGGGGGTTCAGGTCAGGACTGTACGCAGGCCAGGGGATGGTTGTCACAGCACCTTGCTCCAGCAAGGCTCGGACGCGTCTCGCACGGTGAGGCCTGGCGTTGTCCGGAAATCCTGAATACCACCGTAATCCCGCACTTCGATGACCACACCCTCGCCAGCAGACCCATCTTCATGGATGACAACGCCAGGCCGACATACAAATCCTTCTACGAAGGCCTGCGCCACAACCCCGGCTTCTTGGTTGGGGAGGGCGTAGGCCTCCGGCCACTTGGTGAAATAGTCCATTACAACGAGGATATACTTATTACCTTGGCGGGTGCGGGGCTGCGGTCCTAGAATATCCATAGCCACCCGCTCAAGGGGGGCCCCCCACCTGATGTAATTGAAGGGGGGCCCTCATCCTCCGTGCTGTTCCCTTTTTGGCAGAACAGGCGTCGCATCTCCGACACCAGTCCTGTATGTCACGCCCCATATTCACCCAATAGAACCTCCGGCGCACCCGAGATATTGTCTTTGTCCTGCCCAAATGGCCGCCGGAGCGGGTACCATGCACCTGTTGTAAGATGACGTTCTTGAATTTGTCTAGGACTATCACCAGCCAGGAAGTTCTATCAGAGGGAACCTCCACCCACTTGCGATATAAGATGTTGCCTTTCAACTCCAGGGTCTGCCACTGAGCCCAATACGCCTTTGTTTGCGCCCCGAGGGGGGTGACCTCTTCCCCCTTTGGTCTTTGCCCCAATTTGACCCATTGGAACACCGGCCCCAAAACAGGATCCTCCTGCTGGGCCGTGCTCCAAGCCAACTCTCCAAATTCTTCATCCGCGGTTAGTGGCAAAATTGGCCCTCGCACCCGGGTTGCCCGGACGACGAGAATCGGGGCAGAATCGCCCAATTGCTCCCTCTCCTCGTGTCTCGCACAAAATTTGCAGTTTTCCCCCAAACAAGGACGCCGAGAGAGTGCGTCCGCATTACCATGGGCCTTCCCGGCCATATGGGTCACATTAAAATCGTACTGCTGCAACTTTTCCAACCACCTTGCAATTTGTACCTGTACGGGCGGAAATGGTTCATGGCAGCCAGCATAGCCAATAACTCTTTGCGAGTGACACAATAATTTCGCTCGGGCCTACTTAAGGCCCGACTATAATAACCAATCACTCTCTCCACGCCCTCCTGTGTCTGAGACAAAACTGCGCCCAATCCTTCCTGGCTCGCATCCGTGTCCAGGGTAAATGTCCCGTCACTAGTGGGGTAAGCTAGAAGGGGTGCGGATGTTAGACACCCCTTCAATTTTTGGAAGGCCTCGTGGCACTCACGTGTCCAATTAAATCGCGTCCCCTTCTCCGTAAGCCGGTGGAGGGGACGGGCCAACTCCACAAATTTCGCCACAAAGCGCCGATAGTAGGAGCAGAGTCCCAAAAATCCCCGCACCTCCTTGATGGTACGTGGTGCGGGCCACTCCTCTACCGCTTTAATTTTGGCTGGGTCCGTTTTTACCCCCTCGCGGCCGATCACGTGACCTAGATCGGCCACCTCTCTTGCAAACAAAGTGCACTTACTCGGGTTCAGCTTTAACCCTGCCTGTCTGAGGCACCCGAACACCTGGTCCAAATTAGCTAATGCTTGGGGGAAGGTTTTGGCATATACTAGGACGTCATCCAGGTATACCAGGCATGATTGCCATGGCATGCCGCCTAGTTCATGTTCCATCAATCTCTCAAAGGTGGCGGGGGCGTTACACAAACCAAACGGCATCACAGTGAACTGATACAGCCCCTTACCTGTGGAAAATGCCGTTTTCTCCTTCCCTGTCCGATCCATCTCCACCTGCCAATACCCACTCTTGAGGTCCAAAGTTGTGAACCAATTTGAGCCTGCAACGGCATCGAGGGTGTCATCAATCCTTGGCAGGGGATATGAGTCCTTGAGTGTCACATTGTTTAGCTGGCGATAGTCCACGCAGAACCGCGTGGTCCCATCTTTCTTTTTGACCAGCACAACAGGTGACATCCAAGGACTTCCCGAGGGCTCGATCACGCCTGCGTCGAGCATTTTTTCAACCTGCTCGTCAGCTTCCGCCCTCTTGCTCCAAGGGAGCCGTCGGGCGGCCTGACGAATAGGCCGGGCCTCACCGGTGTGGATCTGATGTTTCACCAGGCCCGTACGTCCAATATCCTCGGTGGACCAGGAGAAGAGGTCCAAATGGGACCCAACCAGTTTGTGTAAGGCCTCCCTCTGGGTACCTCCCAACTCTACACTACTACAATTTACCATCTCGCAAATGGGATCGGGCCAATTCCTACTACTTATTGAAGGCTCCCCCTGGGGCCGGCTCGGCTGGACGTTCTCGCCCCTCACTGACGCGACTTCTCTAACTGGGGTGCAGCCAGCTACTCTCATGCCCCTCACTATAGTGCGTGGTTCTGCGCTAATATTAATTATTCGGACGGCCACCACCGGCCCGTCCGTTTTTACAAGGGTGCGGCCCACGATTAACCCAGGTATGGATCGCGCTGCCACCGGTTCGACCAGGCCGCAGGACTCCTGCCATGTCGGGCGAGCTGACCATCGGGCCGGCACTATGGCCTCGGCCCCCAGAGGGATGGTCACGGCCTCAGGAGCCTCCAGCTCCACCCTCTCGGCCGTGCTCACCCCCTCCAATGGTAGCTCTTCTACTCCCCATCGCAGGATCCCCCGGCTCAAGTCGATTTTACAACCGCTGGCAGTCAACAAATCCAACCCTATTAAGCATGGGTCGCACACCTCCGCCACCCAAACCTCTATCTCTTGCTTTACCGGTCCCAACTTGAGGGTCACAAAACCACGCCCTATGATCGGGGCCGTTGCCCCGGTAGCCAACTGCAAACTATGATTTTCCAGACGCTGGATTTTACCCCAGCCGTCTGCACTCGAATTAAGGATCACGGGGCTGATGATCGTGGCGCTGGCTCCCGTGTCCACAACGGCGTCTACCCCCACGCCGGCAATTTTTGCACCGAATTGTCAAACTACCTGTTCCAATTTGGCCACAATGAATGACCTGTCGCGTCAACGAGGGCTTCTCTCCATCCCCTACTACCGAACACCGCCCTGCATGCCCGGCACATTCTAGTTTCCCTGGCCCTGGCGGGGGGGGGGGGTGTCTGTGGTCGGCTAGGCCGATCGATACTGGGCGGAGTTGAGGGCATCGGCTGACGGGGAACGTCCCGGCGCAGAGCTCGACACTCCCACGCACGGTGACCCATCCGAGCACAATTATAGCACCTCACCTGGTAAGGTGCTTGCCTCCGGTATTCCAAATTTCCCCCCCTGTATGTCCGAATTGGGGTACTCTGTCGGGGACTACCGGGTGCCACCACTGGAGCCGCCTGCCATGGTCCAGGTCCCACTAGACGCCGATCCACCAGCCTCCGAACCATGCTCTCCAGGTCAGGGCCCCCGTCGGGGGCCGGCCCCCTGAGGGGGGCGACCCCCATCGCGGGCCCTACCTGACGCACCGCCACTGCGTGGCGCTCGCCTCCCCGGGCCAGGGGCCTCGCTGCTTCCCACCGGGCTGCAGCGTCGGCCGCCTGACTCATGGTCTGCGGGCGCCACATGGCGAGCTGTTGACGGAGCTCCAGAGCCGGGAGGGCCTGGATAAAGTAATCCAGCGCCAGGCTTTCCTGGGAACTCGCCGCCATGTCCGCGTGTGCAATCCCTACCGCGCGGCGAATATCGTGAGCAAGTTCCCCGATGGTCTCCTGGGGCTTGCGTTTACGCTGCGCAAGTTGAGCTTTAACAAGCTCACTTTGCTGCTCGATACCAAAACGATTAATTAAAGCTGCACGGAGAGCTGACAAGGTGAGAGCACCCGGTGGTAAAGCTGTCAGCACCTCCGCCGCCGCACCGCGCAGTGCCCCTACCAGGTGTACTCCACCTTCGTCCGGATTCCAACCGTTGCCTTTACACACGTACTCAAACTGCGCCAGGTACGCCCTCAAATCACTCTTGCCGTCATACGGCGCGAGTGGGACCTTGTGGGCGCCCGAAGGCCGGACCCCGCACGTCACTCCTTGCGGGATCAACGCGGGACCAAACGTTCGGGCTCCCACAGTACGCTACTCCCGGGGGGCTCCCGCGCATCCCCCGTCCCTCCAAACACTACCCCTCCTGGTGTCGATGCCTGGGCCGCCCTTCCGCAACCCGCTACCCACTCCATACCCGCACATTCTTGCTCACCAGCACCCCGCTCACTCCCCATAGCCAGACCTCCTTGCACACCTCCTCTGTCCATACACTCCGGACCAGTCATACATCTCACCATTGGTCCCTCACGAACACCCGGATCCAAATCAACCCCCAAGCCGACTGAAGCTCCCCTCACATCATATGCATTTCCGAATATATCGCCACTCACCTTGGCACCTCGTCTCCGCAACTCCTCTGCCACCTGCAAACTCTTTATTTGGTTAGTGAGCACATCATCACGATTCGAACACAGACCTTGTACCAATTCCATTACCTCCTCCTTTATCTCCTTTTTAGTTTCCCTTCGTCTCTTCTTAATTTCACTCACCCCTTCTTCCACCTCCTCTAATTTTTCCTTTACCTCTTTCATCTCCCGGTGCGCCCCCTCTATCTCTTCCTCTAACGCCACTTTAACCGTTTCTATGTGCGTCCTCACCTCTCGGTCCTTCGTCTCCATTACCTCTGTCACCTCTTCCAACTTCTTCGTCAACCCCTCATGTACCATCTGCCATTCCTTCTGTGTCGCTATTAATTCATTTTTAATGTCTTTTTGTGTCGCTTTTAACCCCCCGATTATTGCAGTGTTCTTTTCCACTTGGTCCACGAGTTCCTTTTGTCCCACTGTCAGCTGTTCTACTCCCCTCGTCAGACCCTCTATTCCCCCCTGTGACCTAGCCGTATTATTCCTCACCTCTTTCTCCATACGCTTTTCACCTCGCTTTACCTCCTCACGTACCCCCGAGACCTCCTCACTTACACCTCGTCGTATCTCCTCCTTCATCTCCTCCCTCTCTTTTGTAGATGCCACCCTCATCTGTCCCAATTCATCCCTCTGAGCATCCAATTTGGTTTCTACCCCGATTTTCACCTCCTCCATCTACTCTCCCATTTGTTTAATTTATCGGGCGGACTGCTCCCCTATTTCCCGCAATTTGTTTTCCATCTTGTTTTCTAACCCCTCTAATCCATTTTTCACCCCCTCTATCTGATTCTCCTGGGCAGCCATTCTATTTTCCACCCCCGTTAACCCATGTTTCACCCCTTCTATCCCATTGTCTAACCCCTCAAATTTATTGTCTAACCCCTCAAATTTAGCTTCTAGCCCCCCGATTTGATTTCCTAGTCGCTCCCCCATTTCTCCCATTTGGCCCCCCATTTCTCCCATTTTGCCCCCCATTTCTCCCATTTTTGCTTCTAGCCCCATATTTGCCATTAGTATGGCTGCATTAATCTGCGCCATGAGGTCCCGCACATCAATTCCCCCTATTTGCGCAGCGGGCACGGCTACCCCGCGCTCGTGCGAGCTGCCACTTTGTGCGTCTGATACCACGTGCGCGAGAGCGCCATTTTGTGCACCTGATACCCCCTCAACCACATTGCCAATGTTCTCCTCCTCTCTTTCCTCCACATACATTTCCCCGAGGTCCTGGGTCGATTCTACCCCGTCTATCTCTCCCACCGACATCCCGTCGCCTTGACCAGCCATGGCGCGATTTCAAAATTCGGGTTTTGTAAAACAAAACAAATTTCGGTAGCTCGTAATTTTGAGCGCGTTAAGCGCGCTTCGGGTCCGTTCACGCTCCCGACACCAATTGTTACGGTCCGCGGATAAGGATGTTGTTTGCCGAGCGGAGGCACCGCGGCCGAACAGTTTTCCCCGACTAAACCCGATTCCCGAGCGTTGGCCGGATCGCGCCACAGATATTCAATATGGAAAAGACAAAAGCGACACGGATGTGAAGAAGAATAAGGAGACGAAAAGGTTGGCAAATACTACTAAATTTATTTACTATTTACAGGCTCAAAATAACCAAGGAAGAAGGAAAGATAAGAAAATAATATACAGAAGATTTTAGAGACACAGTGAAAATACTAGCTTATCTAACAGGCTTAACTTATTCCCAGGGACAAGACAAAAGACAGACTACAAACACACTTACACGGGGGATGATGATAGGAATGGCAGGAGGTGGATGGCTGGAGGGGGGAGGCCGGTCCACGGATACCGCAGCCCGATCGGCGCATTTGGCAGCCGCCGTTCCTCTTCGGTCCTGCTCAAAACGTCCGTCTGGTTCCAAGCTGCTGTGGCTGCAGTTTCGGTGGCTCAAGCTGCTGTGGATGCAGCCGCCACTCTTGTCATGGACCTCTCTTGTCATGGACCTCTCTACGCAACTCCTGACCACTCTTGCGTGCGCGCTTTTATAACGCCGGAGGCGATTAAGCCGCCGGCCTTCAGGACACGCCCATCGGTGTGCTCACCTCGGCCATGGTTGGTCGCGCGACCCTCTGGTTCCGCCCTTGATGACGACGAGCGGGCACGCCTTTCTTCCCCGACCCGAGCACATGTTCAATGGTGGTTTTGGAGGGGATGTAATTGGCAAATTGAGGCTTGGCCATGACGAAAGGGAAAATGGAGGTTTTTGGGAATGGGAATGAAGAATGAAGGGAATCTATCTTATTTCACTTGGTGCAATGGAGTGTCATATTAATGGAAGACAAAGCCTTAACCTAATACACAGAATAAGGAAATAAACTACTGAACAAGGGGATTATAGTGTCCTTCAATGTATGCTTTATGGAATTAACTACCGGAACGCCCTTTGACCTTTATACACACTGGAGCAAGGAGGGCTCAGAATAAAACAATAATTCACAACCATTTACTATACAATACAACACAATCAAAAAAAAACTCAATCCTCATATCCGCAACAATATATATATATATATATACAGTCATCCCTCGTTTATCGCAGGGGTTACGTTCCAGAACCCCCCGCGATCGGTGAAAATCCGCGAAGTAGAAGCCATATATTTATTTTATTATTTTTATATATTTTAAGCCTTTAAAAACCCTCCCCATACTCTTATAAACCTTTCCCACGCTCTTATGAACCCTTTCTACACTCATAAACACACTTTTGAGACCCATCCTTAGTCCTTACGTATTAGAAAAATATTTGTACGTGTATATATAGCTGTACAGTACATTGATGCAAGTTCTTTTATAATTGCAATTAATTAACAAACAAACATACACATATGATCATGGAACTACACAAGTACAGTACAACAAAGTATTTACATTGATGCAAATTGTGTTTTTGAAAGCAAAAGGCAATAATTGACAAAAGTGCCTTTAATCAAACCTGAGGCCTAAGCATACAGAAGTCTTCATGAGCTATTCAAAATAGAGATGATGATTAATTTTGAAAATTAATAAGAAATGCATGAGCTTCCTCTTGCAGATGCAGCAGCTTCCTGATGGTTAATTTGTAGGAAGCAGTGGGGGGTGGAGAGGAGGTGAGGAGGGTGGTTATTCCTGATCTGATGCAGTGATGAAGCAGATATCTCATCTGTATCAAAAGGTAATGACCGAAAAATCCCATCCTCCACAACCTCGGTCATTCATGTTACTCAGCGACTTAATTTAATTGCAGCTTTAGACAACATCATCGAAATCGTCATCATGATCATGTGTCTCTAAGTTGTAAACATAAGTTATTGTAAATTAGAGGTTACCCAAAGTATGATGACTCTTAAAACCATATTGATCATTAAACTGCAGGACACAGTTTGGCATCAACCTTGCAAATTACTTAAAGTAGCGAAGAACCGTCCAAGAACCCTCCTTACGGATGGGTTAATTACCCCCAGAATCATGGACAAGTTAATTACCCCCAGAATACGGGACTTTCAAAATGTGCGATTCTTTGTCTACTCATTTATAATGCGTATTTTATTTCGATTTACTGTAATATTCTTTTAATATAGGTTTTAATTAATGTGTTATATTTTTATTTATATTATTATTAATTTTTTAGGCTAGAAAATGCTTATTTTACCGCAAAAATAATTAAAATCTAAAAAAATAAAAATACCTATAGGCCGCAGAATCCCACAATACAATGAAAAATCCGATATATAATTTTACATATACTAGCGAGAAAACCCGCGATATACCGAAGCCGCGAAAAGTGAAGCACGATATAGCGAGGGGTTTACTGTGTGTGTGTGTGTGTGTGTGTGTGTGTGTGTGTGTGTGTGTGTGTGTGTGTGTGTGTGTGTATATATATACATACACCTGTGTGTATGTGTGTGTTTGTAAATATCACCCTCTGTAAATAATGTCATGATCTTTGTAAATACCTCCATTTGTGTGAAGGTCAAAGGTCGTCCCCTTAGTTAGTCCATCGCATGCACGTAGAAAATCATATACCCTTCAAAATAGTTATTTCTTTATTATGTGTTCCAGTTTAAGGCTCTGTTGCCCATTAGTTGACACTGCATTGCACCGAATCAAATAAGATAGATCCCCTTTTTCAAATTCCCCCAAAGCCTCCCTTTCCAACTGCATCATTGCCAACTGCATTTGCCGCCATTACGGCGTGGTCAGCTCGGGGAAGAAGGGCGTGCCCACCCATCGTCATCAAGGGTGGAGCCAGAGAGCCCGTGCCCGCCAATCGGCACTGCGGAGAGCGTGCCCTCTTAACCCGTGGCTTGATCGCGGGAAAAGCCATAAAAGGAGGTTGGGAGGGACTGCTTAAAGATGAGTAGATGAGCTTGGAGTCGGACACGAGGCAGAGCAGCTCGTTTGAGGGGAAGCTGAGAGGTTTTTGAGGAAGGTGCGCTGGACCGCAGACAGATTCTGTGAAGTAGTAAAGCAGCGTCGGAGACGCTGGAGGCGGAGGACGCGTGAGACAGCTGCCGGTGTGAAACCGAATACGTGGAGCTGCCGGCTCCTCGCTGCCAGCCCGAAGCGGGGCTGTGTGCCGGGTTTCGCCTCGAACCCACAAGCGTGGACCAAAGTGCGAGCTTGGAGCCGAACCTCGACGCCTACCATCTACCTGGACCCTCCTCTGCCGTCCCGTCCCGTACCATCCCTGCCATAACATCCTTTTGTGTACGTGCGTTTGTCCTGTCTGTATTGTCCCTGGGAATAAGTTAAGCTTGTATAAGTAGAATTGCACTGTCTTCTATTTTTCCCTGTAAATTACATTTCTTTTCTTCTCTGCTTTGGTTGTGTGTAAATAATTAATAAATCCCTGTGTTCTTTCTTTTTCCCTTTTGCTTCTTCACATTCGGTCGCTTTAGAGGTTTCCACATTGAACACCTGTGGCACGATTTGGCCAACGTTTAGGATCGGGTTGAGTCTTTGCTAATTGTTCGAACCGCGGGCTGCTAACCCGCTCGGCAAATAACATCTTGTCCGTGGTTTCGAACGGGGCTATCCACCGGCTTCGTGGAGAGGTTGGCGGAGGTGTACGGGACTCTCTTGACCAATCACCTCGGCCAATCTCACCCCACGAAGAAGCGGGATAGTTCCAGGACCGGGGAGACGGCCAGCTTAACAGGACAAGGGGCTAACCACTCCTTGCTAAAGGGAGAGCCGTCCCCCGTTCCCGCAACAATTGGTGTCAGGAGCGAGATTCGGACCCGAAGTGCGCTTAACGCACTCAAAATTACGAGTGGCCAAAATTGTATTTAAAATCCAAATTAAGTCGTGCCTTGGATGATCAAGGTGACCGGATGCCGGTGGGTGAGTTAGAAGGGGGGTGTGGAATCGACCCAGGATCCCGGGGAGGCAGTGGGAGCAATAATGGAGGAGGAGAGCAATGAGGCTGTGGTAGCGGAGGTTTCAGGCGCACGAGATGGCGGCGCCTCGCATGAGGTGGGAGGCGCACAAAATGGCGGTTCGCACGTGGTTGCGGTAGCCGCGCCTGCTGTACCACTACCAGCGGGCTTTGATGTGGGGGACTTTGTGGCGCAATTCACCGCGATGCTGAGAATAGAGGGGGACAAATTAAGGGCAGAAATGAGGGCCGATGGAGAGCAAATGAGAAATGATTGGAAAACCAAATTCGGGGGATTGAGTAAGGAGGTGGAAAAGATGGATGCAATGCCAATGAGGGAAGAAGTAAGGGCCAACACCAATAACTTAGGAATCAAATTGGAGGGACTCGGAAGCAAATTGGAGGGACCCGGAAGCAAATTTGAGGGATTCGGAAGCAGATTAGGGGACAAACTGGGGTGCATAATTGGCCAAGCCAAATAAATTAATGAGGGGTTGGCGAGGAGGCAAGCCGCATATGAGGTGAGGGAAGCCGAGAGGGAGGTTGACCGCAGGTTGAGCGGGAGGGGCACACGGGTGCACGACGAGGTAACGCGACTCGAGGAGCAGAGGTTGAGCGAAGTGGAGAAAAGCACAGGTAACTGGACCGGGGTAGACATCGCGACCCGGGGTATGGAAAAGCCGGCGACCGCTGAGGTAGAGGGAATTTTATTAAAGCCAACGGTCGTCGAGGTGAACAAAGAAATAATGGGTATAGTTGAAATTGAAAAGACGACGGAGGTAGCCCGGGAATTGGAGGAAGGAATGGATAATGTGCAAAGTCCCTGCTCACATCACGATGCTGTGCTTAATATCCCAATAAAGATTTGCAGGTGTTGGAGCGAGGAGGAAGAAGAATTCCCCAGGTGAGTCGGCCTATATATTGTGCGGGGAGATTTTGTAGAAGGATGTTTGGCGACGAAATAATTTTCACGCGTTTGGGATCGAGAAAGCATCCGGGCGTTGGTGAAGGGTCCCCTGTGAGTGGTGTGAGTGGAAATGGCGCGCTTGTGAGGAAAGAGTGTGCATCAGGGAATGAGCGTGTTACAAAGTGTGGGAGTGATACCGAGTGTGAATGCACGTCGGAGGGTCTGTGTGAAACAGAGTGTACGGAGTGTGACACGGAGAGTGAGTTGGTGGTGGCGCAGGTGCGAGAGGGCACATCGGAGCGCGAGTGTGAAACCGAGTGCGAGCGAGAATGCACGTCGGAGTGTACGGAGTGTGACACGGAGAGTGAGTTGGTGGTGGCGCAGGTCCGAGAGGGCACATCGGAGCGCGAGTGTGAAACCGAGTGCGAGCGAGAATGCACGTCGGAGTGTACGGAGTGTGACACGGAGTGAGTTGGTGGTGGCGCGAGTGCGAAAGGGCACATCGGAGCGCGAGTGTGAAACCGAGTGTGAGCGAGAATGCACGTCGGAGTGTACGGAGTGTGACACGGAGAGTGAGTTGGTGGTGGCGCAGGTGCGAGAGAGCCCATTGAAGCGCGTGAGTGGGTGGATGCGAGAGTGCACGCCCATGGTGAGTGTTACGGAGGACGTAACGGAGGAGAGGTGTGGAACGAAGTGTGCGAATGACGAGTGTGCGCAAGAGGGTGCGCGAGAGGTGTGGTGTGTAACAGGGAGTGTGGTGGTGGAATGGACGGAGTGTGTGGAATGTACGGGCGGCATTGGAACGCCGGGTTTGCTGAGTGTGAAAAGGGTCGCGTATGCGTGTGAGCATGCGAGTATGGCATCGATGTTAGACGGGGCAGCATTTAGGGCGACGGACAGCCGACGCGAGCACTCGGTGCGCTTTCTTGGATGCGAGGCTCGGCGCGGATCGGTGCTGCGTCGCTTCTCTTCGAAGCGTCGTGCCCGATTCGGGCCTGCCCCGCCCCGCACGGTCGAGTCCGGGCTTTGCCAGGCAAAGCGATCGGTCCGGTTCAAGGGCAGGTAGGAGGGATCGGAACGGTTCCCCCTTGAGGTTGCGGCGTTCCGGCCGGGCGGGATCGAGCCATCGGGCCGGAGACCGCAAGGATCCGCGCCGAGATGGTGCGTGGAATCTCGGGCGGAGCATGCCGCCTCCCTTGAACCGAATGCCGGACGGACTCAACCTGCAGGCGACCAAACCACCCGAATTCATTGCTCGGCTTTGCTAAGCCGAGTTTTAATGATGTCATGACGTAGAGAGGCTCAGTTATAGCGGACTGTGATGATAAGTGTTTTGATCCGAAATTTAGAATAGTGAATAGGATTGGCAGAAATGATTGGCAAATTTATGATTGGTAAAGTGATTGGCAAATTTTGATTTGCAGGAAATTGGATGGGCAAAATTTATAGTGGGAGATGCCCGATGTGCTAGGATGGTAAATCCACCATCCCTCGCATCTACGGGGCACATGAGCACTAGCTATGGGGTTTATAGCAGTGTAAGCTCGCCGAGGGAGGGTTTGGATAATGTATAGGGACCTAGAGATGACCATAGGTAACTGGAGAGTTAAGTAGCGACATTGTACAGGTAGTCGGGGACACAGAGAGGTTAGAATGGTTGTTAATGACGTGGTATGTGCTCAGTTTAAAGGGAAGACGGGGAGCACCAAGTTAGAAGGGCACCAGGTAGATCAGCAAATGAGGCAATGCTCGTGAATGGTGCCGTGTGAGTGTTGAAAGTGTATTCGGAAGTGTATTGTGAAAAGTGTGACATGATTGTGAGTTGTATTGAGCGTGGAAGTGTATGGAGAAGTGGATGAGGAATAATTGTGATTGTGCATTGTATTGAATGAATGAAGAAGCCTGGGAGGAAGGAAGGTGCAGGAGGCACCAGGTGTGATTGCACAGGTGTGCAAGTGAACAGGTGTATGGAACAGTGTATGAGTGAGTAATGGTGATTGTGTGTTGTGTTGACCGAATGGTCCTGGAGGAAGGAGGGTGCAGGAAGCACCAGGTGTAGGAGTGATGGCACAGGTGTGCAAATACAGGTGAGCATGGTTGTATGGAATAAATGGTCTGGAATATATGGAGTATGGAATGGATGGTGTGTTGTGAGTATGGTGGAAACTGTGGAGTGGAGTGGATGGTGCGAAGGTGTGCATGGGGAGGATGGACCCCATCACGAATACCAGGGGAGGGTAGTTTAAGAGTTAGGTAGAGGGAGTAGGTAAATTGTGGTTGGATATTGGCATCTATGGTGCGTGGTGGAAGAATGGTGTTTGGATGGGTGCATTAGTGACGTGGAAATGGCTGGGCGTGTGGCCTGTTAGTGTGTGTAGTTAAATGGGCACTCCGCCACTGTTAGGATGTCGGCCAGGTGAGGCCGCAGGTGGGCTCTGGGAGCCGGTAGAGTTGTTGTGGATGGGGCCCGAGGATCCAAAGGACGGACCCGGGTAGCCCAGTGCCAGAGAGGGCACCGAGGAGGGTAAGTGTCAGAGAGGGCCTTCCCCAGTTAGATAGGTTAGGTAATGAGCAGGTAAGCTCGGAGGCAACTACAGTGGTGGAGGTGTGCAGGTGGGTAGACCTGCTGGGAGAGCCACACGACTCAGCCCAGAAATTGTGCGAAGGCACAGGGAGTTGAATCGGGGGAGTGAGACCCCAAATTGATGAAGCACCACAGTTTGGTCAATGGGAATTTGGTTCTTAGAACCGCATAGAGTAAGATGGCCAATGGATTGGCAGGGAAAGACCCCGGGTAGTGTAAAGTGTGTTAAAGTCATTCAGAGGGTAGATAGGATTGAAATCTCCTCGCACCATCTACATCCACTCACCTGAGGTGACGTAACTCCATACCATGCCATGTTTTTATTATTTTTGTGCAAATGTTTGGAATGTGAGACGCATCATGACGTGGGTGTGACATTGTGCTGATGTTCCATCTCTCCCTCCTTATGAGGATTGATGATGAATTGGTGATGGCAAATTTAGACAATGGGATTGTGACGAATTTGGTATAGGGGAGATATGGGGAAGACGTGATGGTAGCGACGAATTTGTAAATGTGTAGATTTTTGGTGTACATATGGGGTAAGGGCAAGGGTAGGTAACAGGGGGGGTGACGTACGGTAGGGACGAGCTTTTCTCCGCTCAGTCTCCAGGCGCACCTCACCTTGCATTGCCTTCGTTGATGTGTACCCTTGTGACCTTACCGCTCGCTAACCTGTCATCTCTGTCTTCCTTCCCCGACCCGAGGATCGTGCTCTCTGGGCACTGAGGGGAGCGTGCGGGAGGCCGAGTCTGTGTGCCCGAAATTTCCGCAACCAGCTGCCTGCATCCACGCACCACTTATGGATCACAGTCTGTGGCCAAGCACCACTTATGGACCACAAGCTTTGTGGCATGGCCCCTCTGCTGGGACTGGCCAGGTTGGCCAGGGGAAGATCTTGCTTGCGGACCTCGGTGACGTGGCACCTATGCCCTACAGGTGAACCACCCATAGTCGGCCCCTGTGGGCCATAAATAAAAAAAGATGGACGCATTGTGTGCCTTTATATCCTTGCAAATAGGCCGCAAGCAAGAAGAACAAGAAAGACAACATCAAGAACGACAACGGCCAGCAGAGGGAGCCCAAGAGGAAGACCAGCATCAGTTGTTTGTTTTTTTTGAACAGTGGTGACTGTGCACTGACTGGTGCTTTATGGTGCTTTGGTGTTTATTGGTGCTGGTGCGTCGATGCAGTGCATGCTGTCTCCTCCCCTCCCACAGGATTTTCTTTTTGTTCCCCCAAAAGAAAAATCACAGGTCCTGGGTTGCGTTGTGTAAATAATGAAATAGCGTCACTTGTAAATAATGCTCCCCACCATTCATGTATAGTTTGAAAACCATTCCATAATTCGGTTATCCTGTGGGCGTGAATCTGTTAGGCAGGGTGCAATGCAGCAGAGGGACATACTTATTTGTGTTTTAAAACTGTCGCACTCAGGGTCAGGTTAATTGTAGAGGGAATTACACCTACGTGCCACATTAAGTTAAAGTTTTATAGGCCCGGGACGTGCCTGGAGGTTGAGGGTGCCGTGTTGCGGATTTGAGAATCCTGTGTTTGTAAATATCACCCTCTGAAAGTAATGTCAAGATCTTTGTAAATACC
Source organism: Myxine glutinosa (assembly GCF_964187855.1). Taxonomy (NCBI): domain Eukaryota; kingdom Metazoa; phylum Chordata; class Myxini; order Myxiniformes; family Myxinidae; genus Myxine; species Myxine glutinosa. Next base: position 17,733,299 of record NC_136267.1, read on the forward strand.
TCCATTTGTGTAAAGGTCAAAGGTCGTCCCCTTAGTTAGTCCATCGCATGCACGTAGAAAATAATATACCCTTCGAAATAGTTATTTCTTTATTATGTGTTCCAGTTTAAGGCTCTGTTGCCCATTACTTGACACTGCATTGCACCGAATCGAATAAGATAGATCCCCTTTTTCAAATTCCCCCAAAGCCTCCCTTTCCAACTACATCATTGCCAACTGCATTATTGCCAACTGCATTTGCCACCATTACGGTGTGGTCAGCTCAGGGAAGAAGGGCGTGCCCGCCCATCGTCATCAAGGGTGGAGCCAGAGAGCCAGTGCCCGCCAATCGGCACTGTGGAGAGCGGCCCAGTAGGCGTGCTCTCTTAACCCACGGCTTGATCGCGGGAAAAGCCATAAAAGGAGGTTGGGAGGCACTGCTTAAAGATGAGATGAGCTCGGAGTCGGACACGAGGCAGAGCAGCTCGTTTGAGGGGAAGCTGAGAGAGGTTTTTGAGGGAGGTGCGCTGGACCGCAGACAGATTCTGTGAAGTAGTAAAGGAGCGTCGGAGACGCAGGAGGCGGAGGACGCGTGAGACAGCTGCCGGTGTGAAACCGAATACGTGGAGCTGCCGGCTCCTCGCTGCCAGGCCGATGCGGGGCTGTGTGCCAGGTTTCGCCTCGAACCCACAAGCGTGGACCAAAGCGCGAGCTTGGAGCCGAACCTCGACACCTACCATCTACCTGGACCCTCCTCTGCCGTCCCGTACCATCCCTGCCATACCACCCTTTTGTGTACGTGAGTTTGTCCTGTCTGTATTGTCCCTGGGAATAAGTTAAGCTTATATAAGTAGAATTGCACTGTGTCTTCTATTTTTCCCTGTAAATTACATTTCTTTTCTTCTCTGCTTTGGTTGTGTGTAAATAATTAATAAATCCCTGTGTTCTTTCTTTACCCCTTTTGCTTCTCCACATTCGGTCGCTTTAGAGGTTTCCACATTGAACACCTATGGCACGATTTGGCCAATGTTTAGGATCGGGTTGAGTCTTTGCTAATGGTTCGAACCGCGGGCTGCTAACCCACTCGGCAAATAACATCTTGTCCGTGGTTTCGAACGGGGCTATCCACCGGCTTCGTGGAGAGGTTGGCGGAGGTGTACGGGACTCCCTTAACCAATCACCTCAGCCAATCTCACCCCACGAAGAAGCGGGATAGTTCCAGGACCGGGGAGACGGCCAGCTTAACAGGACAAGGGGCTAACCACCCCTTGCTAACGGGAGAGCCGTCCCCCATTCCCGCAACAATATATATATATATATAAATGAATGAATGAATGATCGTTTTAAGGCCATTTTCCCCGCGAGAGCAGGGGTTAGCCTTGCGGGCCCCATGACAATCATGGTTCCCTGGTTGAGGCAATGTTTTTATGGCCGGATGCCCTTCCCTGCGCCAACCCTTAGTCGTCTCTTACGATGCGCAGGGATACGGTGTCCTATTCTAAACCGGGGTACACACCGGGAAATATATCTTGTGTGTATATATGTGTGTGTGTGTGTGTATATATATATATATATATATATTGTTGGGGATATGGGAATTGTGTGGGTAATCTGATGTAAATTTTCCCCTTTTTGTATGCTGTAAATCTTGTAAATATCACCCTCCAATAGTATAAAGATCAAAAGTCGCCCGTAGTTAATCCACCGCATACACGTAGCCAAACTTAAATTCCCCTCGTAGTTATGTCCTTAATACATGTTAGTATAAGGCTCTGTGGCCCACTAGTTCATTACGTTGCATCAATTAAATAAGACAGGTCCCTCCGACGCCCCATGGCTTCTTCCAAGTGCCAGGTTTAGCCACTTTGCTGCATTTCATCTCCCGTCCACTTTGCTGCATTTTGACTCCTTTAGCCACTTTGCTGCATTTCATCTGCCGTCCACTTTGCTGCATTTGACTCCATTATGCACGAGGTAACCTCGGAGAAGAAAGGCATGTCCCCACCTCGTCATAGAGGGGAGGAGTGAGTCAGCCCCACTCAACCAACCAAGAACAAGGGGTTGGACTTGGAGAGGGTGTGGAGAAAAACATTGAGTAGGTTCGCGAAGGTTCAAGGGCGTGGCATATACAACCGCACGACGACGCCCCCACGAGAGACGCGCAAGGAGAGAGAAATACGTGCGACGATCGCGCAGGCAGGAGATTGGAGAGAAAGACGCGTTAGACGATCAGGAAAGAAGGGGAGGACCAAAAGAGCCCGAGGCGTGCAGCGACAACCAGCCCCGGCCGCGTGCAACGAGATACGTGTGCTGACGTCGCCCTGCTCGCTCCCAGCCTGACAAGGACCGGCTTGCTGTGCACCCTGCCAAGCCTTCCAGCTTGTGTTTCGACCTTCTCCCTCCAGCAAAAACCAACCTGCAATTTCCCCATTCGTGTACGTGAGTTTGTTCTGTGTGTCTTGTCCCTGGGTTAATTAAGATTGTTAATAGGTAAGCTAACGATTTCACTGTGTCACCTGCTTTTTCCATTTCCCTGTATATCACCTCGACTTGCTCCTTTTGCTTTAGTGTGTAAATAATAAATCCTGTTATTCCTCTGTACGTCTTCTTCTTCCTCTTCACATTCGGTCGCTTTAGAGGTTTCCATATTGAATATCTGTGGCGCGATTTTGGCCAACGTTCAGGAATCGGGTTAGTCGGGGTAACTGTTCGGGTGCGGCGGCCATCCGCTCGGCCAATTAACATCCTAGCCGCGTCCGTAACAATTGGTGCCAGGAGTGGGATCCGGGTCCCGAACCAAATTTTTTATAACATAAAAAAAAAATTTGGTCGAAATTTGGAACGGCCGAAATTTGTTTTATAAAATCTTAAATTGAACATCGTGCCATGGATAGTCAAGGCGGCGGGATGCTGGTGGGGGCATTAGAAGAGGGGTTAGGAGTAACCCAGGATCAGAGGGAAGAAATGGAGGAGAGAAATAAGGAGGTGGTTGAGGAGGTATCAGGCGCACAAAATAGCGCCCTCGCGCACATGGTTGTTGCGCACCAAATTTAGCCGCGCCCGTGGTCGCAGCAGCCGAGCCCGAGATGCCAATGAATTTGGACCTGTTTATGAAACAGATGATGGCCTTTATGGTAAAAACAGACGATAATTTCAAAGGGATGGAAAACAGGATGGGAGGCCAAATGAGGGACGAAGTGAGGGGTACTAGTGAACAATTAAGAGACGGGTTAAACAATATGGGAAGTAAATTTGCGGGGTTAAACAATAAATTTGCGGGGTTAGACAATAAATTTGCGGGGTTAGACAATAAATTTGAGGGGTTAGACAATAAATTTGAGGGGTTAGACAACGGGATAAAAGAGGTGAAGAATGGGTTAATGGGGTTGGAAAATACAATGGACGACAAATTGCGGGAAGTAGGGGAGCAATCCGCCCGGGAAATCAAACGGATGGGGAACCAGATAGAGGAGGTGAAAATCGGGTTGGAAGGTAAACTGGATGCTCAGAGGGATGAATTGGGACAGATGAGGGCGGCATCTACTAAAGAGATGGAGGAAATGGGAGAGGAAATGGGAGAGGAAATGGGAGAGGAAATGGGAGAGGAAATGGGAGAGGAAATGGGAGAGGAAATGGGAGAGGAAATGGGAGAGGAAATGGGAGAGGAAATGGGAGAGGAAATGGGAGAGGAAATGGGAGAGGAAATGGGAGAGGAAATGGGAGAGGAAATGGGAGAGGAAATGGGAGAGGAAATGGGAGAGGAAATGGGAGAGGAAATGGGAGAAGAAATAAGACGAGGTGTAAGCGAGGAGGTCTCGGGGGTACGCGAGGAGGTAAAGCGAGGTGAGAAGCGTGTGGAGAAAGAGGTGAGGAATAATACGGCAAAGTTACAAGGGGGCATAGAGGACCTGACACAGGAGGTGGAACAGCTGACGGTGGGACAGACGGAATTAGTGGAGCAGGTACAAAAGAACACTGCGGTACTAGGAGGAAGAAAGGCGACACAAAAAGACATCAATAACGACTTGATAGCGACGAAAAGGGAATGTCAGATGGTATGTGAGGGACTGACAACGAGGTTGGACGAGGTGACGGAGGCAATGGAGACAAAGGACCGGGAGGTGAGGACGCACATAGAAACGGTCAAGGTGGCGTTAGAGGACGAAATTGAGGAGACGCACTGGGAAATAAAAGAGGTGAAGCAAAAATTAGAGGAGGTGGAAGAAGGGGTGAGTGAAATTAAGAAGAGACGGAGGGAAACTAAAAAAGAAATACAGGAGGAGGTGATGGAATATGTGCAAGGTCGGTGCTCAAATCGTGATGGTGTGCTCGCTGACCAAATAAAGAGTTTGCAGGTGGCGAAGGAGGTGCGGAGACGAGGTGCCAAGGTGAGTGGCGATATATTCGGAAATGTATATGATGTGAGGGGAGCGTCAATCGGCTTGGGGGTTGGTTTGGATCCGGGTGTTCGTGAGAGGCCGTTGGTGAAGTGTGCGACAGGTACGGAGTACGAGAGAGGAGGTGTGCGAGAATGTCCGACTCTGGGGTGTGTGAGGAAAAAGTGGGCGCCGAGGAGTGAGTGTGCTGTCGAGAGCGAGTTGGTCGTAGCGCGTGTGCGGGGGGGCACATGGAAGCGCGTCGTGGGGAGTGTTACAGAGGATGTAACGAGAGAGTGCACACAAGAGGATGCGCGAGAAAGGTGTGTAACGGACGGGGGCATAAGGAAAGAGTGCGCTGGCGAGAGTAAGGGTGAGTGCGCGACCGAGTGTGGAGGTGAGAGTAGTGAGAGTGACACGGAGCGTGAGTTGGTTGTGGCAGGTGAGAGAGGATGCACACCTGGAATGGTAGAGCGTGTATGGGAATGCACGCTGGAGTTAGTAGTGAGGCATGTGGTTGGGTGTGCAAGTGAGAGCACACCTGTGGTTGTCACAGAGGAGGTGACCGAGGAGGGGGCGCGAAGAGGTGTGTTGGTGAGGTGTGCGAACGACGAGTGTGTGCGGTGGTCAGGTGTGTGACAAAGTCTAAGCGGAATTGAGTGTACCTGGGTGTCAGGGAAGGTGCAATGACAAAGAGCATGGAGACGGCGGGATGTGTGAGCAAGGAACGGGCTGCGGGGTGTAAGCATGCAAGTGGAGCATCGACGCTAACCGGGTTAGCGGTTAGAGCGACGTATAGCCGAATCGGGCCCTCGGTGCGTGCCGGGCAGCTTTGCGTGCCGCGGGGATCCACGGGGATTGTGACCGCGGCGGTTTCGAAAGAACCGCCGTGCGGGATCCACGCCGGGTCGCGCTCTGAACGGCCGCATCCGTGCTCCGCTAGGCGGAACGGGCGGCCCGGTAGGAAGGGTCGTCATGGCGACCCCTTTTTGTTGAGGCGTTCCGGCAGGGCGAGATCGGGCCATTGGACGGCTCTGTGCCGAGATGGTGCGTGGGATCTCGGCCCGGGTAAACCTCCTTCCCTGCACCGAGTGCCGGACGGATCCAGCACCCGGCACTGAGCAACCCGCATTCATTGCTCGGCTTTGCGAAGCCGAGCTTTAGAGATGAATTGGCGCACCGAGAGGGCTCAAGTGAGTAGACGTGTGACGAGGATAGTGTTTTGGCCCCGAAATCAGAAAAACAAAATTTGATGATTGGCAAAGGATTGGCAGAGTGATGATTGGCAGATGATTGGTAGTGATTGACAAATTTTCAATTAGCTGGAATTTGGTGTGCAAAATTGGAAGTAAGATACCCGATGTGGTGGGATGGCAACTCTGCCATCTCGCACAGCGGAGGCAAAGGAGCACTAGGTTATGGGGTTTGGCAGTGAAAACTAGCCCGGGAGGGTTAGGATATAGTGTGTAGGGATCTAGAGAAGATGACCTTAGGTAACGGTAAGATTAGGTAGTGACAATGATACCTGTAGTGGGGACGCAGGTAGATTAGTGTGGATGATAATGACGTGGTATGTGCTTAGTTTAAAGGGAAGCCAGGGAGCACTAAGTTAGCAGAGCAACAGGGAGTTCAGATGATGCCGTGTGTATGCTTAAAAGGTGTGATTGCACAGGTGTGCAACTGGACAGGTGTATGGAGCAGTGTTTGAGTGAGTGATAGTGATGTGAGTTGTGCTGACCAAATGGTCCAGGAAGGAAGGAGGATGCAGGTGGCACCAGGTGTGATTGCACAGGTGTGCAACAACAGGTGAATGAAGAACAGGTGTATGGAATAAATGGTCTGGAGTCTACGGAGTATTGGAATGGATGGTCGTGGAGTGAGTATGGTGGAAACTGTGGAGTGGAGTGGATGGTGCGAAGGTGTGGATGGGGGAAAGGAGGATGGACCCCCATCACGAATACCCGGGGAGGGTAGTGTAAGAGTTAGGGAGAGGGTACAGGTAAATTGTGGTTGGATATTGGCATCTGTGGTGCGGGTAGTTGCACAGGAGTGTAGTGATGGGTGCATTAGTGTCGTGGAAATGGCTGGGCGTGTAGCCTGTTAGTGTGTGTAGTTGGTTGACACTCCGCCACTGTTAGGATGTCGGCCAGGTGAGGCCGCAGGTGGGCTCTGGGAGCCGGTAGTTGTTGTGGATGGGGCCCGAGGATCCGGAGGACGGACCCGGGTAGCCCAGTGCCAGAGGGCACCAAGGGGTGACAGAGCCAGGAGGGGCCTTCCCCAGTTAGGTAGGTTAGGGTGAGGAGCTAGGTAAGCTCGGGTGGCAACTACAGTGGTGGAGGTGTGCAGGTGGGTAGACCTGCTGGGAGAGCTACACGACTCAGCCCAGAAATTGTGCAAGGGCACCGGGAGATTTTTTTTTTTTTTTTTTTTTTTTTTTTTTTTTTTTTTTTTTTTTTTTTTTTTTTTTTTTTTTTTTTTTTTTGTATACAAGATCGAGGCTCGTGAAAGAGCGAACATTAATCACACAGAAAGACAAACAGACACATAAAACAAATAACATCGGGAGCGGTAGACAAGATGGGGAGAGAGGGGGAAGGACACAAACACAACATTTGAGAGCAGGGACCGAGAGACATGGAGACATCGAGAGATCTGTGGGAGGGAGAGGGCTTTGGGGGGGAGGCATGTGAAGGGGGGGAGGCATGTGAAGGGGGGGGGGGGGGTGGGAGAGGTATAAACATATGGACACTGCCAGGATTTCCAGGAAATAAGTTGGAATTTCAAACAAGGTGGATCTGGGGTGAATTAGTGGGGGTAGAAAAGATCAAGGTTATGGATGGGGGAAGATAAGAGATGGTGGTGAACAGCTGTTTTAAAGACCTGGAGGGAGGAGAGGGATTGAAGGGAGTGTGGGAGTTTGTTCCACAGGCGGGAGAAAAGAGGAATGAAAGAGTGAAGGTGAGCAGAGAGCCGAGATTTCGGCAGTTTAACCATCAGAGGGTTGCTGGCAGATCTTGTGCGACCTGTAGGAATATTTGGGGGACAGAGCACAGAGAGAGCTGGGGGAGCAAGGCCGGAGAGGAGTCGGTAGAAGACAGAAAGACCACCTACCTGCCTGCGGTGAGTGAGTGAAAGGCCCTCAGAGATAGCTTCATCGCGGGAGATTCCAATGATTTTGAAAGCTTTGGATTCAACAGCGTGAAGCCGAGCCAGGTGTGAGGCAGGAGCACCAGCCCATAGGGGAGAACAGTATTCCATAGAGCTGCGGATGAAAGCCTTGTATGTGGTGAGGAGCTCAGGTGTGCCGAGGAAGGACTTCGCACGACGGAGGATGCCCAGTCGGCGACTGGCTTTGGAGGCCAGCTTGGAAATGTGGTTTTCCCAAGAAAGATCATGGCAGATAGTGAGACCCAAAAGCTTGAGTGACAGAACTTCTTGGAGAGGATTGTTGAGAAAGTAGATGGGAGGGTTGTCCAGTCGATCTTTTCGGAGAGACATAGTAAGAGAGTGAGATTTGGCAGGATTGAAAGACATGTTCCACTTGTTTGACCAGTCTGTGATTTTGTCCAGGTCTTCAGAGAGTGAGGAGGCTGCAGACTGCCGATCTGAGGGAAGAGGAATGGAGCGGCAGAGAGTGGAGTCATCAGCAAAGAGATAGAGAGGATTTTCCAGAGAGTCAGAGAGATCATTGATAAAGACCAGAAAAAGCACAGGGCCCAGCACACTTCCTTGGGGAACTCCAGCCTGAACAGGAAGGGGAGATGAGAGAAATCCATTCAGGGCCACACGTTGACTACGACCAGAGAGGAAGTCCGCAAGCCATGCATGGAGATTTCCATGGATACCATAGGAGGAGAGTTTGGTGAGCAGAGCTGGGTGCCAGACCGTATCAAAGGCTCTTGATATGTCAAGGGAGACAGCTCTGATTTCCTGTTTGGCATTGAGGACCTCCATCCATTGTTGAGACAGCAGAAGCAGCATGTCCAGAGTAGAGTGACCTGGTCTGAAACCAAATTGATGATCAGAGATCAAGCCATTGGAGAAGAGGAAAGATTTCATATCCGAAGCAATGATGGATTCCATGACTTTGCTGATAATTGGGAGCAGGCTGATTGGTCTGTAGTTGCAAGGATCTGTTTTTGCACCTTTTTTGTGTAAAGCGGTAATGTTAGCTGATTTCCAGGATGCTGGCAGATGACCTTGAGCAAAAGATAGGGTGAAAAGAACAGAGAGAGGGTGAGATAGAGCGGCAGAGCAGGATTTTAGGACCCGTGGGCTGATGCCGTCTGGTCCAGTTGCAGAATCAGAGTCGAGGTTTGACAAAAACTCCTCCACCTTGTCAGGAGAGAAGGACACAGAGTCCAGGAGCAGTTGGGTTCGACTGGGAAAGGAGGGAACAGAGAGAGATGGGTTTGGGACTAAGGATTTCGAGGCAAACACAGAGTTGAGGCATTCGGCTTTGTCACGTGCGATGTCAACTGTGTGGCCATTTGAGGTAAGGGAGGGGATGGAGGGGGAACAAACACCAGAAACGGATTTGACCAGACGCCACCAGGATTTGGAGGAAGGAGACAGGTTTGAGAGTTCATTCTTGAGTGAGGAGAGATAGTGCTTCCTGGCACTCCTGAGGGTAGACACACACTTGTTCCGAGCTTGGTGGAAGGAACTGAGATTTCCTTCAGTTGGATTAGCCTTCCAAGAGGCAAAGGATATCGGGGGATGAATGAATGATGGGGATGAATCGGGGGAGTGAGACCCCAAATTGATAAGCACCACAGTTTGGTCAATGGGAATTGGTTTTTAGAACCCATAGTGTAAGTTGGCCAATGGATTGGCAGGGAAAGACCCCGGGTAGTGTAAAGTGTATTAAAGTCATTTAGAAGGTAGTTAGGATGGAGATCTCCTCGCACCATCTACATCCACTCACCTGGGATGACGTACCTCCACACCATGCCAGGTTGTTTTTTATTATTTTATTGTGCAAATGTTTTGGATTGTGAGACGCATCATGACGTGGGTGTGACATTGTGCTGATGTCCCATCTCTTCCACCTTATGAGGATTGATGATGAATTGGGTGATGGCAAATTTTGGATTAGTGGGATTGTGAAGACGAATTTGGTGTAGGGGAAATATGGGGAAGATGTGACGGTAGCGACGGATTTGTAAATGTGTAGATTGTTGTAAATATGGGGTAAGGGCAAGGGTAGAGTAGGTGACAGGGGGGGGTGACGTACGGTAGGGACGAGCTTTTCTCCGCTCCGTCTCCATACGCACCTTGCCTTGCATTGCCTGTATCGATGTGTACCCTTGAGACCTTACCCCTCACTCATCTGTCTTTTCCCCCTTTTGTCTCCCACATGAGGACTGTGTGCCACTGGGCGCCGAGGGGAGCGTGCGAGAGTCCGCCATTGGGCGCCCGAACCTCTCGCAACCACAGCTGTCTGCATCGATGCACCACCTTATGGACCACATGTATGTGGCTGAGCACCACTTATGGACCCCATGGGTTGGGGCATGGCCCCTCTGCTGGAACCGGCCATGAAGGCCCGAGATCTTGCTGGCGGACCTTGGCCACAGGGCACCTTTGCCCCACAGGTGAACCACACAATAGTCGGCCCTGTGGGCCATAAATAAATAAAGATGGACACGTTTGTGCACTTTTATTGCAAATAGGCCGCCAGCAAAGAAGATGACAACAGGAAGATAACAATAGCCAGCAGAGGGAGCCGAAGAGGAAGACCAGCACCAGGGTTTGTTGTTTTTATTTTTTATTGAGAACTGCAATGACTGTGCACCGATTGGTGCTTGAGGGTGTTTTGGTGTGTTTTGGGTGCTTCATGGTGCGTCGATGCAGAGCAGACTGTCTCCCCCCCCCCCAAAAGAACAATCACAGGTCCTGGGTTGCGTATTGTAAATAAAAGTAGTCATTGTAAATAATGCGCCCCCACCGTAAATGTATAGTTTTAAGACCATTCCGCAATTCGGTTAGCTGTGGGTGTGAAACTGTTAGGCAGGGTGCAACGCAATTAGCGGAACATATTTATTTGTATTTTAATATTGTCGCACTCAGGGTCAGGTTAATTGTAGAGGGAAGTACACCTGCGTGTCACATTAAAGGTAAAATTTTCGGGCCGGGCCGTACCGTAAGAAAGGAGGGTGCAGTGTTGGGGATATGGGAATTGTGTGGTTAATCTGATGTAAATTTTCCCCTTTTTGTATGCTGTAAATCTTGTATATATCACCCTCCAATAGTACAAAGATCAAAAGTCGCCCGTAGTTAATCCACCGCATACACGTAGCCAATCTTAAATTCCCCTCGTAGTTATGTCCTTAATACATGTTAGTATAAGGCTCTGTGGCCCACTAGTTCATTACGTTGCATCAATTAAATAACACAGGTCCCTCCGACGCCCCATGGCATCTTCCAAGTGCCAGGTTTAACCACTTTGCTGCATTTCATCTCCCGTCCACTTTGCTGCATTTTGACTCCTTTAGCCACTTTGCTGCATTTCATCTGCCGTCCACTTTTCTGCATTTGACTCCATTATGCACGAGGTAACCTCGGAGAAGAAAGGCGTGTCCCCACCTCGTCATAGAGGGGAGGAGTGAGTCAGCCCCCACTCAACCAACCAAGAACAAGGGGTTGGACTTGGAGAGGGTGTGGAGAGAAACATCGAGTAGGTTCGCGAAGGTTCAAGGGCGTGGCATATATAACCCGCACGACGACGCCCCCACGAGAGACGCGCAAGGAGAGAGAAATACGTGCGACGATCGCGCAGGCAGGAGATCGGAGAGAAAGATGCGTCAGACGATCAGGAAAGAAGGGGAGGACCAAAAGAGCCCGAGGCGTGCAGCGACAACCAGCCCCGGCCGCGTGCAATGAGATACGTGTGCCGACGTCGCCCTGCTCGCTCCCAGCCTGACAAGGACCGGCTTGCTGTGCGCCCTGCCAAGCCTTCCAGCTTGTGTTTCGACCTTCTCCCTCCAGCAAAAACCAACCTGCAATTTCCCCATTCGTGTACGTGAGTTTGTTCTGTGTGTCTTGTCCCTGGGTTAATTAAGACTGTTAATAGGTAAGCTAACGATTTCACTGTCACCTGCTTTTGCCATTTCCCTGTATATCACCTTGACTGCTCCTTTTGCTTTAGTGTGTGTAAATAATAAATCCTGTTATTCCTCTGTACGTCTTCTTCTTCCTCTTCACATTCGGTCGCTTTAGAGGTTTCCATATTGAATATCTGTGGCACAATTTTGGCCAACGTTCAGGAATCGGGTTAGTCGGGGTAACTGTTCGGGTGCGGCGGCCATCCGCTCGGCCAATTAACATCCTAGCCGCGTCCGTAACTATATATATATATATATATATATAAACACTATATATTATATATATATATATATATATATATATATATATACAGTGGTACCTCGGCTTACGAGTGCCCCAACGTACGAGTTTTTCGGGATACGAGCCGTCGCTCGGGCGGTTTGTTGCTTTGGGATACGAGCCGAGATCCGATGTACGAGCTCAAAAAATTTATTTTTTTGAATTTTCCGGTTGTGGCTTCCGGTTCCGGTCACGTGGTTATCTTGCCGTGAAAGCATCTCTGCTTGGATATAAAACACGCAATCGTCGAAATACATTAGCGAGGAATCTCCTTGCTCCAGCCGGTGACGTCATCGGCGGGGATCCCCCGCCTCCAGAGTGGCTGGTCACGTGACCGCCAAAGCGTGTCGCGCGTGCGGGTATAATGAGCTACACCTGTGGATCACGTGACCACGGAAGCACGCCTCGCTTGAGAGGCATGGCTTTCGGTTTGCGTTTTGCTTTATAAGGCGCGATAAATGGGCTTTTGAGTGTAAGCGGTTCATGGCGTTGACGGTTCATGACGGTTCATGGCGTTGACGGTCAAAAACCCATTACATCAATTTTACCAGGCACTGTACAGTAAGTACAGTGGACACCAAATGCACGGTGGAAGGCTAGAAGTAGAAGATCGTCCAAGACAAGTGAGAATAAGCCATACTTTGGAGATGACGTCATTCGCTGGTCCGATAACCAAAGATGTGGTATAAAAAACCAGGTGAGCTAACAATGCAGCAATGAAGGAATTCGGCCAAGGCACCGGCACACAACGACCTACCTACATCGAAAGACTCAATGCCAATGGTGACAGAAGCCAAGACGGCCGGCTTAAACACCGCCGAAAGACCACGGTGTACCAACTTACGATGCAGAACATCTTGCACTTAATATGATGACAACAGGTGCCATCCTCTGACGTACCATTACAGGTACAGGTACAGTACACGTGAGCACAGAGCAAAAGTTCACTGAAACCGAGATTAAGAAAAAAGAAAAAACACCTCGTGGTCCGTGCTCGATATCCGAGTTTCAATCTTTTCAAACACATGATGCTCTCGGTCACGGTATCTCCTGCGAGCTGCTTCTCCTTCAACCACACAAACAACAACTTCTCCATATCTTCATGGATAGAGGTCCAGTTTATTTCTTTACATTCTCTTGTATTATGTACAGTATATACGAGGTCGTGCTTGTTTATACATTATTTGTTATTTATAAAGTACATTTTTGTTATTTAAAAGCACCTAACAAAAAAAATTGGTGTTTTTTTTTTGAGGCTGGAACGGATTAATAGCATTTCAATGCATTTGAATGGGAAAATTTGCTTTGACTTACGAGCGATTTGGCTTACGAGCTCCGTCACGGAACGGATTAAACTCGTAAGCCGAGGTACCACTGTATATATATATATATATATATATATATATATATTATTTATTTATTTATATATATATATATATATATTTATATATATATATATATATATATATATATATATATATATATATATATACTTTATTTATTTATTTATTTATTTACATATATATATATATATATATATATATATACAGTCACGTGAAAAAGTAAGTACACCCCATGTAAAGTTTTTACTTTTTCAATATATTTCAACATACAGATATTTGATCTTAATTTCAACAATATTGTTAGATAAAGGTGATATAATATAACAAATATCATGAAACATTTACATATTGTAGTCCATTGTATAATATAAATAAACATGAATGCAAATTTCGCGTGTGGAAAAAGTAAGTACACCCCGACACTTATCACTACTTCAAATACCTAAAATTAGAATCAGGTGCACCAGCTCAGGTGCAAATGATTAGAACATCGTTAGAGAGGATCTTGGAGGAACCTGTCTTATTTAAACCTCAGACATTTCGTTTGGTTTGCTCTTTGTTGTTGAAGTGTGCGGCGCCACCATACCTAGATCAAAAGAGCTCTCTGAGGCTTTCAGAAAGAAGGTTATAGATGCCTACAAGTCGAGGAAGGGATTTAAAAAGATCTCCAAACAATTTGAAATCAATCATTCGACTGTCCGGAAGATCATCTACAAGTGGAGAAGATTCCAAACAACTGCCAACATTGATAGATATTGGCAGTTGCGGCCAAGCCGCCCCAGCAAGTTCAGCCCGAGAGCAGACCGCAAGATGCTGAAAGAAGTCTCTAAGAACCCCAGAATGTCATCACGGGACCTTCATGAAGGTTCAGGTACCTCTTGCCACTGTTGATGTCAAAGTGAATGAGTCTACCATTAGAAAGAGGCTGCACAAATTTGATCTACATGGGAGGTGTGCCAGGAGGAAACCTTTGCTGTCCAGAAAGAACATCAGGGCAAGACTAAAGTTTGCCAATGAACACCGAGGCAAAGACCAGCATTCTGGAACAATGTGCTCTGGACAGATAGGTCAAAGGTAGAGCTATTTGGCCACAGTACCAGAAGACATGTTTGGCAAAAACCAAAGACAGCATTTGACCACAAGAACCTGATACCAACTGTAAAGCATGGTGGTGGAAATATTATGGTTTGGGGCAGCTTTGCTGCATCAGGGCCTGGGCAGCTCACCATCATAGAATCCACTATGAATTCTTCATTGTACCAGAGGGTGCTTGAGGATAATGTGAGGCCATCTGTCAGAAAGTTGAAGCTCAACCGAAGGTGGACCTTGCAACATGACAATGACCCTAAACATACCAGTAAATCCACCAAAGAATGGCTGAAGAGAAAGAAATGGAGGGTTCTGGAATGGCCAAGTCAAAGCCCGGATCTAAATCCCATCAAGATGTTGTGGGGGGATTTGAAACGAGCTGTGCATGTAAGAAACCCCTCAAACATCGCACAAGTGAAAGAATTCTGCATGGAGGAGTGGGTAAAAATTTGTCCCAGTCGATGTCAGAGACTGGTAGACAGTTATAAGAAACGCCTACTTGAGGTTGTTTCTACCAAAGGGGGCAATACCACCTATTAGAGCCAAGGGTGTACTTACTTTTTCCACATGCGAAATTTGCATTTATGTTTATTTGAATTATACAATGGACTACAAAATGTAAATGTTTCATGATATTTGTTATATTATATCACCTTTGTCTATCAATATTGTTGAAATGAAGATCAAATATCTGTATGTTGAATTATGTTGAAAAAGTCAAAACTTTACATGGGGTGTACTTACTTTTTCACGTGACTGTGTGTGTGTATGTGTGTATGTGTATATATATATATATATATATATATATATATATATATATATATATATATATATATATATATATATATATGTATAATGTATATGTATAATGTATATGTATAATGTGTATATATATATATATATATATATATATATATATATATATATATATATATATATATATATATATATATATATATATATATATATATATATATATATATAATCGGGAGATTGAATAAGACGCGGACGTAGCTTCAGGGCTTCGATCTTTAATTCGACAAGCTTTCGACCAACAAAGGTCTTCTTCTGAGTCTACAAAAACAGCAGGCATGTATATCAGTCAAGTGTGTATGGTGATGTGTGTGAGATGTGTGATGTGAGTAAAAAATTGCATACAGAAGGGAGAGCCACGCCAAAGTTCACTCACCGGCCCCAAGTTCAACGGAAGTGAAGCGCAGCTTACAGTTACGGTTTGCGTTACATTTCCGGTGCACGTGTATATACAAATATAGGGATACATACATACATAAACATACAAGCATATATTCATATAATATATTTATATATTTATATAAATGACATACAAAGGTAGAATGAATGAATGGGTGAATGAATGAATGAATGAATGAATGAATGAATGAATGGGTTACGGTTAACAATTTGATTGGGTTGATGTAGGAACATGCTTTAATCATCAAAATTTATGCCATGAGGGATTTTTGTCCGAAGTTTATGTATCCAAAAGGACTCACGTTTCAGAATCGTGGTGTGTGATCGATTTGTGATTGATTCAATGGCAGAGATCTGAATGTCATTTATAGAGTGATCCGGTTGATTGAAGTGTATCGTGTAAGGTAGAGATTTGCCCTGACTGGTGTGGAAGTTATTGATTTCTGACCGGGTGTTATTAAATCGTGTGTAGAGTGTATTCTCAGTTTTTCCAACATATTGTTTGTTGCACTTTTGGCAAGTGATTAGGTATATGACCCATGTAGATTTGCAGTTCATATAGGAGGTGATGGGGAATTTTTGTCCAGTGCTAGAACTACAAAATTTGTTTCCTTCTAGCATTTACTAGAAGGAAACAAATTTTGTAGTTCTAGCACTGGACAAAAATTCCCCATCACCTCCTATATGAACTGCAAATCTACATGGGTCATATACCTAATCACTTGCCAAAAGTGCAACAAACAATATGTTGGAAAAACTGAGAATACACTCTACACACGATTTAATAACACCCGGTCAGAAATCAATAACTTCCACACCAGTCAGGGCAAATCTCTACCTTACACGATACACTTCAATCAACCGGATCACTCTATAAATGACATTCAGATCTCTGCCATTGAATCAATCACAAATCGATCACACACCACGATTCTGAAACGTGAGTCCTTTTGGATACATAAACTTCGGACAAAAATCCCTCATGGCATAAATTTTGATGATTAAAGCATGTTCCTACATCAACCCAATCAAATTGTTAACCGTAACCCATTCATTCATTCATTCATTCATTCATTCATTCACCCATTCATTCATTCTACCTTTGTATGTCATTTATATAAATATATAAATATATTATATGAATATAAATGGCATATGAATATATGCTTGTATGTTTATGTATGTATGTATCCCTATATTTGTATATACACGTGCACCGGAAATGTAACGCAAACCGTAACTGTAAGCTGCGCTTCACTTCCGTTGAACTTGGGGCCGGTGAGTGAACTTTGGCGTGGCTCTCCCTTCTGTATGCAATTTTTTACTCACATCACACATCTCACACACATCACCATACACACTTGACTGATATACATGCCTGCTGTTTTTGTAGACTCAGAAGAAGACCTTTGTTGGTCGAAAGCTTGTCGAATTAAAGATCGAAGCCCTGAAGCTACGTCCGCGTCTTATTCAATCTCCCGATTATTTATTCAATGCAAATGAGACGCCCTGCTCGTACTGTGGAGTTTCTATTATTTCTCACAGTTATATATATATATATATATATATATATATATATATACAGTGATCCCTCGTTTATCGCGGGGGTTACGTTCCAGAACCCCCCGCGATAGACGAAAATCCGCGAAGTAGCGACCATATTTTTATTTTATTATTTATATATATTTTAAAGCTTTATGACCCTCCCCACACTCTTATTAACCTTTCCCACACTCTTATTAACCTTTCTCACACTCTTATTAACCTTTCCCATACTCTTATAAACACTTCCTATACTCTTAAACACTTTTTACACTCTTAAACATACGTAATTTTAACAACATATAAAATTCTAATGGGTACTCACCATTGAAGATACTGTAGCGACCCATGGGTTCCCCAAGCAAGACCAGCATCAGAATCTCCTTGCTCCAGCCGGTGACGTCACCGGCGGGGATCCCCGGCGTCAGAGTGGCTGGTCACGTGACCGCCAAAGCGTGCCGCGCGTGCGGGTATAATCAGCTACACCTGTTGATCACGTGACCGCCGAAGCACGCCACGCTTGAGAGGCGTGGCTTTCGGTTTCGGTTTCTGGTTGTGCTTTATAATGCAGCCCGATAAATGGGCTTTTCAGTGTTCCCGAGTTGGTTTTGAGAATAAATATCTTCTCGGACGAGTTTGTGCCTTGCCCGTCATTTCGTCCGTATCAAGCAAGAGCCCCGGCTCTTCAATACTACAACTTGCGTGATGAAGATGATGATGAATTAGCTGTGCAGTACTGATGACGATGAAGGTGATGACGATGATGAATGTACTGCACAGCCAGAAAGAGCATTACAGTTACCCATTACGTGGGTAACTAGCGCAAGTGGAAGCTGCCGCATCTGCGTTTTCCATACGCACGACTCTTTGTCTCTTTGTCTACCCTTCTACTGTACACTATGTACAGTATTTTATTTCTTGTAATATGTTTTAATGACTGTATTTTTCTTATTTTTTTACGTTTTTTTATTTTTTAGGCTAGAAAATGCTTATTTTACCACAAAAATATTTAAAATAATAGTATATAAAAATACATTTATACCGCAAAATCCCGCGATATAGCAAAAAATCCGCGATATAATTTTACATATACTCGCGAGAAAAACCCGCGATGTACCGAAGCCGCGAAAAGTGAACAGCGATATAGCGAGGGATGACTGTACAGACTTGGCATTTAATATGGAATATATATTTTTTCTTGACATGTTTACTTTCTGAACTCAGTATATCAATCTGGTGAGTTTATTTTACCCTTCGGTGATGTCTTTGTTGAAAGAACCATGTCACTGATTGTCTTTCGCAGCAAGAAGTCAATAACAGGATTATATCACAGGTGGCATGACAAAATGTAAGGACAGGTACATTTGACGATTGGCTTCACAATCGGGTATATAAGGGTTGTTGCGTTCTGTATTAGTGGAAAACAACTGCTGCACGTCTACAAAAGTTATTGCCGCTTCCTCTGGAGATGGTCCGTCAACTTGACAATGCTGTTTGTCATGGAGTGGTGGCTTTACGAAATTCTGGCATGAAACGGCGTGCTATTGCTCGGCAGTATGGCATCACTCAAGGTCAGATGTCAAATACCCTGAAACGAAATGCTCAGAGGGGTGTCCCTACTCCAATACCGAGGCCAGGACGTCCACGCAGAACCACAAGGAGAGATGATCGCCAGCTGCACCGGTTAGTCCGCAATGGCCGTACCAAGTCAGCTAATCGGCTTCGGGCTGAGTGGCAGCAACTGACAAATGTGCCTGTATCCAGAAGGCTAGTCAACCAACGACTGGTTCAAGCAGGCTATTGTGCCAGGCGTCCCCTGAGAAAGCCACGCCTGACCAGACAACACAGCCAGCGCCGATTGCAGTGGGCCAGAGAGCACCGTCAATGGCAGCCAGGACACTGGAATCACGTGACCTTCAGTGATGAGTCTAGATTTCTGGTCTATCGTCAAGATGGCCGCGTCCGAGTGCGCAGACAAGTGCATGAAGCCCACAACGAAGATTGTATAGTGCCAAGAGTCCAAGCTGGAGGTGGTGCGGTGACCGTTTGGGCTGCTTTTCATGCAGGGGGCAAAACTGACCTGGTTGTTCTGAATGGAAACCTGAACCAGTTCAAGTACAGGGTCATTCTGGAAGAAACATTGCTTCCATTTGCTCGTGCAGCCTTTCAAGGAAACTTTGTCTTCCAAGATGACAATGCATGGCCTCATCGTGCTCGCATGATCCAACACTTTCTTGCTGACCGTGGTGTAGAGCATATGGAGTGGCCTGCCATGTCCCGGGATATGAATCCGATAGAGAACTTGTGGGCAGAATTAACGCGTCAAATCGACAACTTGGACCAGCAGCCTGCCTCTGTGCGTGAATTGCAGCAGACTATTGTCACTGCATGGCAAGGGATTCCTGTCCAAACCTTGGCAAATCTCATGAACAGCATGCCTCAACGTGTACGTGCTCTCCTGAATGCTCGTGGGGGTTACACGAAGTACTGAACTGTAATTTTACTGTCCGTAATCCCAGTCATAATTTAGCTTTTGTTTTTGTTGAAATTATTTTTGGTTAATGTGCAAACTAAAGAGATACTTCTAGAAAACGTACAGAAGTTTAACACAGTACTGTCCGTGAATTGAGTTCGATATCAGTTTACATCACTTTCAAGGATCAATTTATTTGCTTCGAAATGTCAAATGTGGTTTTTGTTTCTTTTAAAGGTCACATTAACAAAATCTAGAATAATTTCAACATAATTCCAATGAACTTTTGGTTCTAAGTCATCTTGAAAAGTAAGTTCACCCCCACAAAAAAAATATTCCATATTAAATGCCAAGTCTGTATATATATAGACAGGGCCTTCTCCATCGCTGCTCCCACCCTCTGGAACTCGCTACCTCACACCATCAGAGACTCCTCCTCACTCACCACATTCAAAACATCACTCAAGACCCACCTGTTCAACACTGCATTCAACATTTAACCCACAGCATCTAACCCCTGACTATCTCCTCTCCTTCTCCCTCCTTTGTGCTTTGAATATTTCCCTATTGATTCTTCTTTTTTTGCAATTGTTTTTATGTTTTGCTATGCATTATGTTTTGCACTCTGTCAAAGCGTCTTTGGGCTTCCTGAAAAGCGCTATATAAAATAAATGCATTATTATTATTATTATTATTATATATATATATATATACACATACATACATACATACATACATATATGTAGATACACACACACACACACACACACACACACACACACACACACACACACACACACACACACACACACACACACACACACACACACACACACACACACACACACACACACACACACACACACACGACCGGTCAAAAGTTTTAGAACACCTCAATTTTTCCAGTTTCTTCTTTGAAATTTACGCAGTTTAATGTCTCAATGTACTCTGAAATTAAGCGTAGAACAAATAAACAATTGGAGATAAAAAAAGAAATCATCGAATCATTTTGTTTAACAAAATTTAATTTAAATTTTTTACTCTGCAAAGTATCCACCTTTTGCAGATATAACCGCCGAACACACTCGTGGCTTTCTTTCTACAATGGAAATCAAATATTGTTCGGGAAGTTCTTCCCAACACTGTTGCAGAAGTTCCCACAAATGTGTTGCACTTGTAGGTTGCTTTGCTTTCACCCTTCTGTCCAGTTCATCCCAAACCAGCTCGATGGGGTTTAAGTCTGGAGACTGTGCTGGCCATTCCATGATTTGAAGCCTACCGTCTTGTTCTTTTCCTCGAAGGTCGTTTTGACATAGCCTGGAGGTGTGTTTAGGGTCATTATCTTGCTGTAGGATGAACCCCTGACCAACTAGGTGTATACCAGAGGGTATTGCATGGCGCTGCAAAATGCTGTGGTAGCCCTTTTGGTTCAGGGTGTCAGTCACTCTGTGCAAGTCGCCGACTCTGGATCCAGTAAAAGAGCCCCAGACCATCACCCTTCCTCCTCCCTGTTTGACAGTTGGTGTCACACACTGAGGAACCATCCTTCCGCCTACTCGATGGCATACAAAAACCCTGCATGATGAACCAAAGATTTCAAATTTTGATTCATCGGTCCATAAGACCTCCTTCCAGTCTTCAGTCGTCCACTGGCAGTGCTTCATGGCCCAGGCAAGCCTCTTTTTCTTATTTTGCCATCTTAGCAATGGCTTTCTTACTGCCACTCGGCCTGTCAAACCTGCAGCTCAAAGTAATCCTGATCAAACCTGGAGTTGTTCACCAAACCAGTTGAAATCTTTGCATAGCATTTACCATCATGACTGGACTGCACTTCATGGCATCACTGATTGCTGCCGAGCAGCTCAGTTACACAGATCCCAATGTGGAAGACCACACAGCTGGTTGCCACCACATTTTTTTCAACATCGATGGCAAAGCATTGCTCATGGAGGGAATACCTTTAAACACAGACTTCCAAAGAAGTCCTTTCCTGGAAGTCCTTGCAGTCTCCACATGTTTTATACGTCTCCCACCTCCCCCCAAGCCCTCTCCCCCCCACAGATCTCTCGATGTCCCTGCTCTCAAATGTTGTGTTTGTGTTCTTCCCCCTCTCTCTCCCCATCTTGTCAACCGCTCCGCTTATTTTGTGTTTTATGTGTAGGTTTGACTTTTTGTGAGATTAATGTTCGCTCTTTCACGAGCCTCGATCTTGTATGCAAAGTCTTCTCTTCACAGTTGAAACTGAGACTTGCTTACTTCAACCATTGTTAAGCTGTGCTTGAAGCTGTTGTCCTGTGAGCCATCTATCACGCAAGCTGTTGGCTCTCAGAAACCTGTCTTCTGATTCTGTTGTGGCTTTGGGTCAACCAGACCTCTTCCTGTCAGTTTCCTCCAGTTTCCAATATACTACTTCCTGCAGTGCAATATTGTCCAAATAATGCTTCAGAGGGTGTAATAACAGTCTGTTCCAATACTGCTTTTATACAGACAGGGGGTTTGTAATCAAGTAATCAGCAGAGGTTGGGACACCAGTAGGAATTGTTTGCATCAACTTTCAAGGCTTCATTTACTTACATTGCTGCAGAACAGCTGTAAGTTATTAACCCATTACTTGTTCCCTGAAGAAGGCCTTTTTTACAATACAACTGTGCAATTTACATTATTATCCCATTTTTGCGAACCTAAACTTTTTTTTTTACCTCGAGCAGTTTACTGCTTACCTTTGTACAATTTTTGTAATTTTTGTATACCTTTGTAATTTTGTAACCTTTGTAATTTTGTACAATTTTGTACAGTTTATTGTCTCCTGCTACCTCGGAGACATGCTGAATGGAGAAGGTGGATCAGACTCGGCAACGGTTGCTCGAGTGAGATGTGCATGGAAGAAGTTTCGGGAACTGAGTGGCGTGCTGATGAGGAGGAGAGTGTCGCTGAAGCTGAAGGGAAAGGTGTATGCTGCATGTGTGAGAAGTGTTATGATTTATGGGAGCGAGACATGGGTAATGAACGTAGAGCAGCAACGAAGGCTGGAAAGGGTGGAAATGCGAATGGTTCGATGGATGTGCGGAGTATCGTTGAGAGAGAGGAAGACAAATGATGAATTGCGAAAGATGATGGGAATATTGCCTGTGATTGATGCTGTGAAGAGGAACAGGCTGAGATGGTTTGGTCATGTGTTGAGGAAGGATGAAAGTGACTGGTTGAGAAGAGTGATGGAAATTGATGTAGAAGGAAGTAGAGGACGGGGAAGACCGAGAAAGACTTGGCTAAAGATGGTGGAAGAAGAAATGCGGGCAAGGGGGTTAACAAGGAGAGATGCAGAAAATAGGGCAAAATGGAGAAGATTGTCATGGGGACCGCAAGGCTAACCCCTGCTCTCGCAGGGAAAATGGCCTTAAAATGCATGTTGTTTGTACAATTTCAGGTTATTCATTGAACTTGAATTGCTTAAATTTCAATAACAACTGGAAAAATTGAGGTGTTCCAAAACTTTTGACTGGTAGTGTGTATGTATGTATGTATATATATATATATATATATATACATATACATATATATATATACATACATATATATATATATATATATATATATATATATATATATATATATATATATATACATACATACATATATATATATATATATACATATATATACATACATACATATATATATATATATATACATATATATACATATATATATTGTTGCGGATATGGGATTTGGCCTCCATCCATATCCGCTTGTAAATATTCCCCTATTTCCCCAATACCCCCCAACTATCCCCAATCCCCCATTCCCTAGTCCCATTGCCTGTAAATAACACTCTGTAGAACCGACCTTCCCCTTTTTCCCCCATTAAATGTCGTGCCCAGGTCCACCGCATCTCACGGAGACAACTTTCGGACATCTTGCTAGTTATTCTTAGTCTATGTCAGTTAAGGACTCGTTTCCATTAATTCTGACTCTTCGTTGCACCAGAATGTGATTGTATGGCACCAGTAGTGAGTTTAGGACATCCCCATACCTCCTCCCATCTTCCCCATGAAACAACAACAACAACTACCACAACAGCGCGCGGGGAGTGTGCGTCCTCACTCCGGCTCGGTTAGCCGCCATTGCCCATGTGCGCCGACGGGGTTACCACGAAGGGGCTGCCTGTCGGCCCCTCGTCAAGGGCGGAGCCCGGTAACCCCCCGCACCCAATAAGAAGCAACGGGCCGATTCCATCTGGGGCGGAGCTAACGAGCCGAGGGCGTGTCACTCCCCGCCGGATATACGCAGCCACTTACCGGACGTGACGAGAGATGCGCCCCGAGCTTGAAGTGAAGAGAACCAGACGCCACCTCCGAGCGCTGAGAGAGACCTCCCTGCATCTTTTGGGCCGCGCTATCCTGTCCCTGAGCACAAGGTGCACCTTGTGCTGTCCACCGACTACCTGCCCTTCCTTGCCATCAATCCCCGTGTGAGTCAGTCTTGTCCTGTTTATCTGTGGTCTGTCGGGGTTACTATAAGACCGTGATTAAGTGCCTACCTTCCTATGCTGTACCTCTCATCCCTGTAATCTCAACGTTCCGAAATATTATAACCTCCTCCGGAGGTCTTGAGAACTGTACCCCTGGTGTCGTGTCATTTAACCCAGCCGTTGTGTCCTTTCCTTAATTGATTTAGCATAGCGCGATTTGGCCAACGTTCGAGTATAATCGGGTAAACTGTGCAGACGCGGTCATACCAAACCGCTCGGTAAACTAACATCCAAAACCGCGTCTGTAACATTTGGTGTCGAGGAGTTGGATTCGGACCTGGGACTAAATTTGTTAGGCCCAAATTTTGGAACACCAATTGTACTATTAAGAGTAACATTTGGTGTCGGGAAGTGGGATTCGATCCGGAGCGCGTTTCACGCGCTCAAAATTATAACAGCGAAATTTAATTGTGTTTTACAAAAAAAAAAAAAAACCCAAATTTTGAAAGTCGCGCTATGGCAGACCAAGACGGCTGGGTTCCGGTAGAAGAGAGTGAGGCAGGGTCGATCCAGGACCAAATTGAGGGACAAGAGGAGAGCGAAGCAGTGAGGGTAGCAGATTCGCAAAATAGCGTCGTCGCGCACGAGGTTGCGAGCGCGCAAAACGGCGCCTCGCACATGGCCACGGCGTCCACGCCCGCGACCGTAGTAGCGCCGCTGGTAGATTTGAACCTTTTTTTTATACAAATGCAGGCCCTTATGGACAAGAATAGCGAAGAAATGGAAAGCAGAATGATGGGGGTAATGGGGAACCGGATGGATGCTCAGAGTGAGCGATTGGAGGGCCAAATGGGGGTAATGCGAAACCAAATGGGGGTAATGGGAAGCCAAATGGGGGCAATGAGGGACGAAGCGAGGGGTACCGGTGAGGGGTTAGACAACGGGATAAAAGAGGTGAAAAATGGGTTAATGGGGGTAGAAAACAGAATGGCCGCTCAAGAGAATCAAATGGAAGGGATGCAAAAGGGGTTAGAGGGGTTAGAAAACAGGATGGAAGGCAAATTGAGGGACATGAGGGACCAAGCGGCAAGGGAAGTTAAACAAATGGGGCAGCAGATAGAGGGGGTCAGAATGGGGGTAGAAACTAAACTGGATGCTCACAGGGAGGAAATGGAGCAGATGAGGGTGGCATCTGGGCAGGAGATGCAAGTGATGGGAGAGGAGATCAGAAGAGGTGTGAGTGAGGAGGTCGGAGGAGTGCGCGAGGAGGTGAGGCACTGTAAGGAGCGCATGGAGAAGGAGGTGAGAAAGGGGACTGTAAAATTGCAAGGGGGTATAGAGGAGTTGACGCTGGGAGTAGAACAACTGACAGTGGGACAAAAGGAGTTGGGGGACCAGGTAAAGAAGAACACAGCGGTAATAGAGGGTTTAAAATCGACACAGAAGGAGATGAAAAAGGACGTAGGGGTAATTAAAAAAGAGTGTCAGACGGTACATGAGGACCTGACGAGGAAAATGAACAAAGTGGTAGAGGTGATGGAGGTTAAAGAGCGGGAGGTGCGGGAGCACATAGAAAAAAATAAAGTGGAGTTAGAGGAAGAACTTAAAGGGGCGCACGAGGAGATGAAGGAGGTGAAACAGAAATTAGAAGAAGTGGAAGAAGGGGTGAGCGAAATTAAGAAGCGACGGAGAGAGGATAAGAAAGAGATAAAAGAGGAGGTAAAAGAATTGGTCCAAAGTCTGTGTTCGGATCGTGATGATGTGCTCATTAACCGGATGAGGGATTCGCAGGTGATGGAGGAGAAGCGAAGAGAAAGAGGACCAGGTGTAAGTGGTGACCAATATGGTCGTGCGTATGATGCGCCAGGTGATTTAAGAAGCTTGGGGGTCGAGATGGACCCGGGTGTTCGTGAGAGGCCGTTGGTGAGTTGTGCGACAGGTCTGGTGTGCGAAAAAGGAGGTGTGCGAGAAAGTCCGACTCTGGGGTGTGTGAGGAAAAAGTGCGTGCCAAGGAGTGAGGGTGCTGGCGAGAGTGAGTCGGTCGTAGCGCGTGTGCGAGGGAGCACATGGAAGCGCGGTGTGGTAAGTGTTACAGAGGGTGTGACGGGAGAGTGTGCGCAAGAGTGTGCGCGAGAAAGGTGTGTAACGGACAGGTGCATGGGGAAAGAGTGCGCTGTCGAGAGTAAGGGTGAGTGCGTTGTCAAGAGTGGTGGTGAGAGTAGTGAGAGTGACAAGGAGCGTGAGTTGGTTGTGACAGGTGAGCGAGGATGTACACCTGGAATGGAAGGATGCACACCTGGAATGGTAGAGCGTGAGTGGGAATGCACGCTGGAATTGGTAGTGAGGCACGTGGTTGGGTGTGCGAATGAGAGCACACCTGTGATTGTCACAGAGGAGGTGACCGAGGAGGGGGCGCGAAGAGGTGTGTTGGTGAGGTGTGCGACCAACGAATGTGTGCCAAAGTGTTCGGTGGTCAGGTGTGTGACCAAGGCTGTGAGTGGAATGAGTGTAGCTGGGTGTGTTAGAGAAGGTACGACGAGGAGCATGGAAACGGCTGCATGTATGAGCAAGAAAGGGGTAGCGTATGCATGTAAGCGTCCAGGTGAAGCATCGAAGGTAACTGGGTTAGAGGTTAGAGCGACTTTTAGCCGAATCGGGCCCTCGGTGCGTGCTGGGCCTCGCTTTGAACGGCCGCGTCCGTGCTCCACTAGGCGGAGCGGGCGGCTGGATAGGAAGGGTCATCATGGCGACCACTTTTTGTTGAGGCATTCCGGCAGGTCGAGATCGAGCCATGGGATGGCTCCGTGCCGAGAAGGTGCGTGGGGTCTCGGGCCGGGTAAGCCCCCGTCCCTGCCCCGAATGCGGGACGTATCCAGCCGCTGGCACCAAACAACCCGCATTCATTGCTCGGCTTTACGAAGCCGGGCTTTGGACAGGAATTGGCGCACCGAGAGGCATTAGTGAGTAGACTGTGTGATGAGGTTAGTGTTTTGGCCCCAAAATTAGAGGAAAAACAAAATTTGATGATTGGCAAAGGATTGGCAGTAATGATTGGCAGATGATGGGTAGTGATTGGCAAATTTTTGATTTGTTGAAATTTGATGTGCAAAATTGGTAGTGGGAGATGCCCCGATGTGGTGGGATGGCAACTCTGTCATCCCTCACAAACGTGGGGCAAATGCGCTATAGATTATGGGGTTGATGGCAGTGAAAACTAGCCCGGGTGGGTTAGGATATTGATAGGGCCCTAGAAGATGACATTAGGTAACGTTAAGGTTAGTTAGTGACTGATACCTGTAGTGGGGACGCAGGTAGATTAGTGTGGATGATAATGACGTGGGAGCGCAATAGTTTAAAGGGACGACTGGGAAGCGCGAGTTTCAGAGGGGAGTAGTTAGCTGAGATGATGCCGTGTGTGTGAGAATTGAACAGGTGTGAGAACTGGACAGGTGTGTGGAGCAGTGTGTGAGTAGTGAGTGTTGTGGATCAGCGCGAATGCGCTTGGGGAGAGAAGGGTGCAGGTGGCACCAGGTGTGAGAGCACAGGTGTGCAAGGAATGAGTGGTGTGGAGAGAGTTGGAGTAAGTGGTACGGAGTGGTGTGCATGGTGCGAAGGTGTGGATGGGGGAAGAGTGGACCCCTTTCACGAGTACCCGGGGCGGGTAGTGTAAGTGTTAGGTAGAGGGTATAGGTAAATTGTGGGTGGATATTGGCATTTGTGGTGCGGTTGCAGAATGGTATTGTGGATGGGTGCATTAGTGTTGTGGAAATGGCCGGGCGTGTAGCCTGTTAGTGTGTGTAGTTGGTTGGGCACTCCACCACTGTGAGGATGTCGGCCAGGTGAGGCCGCAGGTGGGCTCTGGGAGCCGTTAGTGTCAGTGGGGCCCGAGGATCCGGAGGACGGACCCGGGTAGCCCAGTGCCAGAGAGGGCACCGAGTGGGGAGAGCGCCAGAGGGCCTTCCCCAGGTAGTTAGGTTAGGGTGAGGAGCAGGTAAGCTCGGAGGCAACTGCAGTGGTGGAGGTGTGCAGGTGGGTAGACCGGCTAGGAGAGCTACACGTCGCGGCCCAGAAATTGTGCGAGGGCACCGGGAGATGAATCGGGGGAGTGAGACCCCAAATTGAAAAGCACCACAGTTTGGTCAATGGGAATTGGTTTTTAGAACCCATAGTGTAAGAGGGCCAATGGTTTGGCAGGAGAAAGACCCCGGGTAATGTAAAGTTGTTAAAGTCATTTAGGAAATAGTTAGGATTGATGAACCTGTCGCACCATACGCAGCCACTTACCTGTGGTGATGATGACTCCACACCTGTGTTTTCTTTGTTCTGTGTGCAGGAAAGGAGAATTGCTGTTGGATTTGTGAGACGCATCACGACGTGGATGAGACATTGGGGTGATTCCATCTCTCCCTCCTTAGGAGGGACTGATGATGAATTGGTGATGGCAAATTTTGATGTTGAGTTGGAGATGGCAAATTTTGATGAGAGTTGGAAATAGCAAATTTGATTGGTTAGGAGGGAGAGAAGACGAATTTGGTTTATGGGAGGAACGGGGAAGACAGTAGGGACGTTTGTTGATTTGTAAAGTAGATGTTTATGGGTAGTGTTGTGTTTTGTGGATACAGTAAGGGGTAAGGGAGGGGCCATGTAGGTTACCTGGTGGGGGGGTTGTTGATTGTCGGCCAGGTGAGGCCGACAATCAACATGTAGGTTACCTGGTGGGGGGGGGGGGGGGGGCGTACGGTAGGAACGTACCTGTCTCACCTGGTTCCCATGTGCCCCCAGTGTGCATTACCTTACATTGCGTGCACTTTTGCGCCCTTACCACCTTACTCACTTGTCTTTTCTTTTGTCTCCCACCTCCGAGGATCTGGCTTTGGGGCAGAGAGAGAGGAGAGAGAGGTGCTGGCTCCGCAGTTGTGGGCCTGCACTTTCGCTGCTTGCTGCCTGGATCGATACACCATATGGACCGCAATGTTTGTGGCCGCCCACCATGGACCGCAGTTCTTTTGCGGCCAAGCACCACCCGTGGATGGACCTCTGGGTCAACGTGGCACCTATGCCATACAGGTGAACCACTAATAGTTGGCCCCCTGACGGCCACAATAAGGAAATGGACGCGGTTGGCGCCTTTCTTTATTTTCTAAGGAAGCTAGAAGGCCAAGCACTTCAGGAAGGCAAGACCAGCGGCAGAACATCGGCCGGCTGCGACACCACCGGTGATTTATAAACACTTTATTGGTGCACCGGATGGTGCTGACTGTACATGATGGGGTGGTGCTTTTGGTGCTTGGAAGGGGTGCTCTGCACATTATTAAAGGCCGTAAGGCCACAGAGCACTCGTGGGTTGGTGTATCGATGCTGGCATGCGTACTCTCTCTATGCATAACATCTGCATGTGTTCCTCCAAAAACAGGTCCTGGATCGTAGTGTAAATATCAGTGTAGTCTTGTGTAAATAATGCTCCCTACCGGCTGTATGTTTAGTTTGAGGATTCTTTCCGCGATTCGGTTATCCTGTGGGTGTGTTTCTGTGAGGAGAAGGGTGCAACGTCGCAGGGGGACATATTTACTCATTTGTGAACATCTGTAAAACTGTCGCACTCAGGGTAGAGTTAATAGTAGAGGGAACTACATCTGAGTGCCACACTAAAGTAGGTAAAAATTTATCGGGTCGGGACGCCCCGAGGGTAGAGAAGGGTGCAATGTTGCGGATATGGGATTTGGCCTCCATCCATATCCGCTTGTAAATATTCCCCTATTTCCCCAATACTCCCCAACTATCCCCAATCCCCCATTCCCTAATCCCATTGTCTGTAAACAACACTCTGTAGAACCGACCTTCCCCTTTTTCCCCCATTAAATGTCGTGCCCAGGTCCACCGCATCTCACGTAGACAACTTTCGGACATCTTGCTAGTTATTCTTAGTCTATGTCAGTTAAGGACTCGTTTCCATTAATTCTGACTTCGTTGCACCAGAATGTGATTGTATGGCACCAGTAGTGAGTTTAGGACCTCCCCATACCTCCTCCCATCTTCCTCATGAAACAACAACAACAACAACTACAACAACAGCGCGCGGGGAGTGTGCGTCCTCCCTCCGGCTTGGTTAGCCGCCATTGCCCACGTGCTCCGACGGGGTTACCACGAAGGGGCTGACTGTCGGCCCCTCGTCAAGGGCGGAGCCCGGTAACCCCCCGCACCCAATAAGAAGCAATGGGCCGATTCCATCTGGGGCGGAGCTAACGAGCCGAGGGCGTGTCACTCCCCGCTGGATATACGCAGCCACTTACCGGATGTGACGAGAGATGCGCCCCCAGCTTGAGGAGAACCAGACCACCACCTCCAGCGCAACGATACCTCCCTGCATCTTTTGGGCCGCGCTATCCTGTCCCTGAGCCAAGGTGCACCTTGTGCTGTCCACCGACTACCTGCCCTTCCTTGCCATCAATCCCTGTGTGAGTCAGTTTTGTCCTGTTTATCTGTGGTCTGTCGGGAATAAGATAAGTGTGTCTAAGTGCCTACTTTCCTATGCTGTCCCTCTTGTCCTTGTAATCTCAACGTTCCGAAATATTATAACCTCCTCCGGAGGTCTTGAGAACTGTACCCCTGGTGTCGTGTCATTTAACCCAGCCGTTGTGTCCTTTCCTTAATTGATTTAGCATAGCGCGATTTGGCCAACGTTCGAGTATAATCGGGTAAACTGTGCAGACGCGGTCATACCAAACCGCTCGGTAAACTAACATCCAAAACCGCGTCTGTAACAATATATATATATATATATATATATATATATATATGTATGTAATAAAAAAACTATCTCTGCACAGTATTTATAATTTACACACTTTTACTAAATTACCCACATTATCCTAATCCTGTCCTTCGAACTAAGTAAATACACAGAACTAAGTAAATACAAACAGCTCCCCAAACTGTATCGGCACAAATTCTGAAAACAAGGTAACAGTTATAGTATTTAACACATTGAGATATTATTTCTAACAAATGATGATCGCCTTGACTGTGAAGTGAGCACTAGAGGTAGTTGCAACTCTTCCTTCCAATTAAGCAGTGTATGGTCGACTTGATGGTAGCATGAGCTGTGGAGACAGTGGTAACAATTTTTTTTAACAAGGGTAATTGTGAAGCAGAGGACAAAGATGGAGCAGAAGTAGATGTTAAATGTTCTGTGGTGCAGTGATCCTCAGACACTGCGCTTCATTTAGCACTTATGGAAGCGTACCTGTTTGGATTTATGACTTCAGACTGACCGTTGAGAATCTAGTGTCTGTGCAAATATACCCATTTGAATGTATTACATCAGCCTCACCGTGGAAAATCACTTGTGCATGCTATTGTGTTGTGTCACTAGCACAGCACGAGTTCACAAGACGTGCAGAGATAGTTCACCCCCAACCAAAGATGAGCCAAACACCTTTATTGGGCTTCGCTGAGGCCAAACATCCAACACACACCTAGCCTATGGCGGTGTCCTTTTTTGAATGGATGACACATCAGATTATGACTCAATGTGATCCCAACGAAAAGATTTCATCAACGTCTCTCTCCTTGCTCCGCTTCCTCTGTCTGTTGACATCTGCTTCACACATTTTATAAGCTGCCTGACTTACCTCTCAACAGCCGATCATACAGATGCCCATGTCTCCAAGGCACTAACGCGTTCTGGCATGGCCACAACCGCCAAGACAAATCCCTGGCATATCACTCAGCCGTATGCTGTCGTTGAACAATCATGACTGCCTCTCAGCCATGTTGAGTTGCTATTGTTACGTGCCACGTTTACGATGAATATCAACATAGCTCACCTTACTCTCCTCTAGTACTTGTGATAAATTCCATTGCAAATACTGAATGATTCCATGATGAACCAATAATAATTGTGCACATACTATATGCTAAGTCCCATAGCAACAATAATTACATCATCGACCATTCTACTCAATGAATGAAAATAATAACAATAAAATAAAGAATTTCTCATTTTTTATATACATGTAGTCAGGGGATCGTGTCCACCCACAGGTCGCAGTGGGATGATGACGCCCAAAATATGGTAACTACATCCCAAATTATGGAGCCAGGTGTAGCCCAGATTCCGAGCAGTGGGAGTAAACCAGCCGTTCAATCAAGCACCATGGAAACGGGACTAGTGCCACAAAGTTTGTAATCAAAAACTATCTCGAAAGAGTATTTATAATTTACACACTTTAACTAAGTTACCCACATTATCCTAAACTCATCAAATTGTATGTACTAGGGCATGCCCGTACTATATCTATATCTAAAATTATATCCCCCCCTCTATTTACATGAAATGGTTTGGTCCATGAAATGTTTTGGTCCATTCGCAACGCCAAAGCGAACGGCGAACGCTTTACATGAAATGGTTTGGTCCATGAAATGTTTTGGTCCATTCGCAACGCCAAAGCGAACGGCGAACGGCTTGCGAGTACAGTGACAATCCCCCCCCCCCCCCCTCTATTTACATGAAATGGTTTTTATTAGTTTTAAAACATAGTTTAACGCCAACATAGCGCCAACATAGTTTGCAAACGTGAAATAAATGAATACGCTCTCAAATGTGCCATCCGAGGCAGAGTGTGTCCGC
Source organism: Myxine glutinosa (assembly GCF_964187855.1). Lineage (NCBI taxonomy): Eukaryota > Metazoa > Chordata > Myxini > Myxiniformes > Myxinidae > Myxine > Myxine glutinosa. Next base: position 17,765,796 of record NC_136267.1, read on the forward strand.
CACGTTCGGCACACGCGATAGCTCGCTGCTCTCTGATTGGTTGAATCGTTTTTTGGACATAGCTCGGTCAGTAATTGTCCGATTAATATGAAACCTTGAAAAGGCACATCCTCGGGTCCCCAGCAATATACCTGGCAAGTTTAAAGTATATCGGACCCGTGGTTGTCGAGAAACAGCGGTCACAGACAAACAAACGTACAAACGTACAAACAAACAAACACACAGAGATTACTGGAATTATAGATAGATGTATGTATGGCTCCACATAATTTTTATTTTTTGGGGGGGTGCCCAGAATTTTTTTTTTTAAGAAAACTGTAAAACTTGTTTTCTACGAAATTTCAACTTTGGAAAAAAAAATGGATATTTATGCATACATTGATTATTGAAAAGTCCAAAACACATCAACCGGCCTTTGTTTAATGGAGTAGGATAGAAAATGTTCATTTCTTAACGAACAGAAGGATATTTATTTTGATTGGACTTCATCATCACTACGTTAGAAGTCGACAGCCCTTACACTGATCACAGGTGTCTTCACATTGGCACACTCATGGTGATATTTGTGTCATTGTACTTCTGCACATTGCTTCTGCTGAAGTTTGTTGACCTGGTGAAGAAGCGCCCCGATCTATCCGCTAGTGCTGGATAGCTCTGACATACTGTATGTCAAAGAACATTTTGTCATTCTCTGCGTCGTATTCGAGTCATTGGAATTTGTCCTTCCTTGCTGCCTGGAACTTTCTTTCCAGTCTATTCTCATAATCAATCTGCTTCTTGGGATGGGTGGTCCCACAATCGGACCCCGTAGCCGGAACATTACTGATAGAGGCACCAGCCGAGCTAGCTGATGTACAGACCGAACATGAGGGCACACTCTCCTCTCAACAACCCATCAACCTCTCGACCTTTGCAACAGGAACTGTTGCAATAGGAACTCTCTCTCCTCTCGACTTTCTTCCCGAATCTCCACATTTGGTCTTAATCTGCTTCATTTGGTCTATAATCATAATTATCAATCTGCTTCTTGGGATGGGTGGTCCCACAATCGGACCCCGTAGCCGGAACTTTACTGGTAGAGGCACCAGCCGAGCTAGCCGAGCTCGCACGAGGGCACACTCTCCTCTCGACCCCCTCAACTTGTCCTCTGCGCGACAGGAACTCTCTTCTCGACTTTCTTCCCGAATCTCCACATTTGGTCTTTTCGCAGATGCGAAGCCAAATTGGGCGTCTTTTCTCTGGCTCGTTCCTCTGATTTATCTCAATAGATTGGTGACCTCTCAATTAGTCTGGCCCTTAGGAGATCTCCGACCCCTGGCCTTTACTCTTAGGAGGGGGTGAGGGTGACATCTGTATTTATTGATATAATTATATTTTTAACATCTCCCTGTTAGCTGACTTTAAGGAAAGTTTAATTCCACTGTTATTATGATTAAAATAAGTTTAATAATTTTCCACGGACCAATGGCCCACTAAGTATTTGCAGGTGCCTTCTGCTGGTATGCTTCCTTTTCACCCGTGTTGTACATTGAACACTCCCAAAAGCGCATTTGCATATTTTTAACTGGAAGAGTGTGTATGTTTATTGTTAGGTTTGGGGTTGAAATCTTTGCCGGATGCATCTTACCAATGGGCAAGGATGACAACAGAGATGAGACAATTCCAGCAAGGAGCAAAAGATGCAGAGCTTGCCAGAGTAGGCTGGATGGAGACAGGTGTTTTCGACTGTTTCCACTTTTCCACACGACTGCCTGCAAAGGAAGACAAAGGTGAGAGGCCACAATTAATTAGGCATGAAAAGTAGAAATATGAGTTCCAGAATTTTCTGTCTGGCAATTGCGTTTGTGCCTAAAACTTGGCCTATTCGGCTCGTGAGGAAGGCCGTAGGTGTTGTACCTGCTTACTCATCAAAGAAAGCACTTGTACAAATTCTGATGAGCTAAACGTGTGACCAACATCTTTCCAAAATCAGTGGCAGCAATCTCATATTTTTTTGAGAACTTAAAACAGGGTTTCCCATGCCAAAATTGTGATTTGTGTTGCTTTGGAACCAAAGAACAGTGCAGCGGAAAAGTTGTCACACGAAATCATCCAGCGCAAAGAGCGAGCATAAACATAAGGACGGCACAATGTAACGCTTTGTGGAAACGCACCTACGTCCATAGCCCTACAAAGACCTCTATTGTTTTCAAATGCAATCCCTGATGGGTAATAATGTTTAGCTTGACGTGCATTCTGAAAATTGATGGCTTTAGAATAATACCCTTGCCACACTACATCAGAAAAGCAACCCTTTGCGAGGCGCGCTGGAAGCGGAATGACAGACACTCAAATCCACAGCCAAGCCATCCCAAAAAACCACACAATGGCAGTGCAAGGGTGACCTGTTACACACCTCCATTCCGTGACAAATGGGGGAAGTTGCAGTGTGGTGAGGCGCAGCGAGGTAAAGGAGAGCTGGAGGATTAGCACGCCAAGGAGCAAGCAGCGACGCGAAATGTGAAGCATGAGCTTTCTGTTTTGTGCTTTTCTGTCAATATGCATCAAGCATACATAGCCCGTGGAAGTGAAAATGGAACAGAGCTCTGGTGAGTAATTTGTGAGTTTATGCAGCTGGTGTATTCTTTCGACTTCACACTATTTTATCTCCGTGATGCTTTCATCTTCATACTACTGGTAAGACACTGGATGGAGCCCTGGTCGGTCCTATTAGTTGCTTCAAATCCAAAAAGGATCAGGATGATGCGTCTTGCAATAATCGTTGTAACCGTTTCGTACAGACAGTGTGCAAACCGATTTCTTTTTTCAAGCTGTTACTAAGAACCCGCCGTACTCTTCCAGGTCATAAAAAAAAAATTTAAACTGAAAGAGTTCGATTTCATCGTGCACGGGACTTGGAGGGGAAATGTTACGACTTCAAGTGGAGTTCATAAAACACCGCACCCCACACGGTCTTGACAAAAAAAAGGACATGGGTGGGTTCTGCGAGCGGCAAATATGATTGGTTGAGGTGATGATAAATGCTGTAATATTTTGTCTGGGTACTGCTGAACGAAAGGGTTCAAAAAGTCACGAAAGGGTGATTGTGTTCTCCCATGCTCAAGTATATAATTCAACTGAAATAAAAGAGAGATTTTAAAGGTCGTATAATTTTTTTTTGGAGGTATACCGCTGTTGATGCAGCGTCTTTTACACCACCCTATCTAACACATTGCATTCGTTTTTCGTGCCTCTTGTTTGTGTCCTTTATGACCTCCTTAAAAACAGTAAGTTTCTTGTTTGGAATGATTTTCAATTTTGTTTGACTATCAGGCAGAGATATAGTAAAAACATTATCTCACTCCTCTCCACGCATACGCGATCGGGTAGAATTCAGAGCCAAAGTACTGATAAACTTCAGGTATTTTCCGATTCATGTTCCAATTTGTGTTCAAAATACAGCATTCAATTTCAATTAAGTTGTTCCTCGATCATAAACTGACGTTTGTGGACAGTCAGACAGATATAAAGAGAGACAAAGTAAATCAATTGCATAACCCCGTTGTTTGCTTCGCGTGCACGGGGTAAAAAGAGATTTTGAATTTCCATCCAAAGGAATTGTAATCAGTGCTCCCTTGAGAAAGTCAATTGTAAGAGAGATAGAAGGATCGAAAATCAATGAAATGCCAATCATTTCAAAACCAATTGATTTACATGTCTCCACACGTGAGATTGTTGCAGGAGCATCAATTGGACCATCTGGCAAGTTTTAACAATCAATTGGAAGCCAACCAATTATGCAAAATATATACATAAAGTCAACTTATCGACCATCAGGTGCATCGCGTGTCTGCTGGTATCAAAAGCAATTTTTTTTTTTAACTTGTGAAACGGCTGCCATTTGAAATGCAAATAACTCTCACATGCTGTGGCACCATCTGTCATAATTTTCTGGTGGCTGTTAAAGATCCCAAGGTGTCTTTCGCAAGAGTAGGTCATCGAGTGATGATACCTGAGCCAAATGTAAAATTTCTGTCCAAACCTACAGGGGGGTGCATTGATCGGCAGTAGGGCTGCGCCCTCAAATATATTACGCAATCAGCAGCCAGGTGATGCATATAATTTAATTGAAATGGCAAAATAAAAACATAGGGGCAATACCCCGAGCGCTCACCTTGTAGAATAAACAGCATACTGCACCGACTAAGGGTATTTTAAACCAATTTCAATAGTTGCTAGAAGTCAGAGCAGCATGTAGAATCGTACTAACATCATAAGACTTTAAACAAAAAAAATCAACATACCTATTTTGGGGGGGAAACCATCCCTCCCCCAACCCCATATACCTCCTAAGACCCCAATTTTTCTAATGCCTTGAACAAACATTGGTACATCATGGATGATTAAGGTTGTGGTCAAGTTTCATCGAAATTGTGTGTGTAGATTCTGAGAAAAATGCAAATTCCTATTTTGGGGGGGTCAAACCTGGACCCACTTTGACCCCCTTAGACTTCGATTTGCTTCGTGCCGTGAACAATGTTCGGTACATCACAGGTGATGAAGGTTGTGGTCAAGTTTCATCGAAATAGTTTGTGTAGTTTCAGAGGAAAAAGCAAATTCCTATTTTGGGGGGTCAAACCTGAATCCACTTTTACCCCTGTAGACCCCTTAGACCCCGATTTTTTAAATGCCGTGAACAAACGTCACAACACAACAAATATCATTTTGCCAAATTTGGTCGCAATCTCATCAGCGGTTTCGGAGAAGAAGTTTCAAGTGTTTACGGACTGACGGCCGGACAACGCGCCATCGTATAAGCTCCCCTGAACTTCGTTCCAGGTGAGCTAACCAATGAATGAAATAAATAAGGAATGCAATGTTCTCTCGTGAGACAAAGTTAAACATGAATACAACTCCTGATGGAATTCAACATTCTCACACTGAATGGGCATTTGGCTTGTCGCTAAAACCGCAAGTGGCATCCAGTTATTGTACACCACTCCTTTCATATTCCCAGGCGTTGCATGGTGTCATTGCCAGGCACCGAAGGGGGCCCGGCGCTGCATGGCGTCATTGCCGGGCACCGAAGGGGGCCCAGCGCTGCATGGCGTCATTGCCAGGCACCGAAGGGGGCCCGGCGGCGCTGCATGGCGTCATTGCCAGGCACCGAAGGGGGCCCGGCGATGACGCACGCAGAATAGGAGTACTCAGTTTTCACTTTGTTTGCTTGTTTGTTTGTTTTGTTTTATTGTTTGTTTTCTTTCTTGTTTTCTTGTTTGTTTGTTTGTCCGGACGATATCTCAGCCATCCTTTGAGCTAGGAAGCTGAAATTTGGGCACAATAGTGAGTACGTGCTTTGGCAAAAACAGTATTATATATATATTTTTGAGTAATCAATTAATTGATTAATTACTTAATTCTTATTGATTTATCAAGTACATATTTATTTTCTTTCTCATCTGGGCAATATCTCAGGCACTTTTTGAGATAGGAAGCTGATATTTGGACAAATACAGTGACCAAGTGATTTGGCTGTAAAGGATACTTTTGATTTATTGATTAATCAATTTATCGATTCATTATTTAATTATTTGATTACTGACCTTGTTAATTTTTTTTTTTTAAGTGACAGATTCGGATGAAACGGTGGTGGTTTAGGTATTCTATTAGCCAATTGATTAATAATTTAATTATCTTACGATTGCTATCATTTATTTATTTCTGTTATTAATAACTTATTTATATTCTTTCTCATCTGTGCAATATCTCAGGCACCTTTTAAGCTTGGAAGCTGATATTTGGACACAGCACGACAGCAGTGACCATGTTATTTGGATGCAAAGGATATTTTTGCTTTATTGATTAATTAATCAATTTATTATATATTGATTAATCAATTAATCAATTACTTGTTTAATTATTGATTAATTAATTATTTCATTAATTTTCAAAAAGTTACACATTCGGCTGAAACGGTGGTGGTTTAGGTATGCTATTAGCCAATTGATTAATAAATAAATTATTTTACGATTATTAATTATTAATCACTTAGTTATTTTCTTTTTCATCTGGGTAATATCTCAGGCACCTTTAGAGCTAAGAATCTGATATTTCGACACAACAGTGACCAAGTGATTTGGCTGCAAACGATATTTTTGATTTATTAATTGATCAATTTTTTCGATTAATTATTTATTTAATTAATCTTCAAAAAGTTACACATTCGGATGAAACGGTGGTGGTTTAGGTATGCTATTAGCCAATTGATTAATAAATAAATTATTTTACGATTACTATTTATTTATTTTAATTACGCAATTAATCAATCAATTATTGTACACCTCTCCCTTCCAATACCGTCTCGATGTACTTTATGCCGCGCGTTTTATGTTGGCAATACAGCGCGCTGGAGTATGTATTATTTATTTATTTTTCATGGGGGCGGTGTACTTTGAATGTATCTGTACTTATTTATTTATTTTGGTGAAAGTTTTAATTTTTTTCCTCAAATGGTTTTGCAGTTTATAAAAAACATCCTTGGTTTTGTAGGAATAATCAAGGTACAACAAGGTCTACAAAGGCAACATGGAGTCACTCATTAGTATTTGTCCACATTTTCCCAACGATAACAACATTGAAAACATGGAACAACAATTAAAATGGTGAAGCAATGGAAACATGATGTATGCAAAATGCAAAGGATAAATTTGCCAACGGCTTGACTTCCATTTGCACCACGCTTCTCAGTAACATTATCCGTATATCCAAGTGCTGAAGTACCTTTTGGGGTTGAGTGAAGAAACTCAGCAAAAAATCAAACCAAATGAGATGGCACCATTGACCTTTGTGTGATATTTGAGAAAGTGATACATGCAATGTTTATCAATGGCATCAAACACCCAAACAGATGGAAAGAAAAGTGAAAGGATAAGTGTTTCGGGTTGAAAAGAATATTGTGACTTCAGATTCAGGAGAGTGGAATGAGTGGAAGGTTTAGCATGAGGAGAAAGTGAAGGGGAGGTGAGAAAGATGAATTAAGCAGCGAGAATAAAGTGAAATACAGTGGCCTGCAATAGTATTCACCCCCCTCCAAAGTTTTCACATTTTGATGCCACCTGAGCTTATTTCATGATTCTTTCAAATCAAACTTAATATACAGTCTTCACAAACTACTATAAAGTGATAAAGCTGAAAAACTGTGGATAAAATGTGAATAACTCAGATTAACAGAGAAAATCAGATAATTCTCAGTTGTATAAGTATGCAAACTGCATAATTAACCCTAAATCACTGTGGAATGAATGAATGAATGATCGTTTTAAGGCCATTTTTCCCCGCTAGAGCGGGGGTTAGCCTTGCGGGCCCCATGACAATCATGGTTCCCTGTTTGAGGCAATGTTTTTATGCCCGGATGCCCTTCCTGACGCCAACCCTTGGTCATGCTCTTACGATGCGCAGGGATACAGTGTGCCTATTCTGAATCGGGGTACACACCGTGATCACTGTAGAAGTGTAGATTAACCCTTAATCAAATTATTTATTTTTAAAAGTTGCAAAATAAGTGTAATGGGTTTTACCTGTGTGTAATCAGTGGTTTAATTTAATAAATAAGCTTCCCCACTTATCTAAGGAGTTTAAGGTACAACTCACTTGGTCAACCAACAAGGCAAATATGAAGACCAAGGAGCTTGACAAAGATGTCAGACATGAAGTGGTGGAGAAGCACCGTTCAGGAGAGGGTTATATGGATATTTCAAAGTCACTCATGATCCCTTTGTGTACGGTGAAATCCATCATTAAGACGAGGAAGACGTATCATACCACCCAGATCAGGTCACCCATCCAAACTCAGCATCCGGGGAAGCAGGAAACTGGTTTGGGATGTCACTGTAAATCCAAGAATGACTTTGAAAGATCAGCAAAGCTTTATGTCTGAGATGGGGGCCAGTGTTCAGCAATCAACAATATCTGTTCCCTTCACAAAGCTGGCCTCCATGGACAGGTAGCAAGAAAAAAAATCCATTACTGAAAAGAAAGAATCCATTTTTCATTACTGAAAAAAGCTCGTATGGAGCTCGTGAAAAACCATCTTAATCATACTGCAGGGATGTGGAGAAATGTTTTATTGTCAGACGAGACAAAAATTCAACTTTTTGGTCTGAAATGAAAGTGTTATGTCTGATGCAAGCCTAACACTGCACATCACCCAGTCAACACCATCTCTATTGTCAAGGATGCTGGTGGCATCATCATGTTATGGGGATGATTTTCATCAGCAAGGACTGATAAGCTTGTTAGGATATAAGGGACAATGTACAGTGCAAAATACAGGAGAATCCTTGATGAAAACCTCCTTGAGTCAGCTATGAATCTAAAACTAGGTAGGATATTCACATTTCCACAGGACAATGATCCGAAGCACAAAGCTAAAGCTACACTGGATTGGCTGAATAAGAAGAAAATAAATGTTCTTGAGTGGCCCAGTCAAAGTCCTGATGTGAACCCAATTGAACATTTGTGGTGAGACTTGAAGATTGCAGTCCATCGATGATGCCCATCAAAGTTGGCAGCACGAGAGCAATTTTCACATGAACAATGTGCAAAGATTTCACTAACTAATCGTGCAAAACTGGTAGACCGACCCAAAAAGACTCGTAGCAGTCATTGCTGCAAAAGGTGCCTCCACCAAGTACTGACATAATGGGTCTGAATACCTTTGCAACCAGTAAATTTTGATTTTTCACATGTTTTTTGCAGGTATTCCTGACATGTAACCTCATTCAACTATAACTTGGTTTCATCTCCAGTTATGAATAAAAAAGTTCATTTGGAAATTCTGTTTCTACATAATTCATCTAAATAAGGCATTATTGGATGGGGGTGAATACTTTTGCAGTTCCCTGTACCAAAGTGATGTAAAGAATGACTTGATAAGAATAATGGAACTGAGGAACGAGACAATTGCTAGTGAGCAAGGAAATTCAGCAGTGATTTAGTGTTGGGTGGTGTTGAGAAGACACAAACGAGGCCATGACTGTGCAACGAAGGAGTGTCGTGACCCGACTACAGAGAGACACAGCGACAGAAGAGCGAGGAGAGAGACAAGGACAGAATATCGAGGTGAGAGAGAGAGAGAGACAGAGAGATTACATAGAAAGATAAAAGAAGAATGGAGATGGGAAAATAGAGACAAAGAGGAAAATGTAAAACTTGAACGAGGCAATGATATAATGAAAAAATACAGAAACAGGATGAAAAAAAACACAACAGAAGATAAGAGATAAACAACATGGAGGACATTATGAAATAGAAAGAAATAACGAAAAATAAATACGAACACACACACACACACACACACACACACACACACACACACACACACACACACACACACACACACACACACACACACACACACACACACACACACACACACACACACGTTCTTTACAGCAAGCATTTCATGATTATCATTGCCTTTTCAGTATACAACTCGATATAGAAAGATAATGAATGACTCATTAATTGTCAGACAAATGAAAGGAAATTATATTTTGTTTTTGTCCGCTGACTCCTTTCATCCTTTTGGTTTAGCGGTTTGAAGCGGCCCCAGCTAGTCTGGTCTGTGTCAATGTGACCTTTATTTTGTCTCCCACACTCTTATGTGATAAAAGTCACTACCAAATGTCTCCTTGATGTGATCGCTTCAGGCATGGCACTTTGAAATGGCTGCAGAAACTTTCATTTTGAATCTAGCGCGGCTACTAAATAACGGAAAAAAACAACTATTCAAAGGACGAGGGAAAACTTGCTCCTCGCCCTATTCCTAGTACCTCATTTACAACCTGACTTGCTTCCATGACAAATGTAACCAAATTTACCATGGTAAAAGTGAATAGCTGGAAATCTGTGGCCATGTCGAGTTGGGTGTGGCAGGCCTTGTGTTTAACTTCGTGGGTTCTGATTGGTTGATCAGATGAGCCTTGTGTCTAACTTCCTGGGCCCATCCTGAACATCTGCACCAGAGGTCTCTCTGGCTGACATGTTATAAGAGCGCGATTTCAAATGAATACGAAACACAAATAATGAGGAAGATATGGAGACAGTATTATATATGTATACATATATATATATTGTTGCGGTTTTGCAATAAAGGCAAACCCCCTATAGTTAATTGCACGACAATATGTAGCCTGCAGTAGTTAGTTATTTCTTATTAAATGTAACGATTAGCTCCCCTCCCAATGTTCAGTAATCCACACCAATATGCGTTGAGTTAGGCAGGATTCCAACCTCCTTGTACTGGTGAACAAAGACCGTGGTTCGTGTGGATTCCAACCTCCTTATACTGGTGAACAAAGACGTTGGTTCGTGTGCAGGGAGGCGTGGCTAAAAATACAGTCCACGTGATCAACCGAGACTGTGGTGGGCGTGGCTAACAGAAAAGCCCACGTCACCAGCAGGCGACCAATCAGGTCGAGCCCATGTCACCAGCAGGCGACCCATGGTGGGTTGTAAAACCTTCCCAAATGAAAGAGGGAAGGAGGAATGAAACCTTCCGAGAGGGAGGCAGGGCTGAATGACTGCACATGACCAACCTCGGCCAATGGGAAGCCATTGAACCTTCTAGGACATTCCACCCGATAAAGGTCTGCGCCCATCGTCATTTGAGCTCTCTCTCGGCATTCATCTTGAAGCTGGCTGTCCGACGTGCTGGTTTGTCCTTCCTGTGCTGATTCTTCATCCGAGCTGAGTCGAGCATCGCCTGAGCTGAATCGTTCCTGGAGCAGGGATCGTCGTTCGTGCTTCGTCCTTAGGACCTTCCTTCATCCAAGCTGCACATCCGGATCGAACCGCGCACTGCGCGCAGAAGCGGCCACCCTCGAGTCCACGTCAGCACATCGATCGGTACAAGGTTAACCTGTGCGTTTCATTCCCAGTGTGTGTGTGCAAGGCGCCTGTCGGGGTCTAGGTAAGGTAAGAATTGATAAGCCTGCCTCCCGTCTCTTTTTCTGTGCCTTGTAAATAAAAGGCTGTACATTTTGTTCTTTTCAAACCTGTTCGTATCGTTCTTTTCTCCATTGGCCTAGCATAGCCCGAACAGAATTTGACTTGAATCAGGCCCAGAAATCACGCAAGGTAACGCCGCGACCCACACCGTGCGAACTGCTTGGCACAGCATAAGGTGTGGGAACGCGAGGGTTCAATACCCGGTCTTTCTGGCTGGTGTCCTTGAAGGTATTTGGGTTTAGTGACCAGCAACCCTTCGGCGCGTGCCTGGGAGACTGGCGATCGAAGTTGCTTCGCAACCCGTTGACCACGAGTTTAGTGGTGGCCTGTGGGCAAAAAAATGGTGTCATAAACCCCCCCCTTAGTACGTCGACCAGACCCGGGATCCGCAACAATATATATATATATATATATATATATATATATATATATATACATATATATATATATATATATATACATATATATATATATATATATATATATATATATATATATATGAATGATCGTTTTAAGGCCATTTTCCCCGCCAGAGCGGGGGTTAGCCTTGCTGGCCCCATGACAATCATGGTTCCCTGTTTGTGGCAATGTTTTTATGGCTGGATGCCCTTCCTGACGCCAACCCTTGGTCGCCTCTTATGATGCGCGCAGGGATGCGGTGTACCTATTCTAAATCGGGGTACACACCGTGATCATTCATCCCAGCAAGCTGGTACTCAATTTGCCGACCTCAGAAGGATGACAGGCTGAATCAACCCCCCTGGCGTTAATTCAGCGATCGACCGGGATTCGAACCCAGGATCATAGGATCCCAAGCCAGCACCCTAACCGCTAAGCCAACACCAGGCTATATATTATATATATACATACATATTACATATATATATATATATAAAACAGTGTGTGTGTGTGTATGTGTGTGTGTGTGTGTGCGTGTGTGTGTGTAATGTTACCGATAAGACTCCTAAACGGAGAGGCTCACGTAGGACGAACATGGCCGAGACCATATTTGACGAGATCCATATTTTTTATTCATATTTACCTCAGCGCATTTCAGCGAAGTACCCGCTAATCTCAGCCGGTTCCAGAGCAGCTCGCTGATTCGCTCAGAGCGATCACGTGATGTTCCATTCCCGCCGCCAGACTGATTCGCTCAGAGCGATCACGTGATGTTCGATCCCGTCACACGTCACACGTTTTTTCACCTTTTATGCGATCGTGTTTTGTATCGATTTTGTGCGATATGAATTAAATGTCTTTGAAACAGCTGTGAAACGTCTTTCCACAACCCTTCCGTAACCGATTGGAGCAGTTTATTGCCGCACAAAACGAGATCCGCGAAGCGAGTTGGTCGAGTCGTGCTGACCAAGATGGCGACACGGCGGCTTCACTTTTCACGGAGTATGAGCGTTCTCTATATTTTCAATTCAGTGCGCCCGTGATTTGTGGCATAGACATGACCATTGGGCCTTCACGGTGTAATTTGTGCGAGGCTTTTGTCCGAGTGAGCTTGAGTCGAGAGGGCGAATGTACGGGTTGGGAATGTACGGGTCTCCCTTCCCCCGCCCGGCAACGCCGGTACTGGAGGACGTCACAGGATCGGGGAGTCTCCAAAATCCGCTTCGTGCTGTTGCGAATATGCAGGACTATGTCCGATTGTTGTGCTGCTCTCCGACCATGAGAACTGCAACGTCATTGTTGACTGGCCATCCCCTTCCCTCCCCTTCTCCCCCTCCCCTTTTCCCCAGCCCCCTCCCTTTTCCCCCTCCCCCCTCCCTTTTCCCCCCTCCCCCTCACCTTTCCCCCCCCCCCTTTCCCCCCTCCCCCCCCCTTTGCCCCCTGCCCTCCCCCTTTTCCCCCTCCCCTCCCCCTTTCCCCCTCCCCTCCCCCCTCCAATCCCTCACCCTCCCTCCCCATCCCCCCCTGTTCCCTCTCCCCCCCTCCCCCCTCCTCTCCCCCCCTCCCCATCCCTCACCCTCCCCATCCCCCCCTCTTCTCCCCTCCCCCCCCCGTTCCCCTCCCCTTCTCCCCTCCCCCCCCATTCCCCTCCCCTCCCCGGCAATGCCGAGTACTTCTGCTAGTATATATTGTTGCGGATATGGGACTTGGCCTCAATATCCGCTTGTTAAATACTCCCCTATTTCCCCAATACTCCCCAACTATCCCCAATCCCCCATTCCTAGTCCCATTGCCTGTAAATAACACTCTGTAGAACCGACCTTCCCCTTTTTCCCCATTAAATGTCGTGCCCAGGTTCACCGCATCTCACGTAGACAACTATAGGACATCTTGCTAGTTATTCTTAGTCTATGTCAGTTAAGGACTCGTTTCCATTAATTCTGACTCTTCGTTGCACCAGAATGTGATCGTATGGCACCAGTAGTGAGTTTAGGACCTCCCCTTACCTCCTCCCATCTTCCCCATGAAACAACAACAACAACAACTACAACTACAACTACAACAACAGAGGGAGAATGGGGGCGGCGCGGCGCGGGGGGAGTGTGCGTCCTCACACCGGCTCGGTTAGCCGCCATTGACCATGCGCTCCGACGGGGTTACCACGAAGGGGCTCCCTGTCAGCCCCTCGTCAAGGGCGGAGCCGGTAACCCCCCCCGCACGCACCCAATGAGAAGCAACGGGCCGATTCCATCTGGGGCGGAGCTAACTCGCCGAGGGGCGTGTCACTCCCCGCCGGATATACGCAGCGACTTACCGGACGTGACGAGAGATGCGCCCCGAGCTTGAAGAAGAGCCAAGTCGCGACCTCGAGCGCTGAGAGAGACCTCCCGCATCTCTGGACCGGACCGGGTCGATTCTGTCCTTGAGCCAAGAGTGCACCTTGAGCCATCGACTACCCGCTTTCCTTGCCATCAATCCCCGTGTGAGTCAGTTTTGTCCCGTTTATCTGTCGTCTGTCGGGGCTAATATAAGAGTGTGTCTAAGTGCCTGTCTTTCTATGCTGTCCCTCTCATTCCTGTAATCTGACCTTCCGCAATATTATAACCTCCTCCGGAGGTCTTGAGAACTGAACCCTTGGTGTCGTGTCATTTTAATCCCAGCCGTTGTGTCCTTTTCCATCATTGATTTAGTATAGCGCGACTTAGTCAACGTTCGAGCATAATCGGGTAACTTGTGCGGACACGGCGGCCATTCCGCTCGGCCCACCATAACATCAAAGTCGTGTCTGTAACAATTGGTGTCAGGAGTGTCGGATTCGGACCTGGGACTAAATTCATTTAGCCCAAATTTTGGAACACCAATTGTACCACTAGGGTAACAATTGGTGTTGGGGAGGTAGAATTCGATCCGGAGCGCGTTTCCCGCGCTCGAAATTATAACGGCGAAATTTGAATTTGTTTTACGAAAATAAAAACCCGAATTTTGAAAGTCGCGCTATGGCGGATCAAGACAGCTGGGGTCCGGTAGGGGAGAGTGAGGCAGGGTCGGTCCAGGACCAAATTGAGGGACGTGAGGAGAGCGAAGCAGCGAGGGTAGCAGACGCGCAAAATGGCGCCTCGCTGGTCACCGCGCCCGTGACCGTGGCAGCGCCCCTGGTGGATTCGAACCTTTTCCTCCTGCAAATGAGGGCCCTTATGGAACAAATGGGTGAGCAATTGGGAGACCAAATTAGAGGTCTGAAAAGCAGTATGGGACAAATGGGGAACCGGATGGAGGCTCAGAATGAGCAAATGAGGGTTGATAGTGAGCGATTAGAGGGCCAAATGGGGGTAATGGGGAACCGGATGGATGCTCAGGGTGAGCGATTAGAGGGCCAAATGGGGGTAATGAGGGACGAAGCGAGGGGTACCGGTGAGGGGTTAGACAATAATTTTAAGGGATTAGACAAGAAATTTGGGAAATTAGACAATAGATTCGGGGAAATACAGGAGGGGTTAACGGGGGTAGAAAACAGAATGGCCGCTCAAGAGAATCAAATGGAAGGGATGCAAAAAGGGTTAGAGGGGTTAGAAAACACCATGGAAGGCAAATTGAGGGACATGAGGGACCAAGCAGAAAGGGAAGTTAAACAAATGGGGCAGCAGATAGAGGGGGTCAGAATGGGGGTAGAAACCAAACTGGATGCTCACAGGGAGGAAATGGAGCAGATGAGGGTGGCATCTGGGCAGGAGATGCAAGTGATGGGAGAGGAGATCAGAAGAGGAGTGAGTGAGGAGGTCGGAGGAGTGCGCGAGGAGGTGAGGCACTGTAAGGAGCACATGGAGAAGGAGGTGAGAAAGGGGACTATAAAATTGCAAGGGGGCATAGAGGACCTGACGCAGGAGGTGGAACAGCTGACGGAGGGACAAAAAGGACTAACGGAGCAGGTTCAAAGGAACACTGCGGTATTAGGAGGTTTAAAAGCGACACAGAAAGAACTAAAAGACGACTTGATAGCGACGAAGAGGGAATGTCAGATGGTACGTGAGGGACTGACAACGAGGTTGGACGAGGTGATAGAGGTAATGGAGACGAAGGACCGGCAGGTGAGGACGCACCTGGAAACGGTCAAGGTAGCCTTAGAGGACGAGCTTGAGGAGACGTACCGGGGAATAAAAGAGGTGAAGCAGAAATTAGAAGAAGTGGAAGAAGGGGTGAGCGAAATTAAGAAGCGACGGAGAGAGGATAAGAAAGAGATAAAAGAGGAGGTAAAAGAATTGGTCCAAAGTCTGTATTTGGATCGTGATGATGTGCTCATTGACCGGATGAGGGATTCGCAGGTGATGGAGGAGAAGCGAAGAGGAAGAGGACCCGGTGTAAGTGGTGACCAATATGGTCGTGCGTATGATGCGCCAGGGGATTTAAGAAGTTTGGGGGTCGAGATGGACCCGGGTGTTCGTGAGAGGCCGTTGGTGAAGTGTGCGACAGGTCTGGTGTGCGAAAAAGGAGGTGTGCGAGAAAGTCCGACTCTGGGGTGTGTGAGGAAAAAGTGCGTGCCAAGGAGTGAGGGTGCTGGCGAGAGTGAGTCGGTCGTAGCGCGTGTGAGAGGGAGCACATGGAAGCGCGGTGTGGTGAGTGTTACAGAGGGTGTGACGGGAGAGTGTGCGCAGGAGGGTGTGCGAGAAAGGTGTGTGACGGACAGGTGCATGGGGAGTAAGGGTGAGTGCGTTGTCAAGAGTGGTGGTGAGAGTAGTACGAGTGACAAGGAGCATGAGTTGGTTGTGACAGGTGAGAAAGGATGCACACCTGGAATGGTAGAGCGTGAGTGGGAATGCACGCTGGAATTGGTAGTGAGGCACGTGGTTGGGTGTGCGAATGAGAGCACACCTGTGATTGTCACAGAGGAGGTGACAAAGGAGGGGCCGCAAAGAGGTGTGTTGGTGAGGTGTGCGACCAACGAATGTGTGCCAAGGTGTTCGGTGGTCAGGTGTGTGACCAAGGCTGTGAGTGGAATGAGAGTACCTGGGTGTGTAAGGAAAGGTACGAGGAGCATGGAGACGGCTGGATGTAGGAGCACGAAAGGGGTAGCGTATGCGTGTAAGAACCCAGGTGAAGCATCGACGGTAACCAGGTTAGAGGTTAGGTCGACTTTTAGCCGAATCGGGCCCTCGGTGCGTGCCGGGCCTCGCGTGGAACGGCCGCGTCCAGGCTCCACTAGGTGGAGCGGGCAGCTGGATAGGAAGGGTCGTCATGGCGACCACTTTTTGTTGAGGCATTCCGGCAGGTCGAGATCGGGACATTGGATGGCTCCACGCCGAGGTGGTGCGTGGGATCTCGGCCCGGGTAAGCCCCCGTCCCTGCCCCGAATGCCGGACGCATCCAGCCGCCGGCACAAAACAACCAGCATCCATTGCTTGGCTTTACGAAGCCGGGCTTTGGACAGGAATTGGCGCACCGAGAGGCATTAGTGAGTAGACAGGGTGATGAGGTTAGTGTTTTGGCCCCAAAATTAGAGAAAAACAAAATTTGATGATTGGCAAGGGATTGGCAGTAGTGATTGGCAGATGATGGGTAGTGATTGGCAAATTTTTGATTTGTTGAAATTTGATGTGCAAAATTGGTAGTGAGCGATGGGCCCCTTGGGTAAGGGTGGCATCCCTGCCACCCTTCCCATAGTGGGGCAAATGCGCAATAGCTTATGGGGTGTATGGCAGTGAAAACTAGCCCGGGTGGGTTAGGTAATATTGTAGGGATCTAGCGAAGCTGACATTAGGTGACGTTAAGTTTAGTTAGTGACTGATACCTGTAGTGGGGACGCAGGTAGTTTCGTGTGGATGATAATGACGTGGGAGCGCAATAGTTTAAAGGGACGACTGGGAAGCGCAAGTTTCAGAAGGGAGTAGTTAGCTGAGATGATGCCGTGTGTGTGAGAATTGAACAGGTGTGATTGCACAGGTGTGCAACTGGACAGGTGTGTGGAGCAGTGTATGAGTAGTGAGTGTTGTGGATCAGCGCGAATGCGCTTGGGGAGAGAAGGGTGCAGGTGGCACCAGGTGTGAGAGCACAGGTGTGCAAGCACAGGTGTGTGGAGAGAGTTGGAGTAAGTGGTACGGAGTGGTGTGCATGGTGCGAAGGTGTGAATGGGGGAAGAGTGGACCCCATCACGGATACCCGGGGCGGGTAGTGTAAGTGTTAGGTAGAGGGTACAGGTAAATTGTGGTTGGATATTGGCATCTGTGGTGCGGGTGACAGAATGGTATTGTGAATGGGTGCATTAGTGTTGTGGAAATGGCTGGGCGTGTAGCCTGTTAGTGTGTGTAGTTGGTTGGGCACTCCACCACTGTGAGGATGTCGGCCAGGTGAGGCCGCAGGTAGGCTCTGGGAGCCGTTAGTTGTGGATGGGGCCCGAGGATCCGGAGGACGGACCCGGGTAGCCCAGTGCCAGAGAGGGCACCGAGTGGGGAGGGCGCCAGAGGGCCTTCCCCAGGTAGTTAGGTTAGGGCAAGGAGCAGGTAAGCTCGGAGGCAACTGCAGTGGTGAAGGTGTGCAGGTGGGTAGACCCGCTGGGAGAGGTACACGCCACAGCCCAGAAATTGTGCGAGGGCACCGGGAGATGAATCGGGGGAGTGAGACCCCAAATTGAAAAGCACCACAGTTTGGCCAATGGGAATTGGTTTTTAGAACCCATAGTGTAAGAGGGCCAATGGTTTGGCCGGAGAAAGACCCCGGGTAGTATAAAGTTGTTAAAGTCATTTAGGAAATAGTTAGGATTGATGAACCTGTCGCACCATACGCAGCCACTTACCTGAGGTGATGATGATGACTCCACACCTGTGTTTTCTTTGTTCTGTGCAGGAAATGAGGATTGCTGTGGATTGGTGAGACGCATCACGACGTGGATGAGACATTGGGGTGATTCCATCTCTCCCTCCTTAGGAGGGACTGATGATGAATTGGTGATAGCAAATTATGATGTTGAGTTGGAGATGGCAAATTTTGATGAGTTGAAAATGGCAAATTTGATTGGTTAGGAGGGAGAGAAGACGAATTTGGTTTATGGGAGGAACGGGGAAGACAGTAGGGACGTTTGTTGATTAGTAAAGTAGATGTTTATGGGTAGTGTGGTGTTTTGTGGATACAGTAAGGGGTAAGGGAGGGGCCATGTAGGTTACCTGGTGGGGGGGGGGGGCGTACGGTAGGAACGTACCTGTCTCACCTGGTTCCCATGTGCCCCCAGTGTGCATCATCTTATATTGCGTGCACTTTTGCGCCCTTACCACCTTACTCACTTGTCTGCTTCTTTTGTCTCCCACCTCCGAGGATCTGGCTTTGGGGTAGAGAGAGAGGAGAGAGAGGTGCTGGCGACGCAGTTGTGGGCCTGCACTTTCGCTGCTTGCTGCCTGGATCGATACACCATATGGACCGCAATGTTGGTGGCCACCCACAATGGACCGCAGTTCTTTTGCGGCCAAGCACCACCCGTGGATGGACCTATGGGTCAACGTGGCACCTATGCCATACAAGGTGAACCACTTATAGTTGGCCCCCTGACGGCCACAATACAGAAATGGACGCGGTTGGCGCCTTTCTTAATTTTTTTGAAAGAGGCAAGAACACCAAGTGCACCACACGAAGGCAAGACCAGCGGCAGAACATCGGCCGGCTGTGACACCACCGGTGATTTATAAACACTTTATTGGTGCACCGGATGGTGCTGAATGTGTTATGGGGTGGTGCTTTTGATGCTTGGAAGGGGTGCTCTGCACATTATTAAAGGCCATAAGGCCACAGAGCACTCGTGGGTTGGTGTATCGATGCTGGCATGCGTGCTCTCTCTATGCATAACATCTGCATGTGTTCCTCCAAAAACAGGTCCTGGATCGTAGTGTAAATATCAGCGTAGTCTTGTGTAAATAATGCTCCCTACCGGCTGTATGTTTAGTTTGCGAATTCTTTCCGGATTCGGTTATCCTGTGGGTGTGTTTCTGTGAGGAGAAGGGTGCAACGTCGCAGGGGGAAATATTTACTCATTTGTGAATATCTGTAAAACTGTCGCACTCAGGGTAGAGTTAATAGTAGAGGGAACTACATCTGAGTGCCACACTAAAATAGGTAAAACTTTATCGGGTCGGGTCGCCCCGAGGGTAGAGAAGGGTGCAATGTTGCGGATATGGGACTTGGCCTCAATATCCGCTTGTAAATACTCCCCTATTTCCCCAATACTCCCCAACTATCCCCAATCCCCCATTCCCTAGTCCCATTGCCTGTAAATAACACTCTGTAGAACCGACCTTCCCCTTTTTCCCCCATTAAATGTCGTGCCCAGGTTCACCGCATCTCACGTAGACAACTATAGGACATCTTGCTAGTTATTCTTAGTCTATGTCAGTTAAGGACTCGTTTCCATTAATTCTGACTCTTCGTTGCACCAGAATGTGATCGTATGGCACCAGTAGTGAGTTTAGGACCTCCCCTTACCTCCTCCCATCTTCCCCATGAAACAACAACAACAACTACAACTACAACTACAACAACAGAGGAGAATGGGGGCGGCGCGGCGCGGGGGAGTGTGCGTCCTCACACCGGCTCGGTTAGCCGCCATTGACCATGCGCTCCGACGGGGTTACCACGAAGGGGCTCCCTGTCAGCCCCTCGTCAAGGGCGGAGCCGGTAACCCCCCCGCACGCACCCAATGAGAAGCAACGGGCCGATTCCATCTGGGGCGGAGCTAACTCGCCGAGGGCGTGTCACTCCCCGCCGGATATACGCAGCGACTTACCGGACGTGACGAGAGATGCGCCCCGAGCTTGAAGAAGAGCCAAGTCGCGACCTCGAGCGCTGAGAGAGACCTCCCGCATCTCTGGACCGGACCGGGTCGATTCTGTCCTTGAGCCAAGAGTGCACCTTGAGCCATCGACTACCCGCTTTCCTTGCCATCAATCCCCGTGTGAGTCAGTTTTGTCCCGTTTATCTGTCGTCTGTCGGGGCTAATATAAGAGTGTGTCTAAGTGCCTGTCTTTCTATGCTGTCCCTCTCATTCCTGTAATCTGACCTTCCGCAATATTATAACCTCCTCCGGAGGTCTTGAGAACTGAACCCTTGGTGTCGTGTCATTTTAATCCCAGCCGTTGTGTCCTTTTCCATCATTGATTTAGTATAGCGCGACTTAGTCAACGTTCGAGCATAATCGGGTAACTTGTGCGGACACGGCGGCCATTCCGCTCGGCCCACCATAACATCAAAGTCGTGTCTGTAACAATATATTGTTACGGCCCGCGGATAAGATGTTGTGTTTGCCGAGCGGATGGCCCCGCGGTCGTACAGTTACCCTGACTAACCCGATTCCCGAACGTTGGCCGGATCGCGCCACAGATATTCAATAGGGAAAAGACTAAGGCGACACGGATGTGAAGAAGAAGCAGACAAAAAGGTTGGAAATACGAATATAATTTATTTGCTATTTACAGGCTCAAATATAACCAAGGAAGAAGGAAAGATAAGAAAATAATTTACAGAAGATTTTAGACACAGTGCAACCTAGCTTATACAAACTTAATTAACCCAGGGACAGAACAAACAAAGCAAACTCACGTACACAAGAAGGGTGGAAAGGCAGGAGGTGGATGGCTGGAGGGAAAGGAAGGTCCAAGGGTGCTGCAGCACGATCGGCGCGTTGGGCAGCCGCCGTTCCTTCGCGGCCCCGCTCCAAACTGCCGTCCAGGCCCCAAGCTGCTGTATCTGAAACTGCGTGGATGTCACGTGCTTTGCCAGGACTCGTCTGGTCCAACCACACCACTGAACAACGTGCTTGCTTCTTGCCCAACTCTCTTGCTTGGTCCAACTTTGGCGAGCAAGGAAACGAATAGCAGGCTGTGTGCTTCCCTGGATCATCTTCTTTCTGGACAAGAATCGCTGCTGGATGATCTCTTCTCTGGATAAGAATCGCTGCTGGATGATCTCCTTTTGGACAAGAATCGCTGCTGGATGATCTCCTTTTGGACAAGAATCGCTGCTGGATGATCTCTCTGGATAATCTCCTTTAATGTTCTCTCTGGATGATCTCTCTTCTCTTTCTTGGTCCAACCACTCTTTCTCTCTCTTGGTCCAATCACTCCTCACCACCGACCACCCCCTTGCTTCTTGCGCGCGCGCCTTTATAACGCCTCCGGCGATCAAGCCGCCGGCCTTCAGGACACGCCCATCGGTGTGCTCACCTCGGCCCTGGTTGGTCGCGCGACCCTCTGGCTCCGCCCTTGATGACGACGGGCGAGCACGCCCGTCTCCCCCGACCCGAGCACATGTTCAATGGTGGTTTTGGAGGGGATGTAATTGGCAATCGAGGCTTGGCAATGATGAAAGGGGAAAGTGAAAGGAATCTACTCTATTTCACTTGGTGCAATGGAGTGTCATCTTAATGGAAGACAAGGCCTTACCCTAAGACATATAATAAAGATATAACTATCGAACAGGGGTATTCTATGATTGGCTGACGTGTATGCTTTATGGACTAATTATGGGACGCCCTTTGACCTTTACACTACGGAGGTATTTACAAGGAATCATTACATTTTACAGAGGGGGATATTTACAACCATTTACTATACAATACAACACAATAAAAAAAAACACAATCCTCGTATCCGCAACAATATATATACATATATATATATATATATATATATATATATATATATATATATATATATATATATATATGTAATACATATATACACAGTATATATATATATACAGTGTATATATATATATATTGTTACAGACGTGGCTTGGATGTTATTTACCGAGCGGTTTTATGGTATGACCACGTCTGCACAAGTTACCCGATTGTGCCCGAACGTTGACTAGTCGCGCGATGCTGGCTCAATAAGAAAAAGAAGACACCCGGCTGGATTACAATAACACACTACGACACCAATGTTTCGATTCTCAAGTATATTCGTACGGAAAAGGTTAGATTACAGGGGCTAGAGGTATATTACAGGAAGACAGGCACTTAGACACACTCTTATATTAACCCCGGACAGACGACAGGTAAACGGGACAACGGCTGACTCACACGGAGGTTTGATGGCTAGGAAAGGCAGGATCGATGGCTCCAGGTCCTCCTGGGCTCGGGGGCAGGGTACAGTACGGTCCGGTCCGGTCCAAAGATGCGGGGAGGTATCGTCGCGCTGGGGGTGGCGGTGGCTTCTCTCTCCAAGCTGAGGCGCATCTGACGTCACATCCGGCGCGGGGCCGCGTATATCCGGCGGGGAGTGACACGCCCTCGGCTCGTTAGCTCCGCCCCAGATGGAATCGGCACGTTGCTTCTCATTGGGTGCGTGCGGGGGGGTTACCGGCTCCGCCCTTGACGAGGAGCTGACAAGGAGCCCCTTTGTGGTAACCCCGTGGAGCGCATGGTCATGGCGGGTAACCGAGCCGGTGTGAGGACGCACACTCCCCGCCCCTCTGTTGTTGTAGTCGTAGTTGTAGTTGTAATTGTTGTTGTAGTTGTTGTTATTGTTGTTGTTTGGGGAAGAAGATGGGAGGAGGTATGGGAAAGGTCCTAAACTCACTACTGATGCCATATAATCACATTCTGGTGCAACGAAGAGTCATAATTAATGGAAACGAGGCCTTAACTGACATAGAATAAGAATAACTAGGAAGATGTCCGAAAGTTGTCTACGTGTGGTGCGGTGGACCTGGGCACGACATTTAATGGGGGAATAAGGGGAAGGTCGGCTCTACTGATTGTTATTTACATGCAATGGGACTAGGGAATGGGGGATTGGGGAAAGTTGGGGAGTATTGGAGAAAATAGGGGAATATTTACAAGCGGATATGGAGGCCAAATTCCATATTCGCAACATTGCACCCTTCTCTACCCTCGGGGCGTCCCGACCCGATAAATTTTTACCTACTTTAGTGTGGCACGCAATGTAGTTCCCTTTACTATTAACTCTACCCTGAGTGCGACAGTTTTACAGATATTCACAAATGAGTAAATATGTCCCCCTGCGACGTTGCACCCTTCTCCTCACAGAAACACACCCACAGGATAACCGAATCCGGAAAGAATCCTCAAACTAAACATACAGCCGGTAGGGAGCATTATTTACAAGATTACGCTGATATCTACACTACGATCCAGGACCTGTTTTTGGAGGAACACATGCAGATGTTATGCATAGAGAGAGCGCGCTTGCCAACATCGATACACCAACCCACGAGTGCTCTGTGGCCGACGGCCTTTAATAACGTGCAGAGCACCCTGTCCCAGCATCAAAAGCACCACCCCACCGCCAATCGGTGCAGTCACCATTGTTCATTGGAATAAAAATAAATTCGACAACCCCTAACCCTGCAGGTGTCTCTTGCTCTTCTTGTGGTGCACTTGGTGTTAATTAACAGTGGTTCACCTTTATGGCATAGGTGCCACGTTGACCCATAGGTCCATCCCCGGGTGGTGCTTGGCCGCAAACGAACTGCGGTCCATTGTGGGTGGCCACAAACATTGCGGTCCATATGGTGTATCGATCCCGGCAGCAAACAGCGAAAGTGCAGGCCCACAACTGCGCAGCCAGCACCTCTCTCTCCTCTCTCTCTACCCCAAAGCCAGATCCTCGGAGGTGGGAGACAAAAGAAGAAACAAGTGAGTAAGGTGGTAAGGGCGCAAAAGTGCACGCAATGTAAGGTGATGCACACTGGGGGCACATGGGAACCAGGTGAGACAGGTACGTTCCTATCGTACGCCCCCCCCCCCACCAGGTAACCTACATGGCCCCTCCCTTACCCCTTACTGTATCCACACAACACAACACTACCCATAAACATCTACTTTACAAATCAACAAACATCCCTACTGTCTTCCCCGTTCCTCCCATAAACCAAATTCGTCTTCTCTCCCTCCTAACCAATCAAATTTGCCATTTTCAACTCTCATCAAAATTTGCCATCTCCAACTGCACATCAAAATTTGCCATCACCAATTCATCATCAGTCCCTCCTAAGGAGGGAGAGATGGAATCACTCCAATGTCTCATCCACGTCGTGATGCGTCTCACAATCCACACAGCAATTTCATTTCCTGCAACAAAACAAAGAAAACACAGGTGTGGAGTCATCATCATCACCACAGGTAAGTGGCTGCGTATGGTGCGACAGGTTCATCAATCCTAACTATCTCCTAAATGACTTTAACAACTTTACACTACCCGGGGTCTTTCTCCGGCCAAACCATTGGCCCTCTTACACTATGGGTTCTAAAAACCAATTCCCATTGGCCAAACTGTGGTGCTTTTCAATTTGGGGTCTCACTCCCCCGATTCATCTCCCGGTGCCCTCGCACAATTTCTGGGCTGTGGCGTGTACCTCTCCCAGTGGGTCTACCCACCTGCACACCTCCACCACTGCAGTTGCCTCCGAGCTTACCTGCTCCTCACCCTAACCTAACTACCTGGGGAAGGCCCTCTGGCACTCTCCCCACTCGGTGCCCTCTCTGGCACTGGGCTGCCCGATCCACACCCAGGATCCTCAGGCACCCACTCACAACTACCGGCTCCCAGAGCCCACCTGCGGCCTCACCTGGCCGACATCCTCACAGTGGTGGAGTGCCCAACCAACTACACACACTAACAGGCTACACGCCCAGCCATTTCCACAACACTAATGCACCCATTCACAACACCATTCTGCAACCGCACCACAAATGCCAATATCCAACCACAATTTACCTGCACCCTCTACCTAACACTTACACTACCCGCCCCGGGTACTCGTGAAAGGGGGTCCACTCTTCCCCCATCCACACCTTCGCACCATGCACACCACTCCGTACCACTTACTCCAACTCTCTCCACACACCTGTACTTGCACACCTGTGCTCTCACACCTGGTGCCACCTGCGCCCTTCTCTCCCCAAGCGCATTCGCGCTGATCCACAACACTCACTACTCATACACTGCTCCACACACCTGTCCAGTTGCACACCTGTGCAATCACACCTGTTCAATTCTCACACACACCGCATCATCTCAGCTAACTACTCCCTTCTGAAACTTGCGCTTCCCAGTCGTCCCTTTAAACTATTGCGCTCCCACGTCATTATCATCCATACTAATCTACCTGCTTCCCCACTACAGGTATCAGTCACTAACTAATCTTAACGTCACCTAATGTCATCTTCTAGGGCCCTATCCATATAACCTAACCCACCCGGGCTAGTTTTCACTGCCATACACCCCATAAACTATAGCTCCTTTGCCCCCCACATATGGGAAGGATGGTGGATTTGCCATCCCACCACATCGGGGGTCTCTCACTACCAATTTCGCACATCAAATTGCAACAAATTAAAAATTTGCCAATCACTGCCCATCATCTGCCAATCACTACTGCCAATCCCTTGCCAATCATCAAATTTTGTTTTTCTCTGATTTTGGGTCCAAAACACTAACCTCATCACCCAGTCGACTCACTAATACCTCTCGGTGCGCCAATCCCTGTCCAAAGCCCGGCTTCGTAAAGCCAAGCAATGGATGCTGGTTGTTTTGTGCCAGCGGCTGGATGCGTCCGGCACTCGGTGCAGGGACGGGGGCTTACCCGGGCCGAGATCCCACGCATCACCTCGGCGTGGAGCCATCCAATGTCCCGATCTCGACCTGCCGGCACGTCTCAACAAAACGTGGTCGCCATGACGACCCTTCCTATCCAGCCGCCCGCTCCGCCTAGTGGAGCACGGACGCGGCCGTTCAAAGCGAGGCCCGGCACGCACCGAGGGCCCGATTCGGCTATAAGTCGTTCTACACTCTACCCCGTCTAACGTCGATGCTTCACCTGGACGCTTACACCCCGCAGCCCGTTCCTTGCTCACACATCCAGCCGTGCCCATGCTCCTCGTACCTTTCCTTACACACCCAGGTACACTCATTCCACTCACAGCCTTGGTCACACACCTGACCACCGAACATTTTGGCACACATTCGTTCGTAGCACACCTCACCAAAACACCTCTTCGCGCCCCCTCCTCGGTCACCTCCTCTGTGACAATCACAGGTGTGCCCTCATTCACACACCCAACCACGTGCCTCACCACCAACTCCAGCGTGCATTCCCACTCACGCTCTACCATTCCAGGTGTGCATCCTTCCATCCCAGGTGTACATCCTCTCTCACCTGTCACAACTAACTCACGCTCCATGTCACTCTCACTACTTTCACCTCCATTCCTGACAGCGCACTCACCCTTACTCTTGACAGCGCACTCTTTCCTCGTGCACCTGTCCGTCACACACCTTTCTCGCGCACACTCCTGCGCACACTCTCCCGTCACACCCTCTGTAACACTCACCACAGGTGGACACTCTTCCTTACTTCTGACAGCGCACTCTTTCCTCATGCACCTGTCCGTCACACACCTTTCTCGCGCACACTCCTGCGCACACTCTCCCGTCACACCCTCTGTAACACTCACCACACCACGCTTCCATGTGCTCCCTCGCACACGCGCTACGACCGACTCACTCTCGCCAGCACACTCACTCCTTGGCACGCACTTTTTCCTCACACACCCCAGAGTCGGACTTTCTTGCACACCTCCATTTTCGCACACCAGACCTGTCGCACACTTCACCAACGGCCTCTCACGAACACCCGGGTCTATCTCGACCCCCAAGCCTCTTAAATCACCTGGCGCATCATACGCACGACCATATTGGTCACCACTTACACCGGGTCCTCTTCCTCTTCGCTTCTCCTCCATCACCTGCGAATCCCTCATCCGGTTAATGAGCACATCATCACGATCCAAACACAGACTTTGGACCAATTCTTTTACTTCCTCCTTTATCTCTTTCTTATCCCCTCTCCGTCGCTTCTTAATTTCGCTCATCCCTTCTTCCACTTCTTCTAGTTTCTGCTTCACCTCTTTTATTCCCCGGTACGTCTCCTCAAGCTCATCCTCTAAGGCTACCTTGACCGTTTCCAGGTGCGTCCTCACCTGCCGGTCCTTCGTCTCCATTACCTCTACCACCTCGTCCAACCTCGCTGTCAGTCCCTCACGTACCATCTGACATTCCCTCTTCGTCGCTACCAAGTCATTTTTTAGGTCATTTTGTGTCGCTTTTAACCCTCCTATTACCGCTGTGTTCTTCTTTACCTGGTCCGTTAGTTCTTTTTGTCCCTCCGTCAGCTGTTCCACCTCCTGCGTCAGGACCTCTATGCCCCCTTGTAACTTTACAGTCCCCTTTCTCACCTCCTTCTCCATGTGCTCCTTACAGTGCCTCACCTCCTCGCGCACTCCTCCGACCTCCTCACTCACTCCTCTTCTGATCTCCTCTCCCATCACTTGCATCTCCTGCCCAGATGCCACCCTCATCTGCTCCATTTCCTCCCTGTGAGCATCCAGTTTGGTTTCTACCCCCATTCTGACCCCCTCTATCTGCTGCTCCATTTGTTTAACTTCCCTTTCCGCTTGGTCCCTCATGTCCCTCAATTTGCCTTCCATACTGTTTTCTAACCCCTCTAACCCTTTTTGCATCCCTTCCATTTGATTCTCTTGAGCGGCCATTCTGTTTTCTACCCCCGTTAACCCAGTTTTCACTCCCTCTATCTGATTCTCCTGGGCAGCCATTCTATTTTCTACCCCCTCTAACCCATTTCTCACCTCTTTTATCCCATTGTCTAACCCCTCAAAATTTTTGTCTAACTTCTCAATTTTCTTGTCTAACTCCTCAAAATTATTGTCTAACTTCCCAATTTTCTTGTCTAACTCCTCAAAATTATTGTCTAACTTCCCAATTTTCTTGTCTAACTCCTCAAAATTATTGTCTAACTTCTCACCGGTACCCCTCATTTGGCCCTCTAATCACTCACTTTCAACCCTCATTTGGCCCTCCATCCTATCCATTTTTGCATTCAGTTGGGTCAAGAATAATCTGAGGTCAAACCCGGTTTGCCCAGCGTCCCCAGCCGCCACCGCAGGCTCGCCCTCCGCGGCGCCGCTATTTTGGGACCCTTCAACCACGTGAGCGAGCGCGCCATTTTGCGCGCCCGCTACTTCGTGCGTGACGGCGCTATTTTGCGAACCTGCCGCCCTCACTGCTTCGCTCTCCTCATGTCCCTCAATTTGGTCCTGGACCGACCCTGCTTCACTCTCCCCTACCGGACCCCAGCCGTCTTGATCCGCCATAGCGCGACTTGCAAAATTCGAGTTTCGTAAAACAAATCCAAATTTTTTTTTTTTCGTTATAATTTCGTCGAGCGCAGTACGCGCTCCGAATCGATTTTCCCTCCCAAAATTTGGGCCTAATAAATTTAGTCCCGGGTTCGAATTCCACTCCTCGACACCAATTGTTACTCTAATAGTACAATTGGTGTTCCAAAATTTGGGCTAAATAAATTTAGTCCCAGGTTCGAATCCAACTCCTGACAACCAATTGTTACAGACGTGGCTTGGATGTTATTTACCGAGCGGTTTTATGGTATGACCACGTCTGCACAAGTTACCCGATTGTGCCCGAACGTTGACTAGTCGCGCGATGCTGGCTCAATAAGAAAAAGAAGACACCCGGCTGGATTACAATAACACACTACGACACCAATGTTTCGATTCTCAAGTATATTCGTACGGAAAAGGTTAGATTACAGGGGCTAGAGGTATATTACAGGAAGACAGGCACTTAGACACACTCTTATATTAACCCCGGACAGACGACAGGTAAACGGGACAACGGCTGACTCACACGGGGGTTTGATGGCTAGGAAAGGCAGGATCGATGGCTCCAGGTCCTCCTGGGCTCGGGGGCAGGGTACAGTACGGTCCGGTCCGGTCCAAAGATGCGGGGAGGTATCGTCGCGCTGGGGGTGGCGGTGGCTTCTCTCTCCAAGCTGAGGCGCATCTGACGTCACATCCGGCGCGGGGCCGCGTATATCCGGCGGGGAGTGACACGCCCTCGGCTCGTTAGCTCCGCCCCAGATGGAATCGGCACGTTGCTTCTCATTGGGTGCGTGCGGGGGGGTTACCGGCTCCGCCCTTGACGAGGAGCTGACAAGGAGCCCCTTTGTGGTAACCCCGTGG